>NC_137651.1:32285060-32387560 GCF_963422515.1 Blennius ocellaris | reverse complement strand
CAGACACCCACCACCACAAATGTAAATTCTCTGAGGTGCTGCTTGGTGCACTACCAACAGATTCCCTCCCCGTAACTGTGAGTGGTAAGGGAGCAACTTTGCCCAATGAGAATAGAAAAGGAGACCATCCTATAAATCAGGGGTGTCCAAACTCTTGGTTTTTAATTGGCCAACAGCCCCTCCATACTTTCAGCGTTAGCGTGTGCACAGAGTCCGCGTGGCGTCAAAATCATCACCCGCCCCTGTGTGCTCGAGTCTGCACCGACTAGTCTGTAGTCCACCACTCCGACCCCCCAGTGGTCCACCACTCCGACCTCTCTGTAGTCCACCACTCCGACCCCCCAGCGGTCCACCACTCCGACCTCTCTGTAGTCCACCACTCCGACCTCCACAGCGGTCCACTGCTTCGACCCCCAGCAGTCCACCCCACCAACACCAACTATTGTCAATTAATTAAAAACATTTATTAATTAATTGCACAATTTTCGGTAATTAATTGCATTGTTTTTCTACTGAAGACTGAAGCTTGTAATGGACATTTGTTCAGGGAAAATCATGGAATTAATGTTGACTCTGCACACAGAGACTATATTTAAATTAAAAGACTATTTTTATAACATCCTTTTAGCGTTGGAAAATTCTGGTTGCTCCTGTTTCCAACATGTTTGAAAAGCAGTTGGACGCCAGAGGAGCTTTTATCCGAGATGCTGTTGTGACGTTTTGTTAACTGTCTTTGTCACATGGGAATCTTATTTACCATTTGTTGTGGAGACACAACTGCAGCAGGGCCGTCCTGTGTATGTTGTGCACCCAGAGAGTAAGGACGGGCTAACACGCATATTAGATCGCAATAACCTGAGACCCTGCCCTGTGAACTTCCCACAGGAGAATATGGGTTCAGTGGCGCCGTTCGTCCAGTGACTAAGCCGACAGTTCTACTACCGCCCCTGACTTGGTGGCTTCAGAAATTGTGGCGAATCAGCAGCTGCCTGCACCCACTCAAGATGCCGTCTTCGTAGTACTACCTGACCCTTCTGAAGTGCCAAGCAGCCCCCAACCAAGAGGGAGCACGCCGCTCACAGCGAGTGGACTTCGGGTTGCCTCCAGTAAGGCAGTGTGCATAGTCGGGTCGACGAATGTAAAAGAAGGGGGGGAAATGCACACGTGAATCTTGTTTATCAAGCTGTTTTATTCTGTTTTGATGCTTTTGATGGTTTTATGGTATATGTTTGCAATCTTGTTTTATTGGATTGTTGTGCGTGCATTTGCACGTCCTGGCGCAGGGTTGGTGGACTACGCAGGAGAGGTGCTCTTTAAGGTGATGACCACAGGTGCACGAGAGAGAATGGAAGCAAAGAAAAAGGGAAGACAGCAGAAGCTGGTGGAAGGGGGAGGGGGGGGTGCAGTAGCATGGTGGGGTGTAGCACGGAACAGAAGGCAGCAGCCGAGGCCTGGTAACAAGCAGCAGGAGCAGAGGAAGACTGGATGGGACAGCAACTGTTTCAACACGCTGATCAAGAGACTTAAAGGCATGTGAACCAGCCTCTGGGCAAGGCGTGTGAGGAGAGTGGATGCAAAGCGAATTCCACTAAGACGTATCATTTCCTCCCTCCCAGCTCCACTGCAGTCTCCAGGTGAGGAGGAGCCACTGTCCTGCTGTTGTACGGAGGAGCTGAGGATGTGATGGCGTAACACCAGACCACAACGCAGAGGAGGACGTTGCCCTGCACCCTTCCTCAATAGAGCCGGAAAGTGACCCTCATTAACTTTGGAGGATCTTTTTTAAAGGAAACTGACGGGACAATTTTCTAATTTTTGTGTATTGTGTTCAGATAACACTTTTTTTTTTTTATGTATCGTGAGCAATTGGTTAGTTTTGATCATTTTTCTGTAATAGTGGAACTCTCTTTGAGATTGCTAGTTTGAAGAACCACTCGCTGGCGTTGTGACGTCTTCATTACGAGGTGAAGCACTGGTGGTCTGGAGTTTTCAAACCCACAGTCAACAGGTTTCCACAGTGGGTCTGCACAGTTATTTACTTAACTATTGGATATGTCTGATGGTATCAATTTCATTTGTGTGGCTCAGCACTCCATCCAATCACCTCACAGCGAAGCCAGCAAATGAGTAGAGAGGCAATTCAGTTTGTTCTTGTGTAAACGCAGTATAATCCATTCAAAACCCTCATTTCAATACTCCCATTTGTACTTGATGCCACTAATGGTGTTCCTGGTTGATCACACACAAAATACACACAACAAATGTGCAACCTATTCATATGAGCATGTGATTAAACACAGTTGATAGAAATCTGAATAAACCAGGCCCACAGTGAGCAAACACCAATAACCAAAGACCAGAGTCTTCCACATCCTGTGACGTGTTCTGATGAGCATCAAAACTGCTTCTTATGTGCTTCAATTACGAAATCACATATGGCAGCATTTGCATTATTTGATCGCCAAATTAATTACATGAAGCAGATTTAACAGCGTTTATGTTATCGGCATTCTCCAGTGTAGTTTTTTTCCGCTTTTCCTAACTTTTCTTCTTCTCAGCCTTCAGCAGAAGGAGCTGACTTCATCTGAAGCCTCAGATCAAGTTCTTGTCCGGGTTTCATGACAGCACGTCCAACCTAACGACAGTTTAGGGTCACGCTGATCTACCCCACCCCCCCATAGTCCTCTTTTAAGTGTATAACTTTGGTCTGAACCCCTCCAGCCCCAAAGCAGTCACATTATGCTATCATGCCATCCTCAGACCCTCAGACTCTACTACAAATCTATACGTTGAATTAGAAGTGTCAGTGGCTAAGCTCTCAGCACGCGAGCCCTGCAACGTCTCAAAAGGGAGCCCTTCAGATGGCTCCAGCTGTTAATATACGCCTGTTTCCCCCGATGAGATTCTGAGAGGATAAATAGAGATGGGGAGGATTAGTTAGCAGGGCTACAAGGACAGGATCCAAATTAGCACGAGCCTCAATCACCCGGCCCAATCCCCCACCGCCGCCCGTCCATTTATGCCGTGAGCTTGTAGGGTTTTGCTTTCTTGTGCTGTCGTTTATGTTCAAGGCTGATTGGCAAGGAAATTCTGATGCGGCGACATGGTCAATTTGGTCGCTAATTCCCGCCTCGACTCAACTCTCCCAAACCGCAGTGATGGAGCCCTCCTACCCTCGCCTCACCAATGCGCCCCTGCATGCCTCCGTTAGATTACAGCCTAGTCCTCATCTGAACCGCTCATTTACATCTAAAGTAATCATTTCATCTTGTTGTGCATACAGATCTGAGCACGCCGCTTAATGTAAACATGCAGATTTGTGCTTTTGTGCACTCTGCTGCTGAATAACGCAACACTGCTGTCTGGATGTTCACCGTGATCACAGTGATTGAGATGAGATGTGTACTTTAAATGCCGTTCAGAAGTTTGCATAAACGTAATGAATGAGAGCAAGATCAGCATGTTTGAGCTCAGTTTTTTCACTGACACTTTATTTAGCATTTTGATTGAACACTGTTCATGATTTCTGCCTTTATGCCTACTACATGTCAGAGGAATGATTTTGTGTGGCCATTCCGTCACCTGGATGCCTCACATGACCTCCCTGACAAAGGCTTTTCTTTTCTTCCGTTGGTGATCTGCGGAGTTCACAACCAGCCCAGACCGACCAAATCAAACCTAAAAAGCTTAATTTTGTTTTTAATTGATCCGAAATTATGATTTTGTGTGAGTGTGTGCGTGTGTGTGTGTGTGTGTGTGTGTGTGTGTGTGTGTGTGTGTGTGTGTGTGTGTGTGTGTGTGTGTGTGTGTGTGTGTGTGTGTGTGTGTGTGTGTGTGTGTGTGTGCGTGCTAACTTCAGCATAATTTGTTAATTTAGAGTAAGTCAAACCGCTGATCTCTGGTTAATTTTCTGCTTAGTATTAACCTTTTAGACCGGATGAAGGTTTGTGAATTTTTTCATTAAAATCACAAAACCAAAACAATATTTTCATTATATTTGAAATCAGGTAACACAAACATATATTGTGGTATCAAAAGTGATTGAAACGTGGTCCAAAGCATTCAAGGGTCATTCAATGGAAAAGTCAAACTGTCGGACTCTTAGTATCCATAATAACCATTAAAAAAAACTGAAAACACACAGAAAATCACAGAATCAAATTACAAAAACGGTGTCTTTAAGCTCTCAAATGTGCAAAGCTATAATTTCTGTACTATGTTAGCATAGTGTGCTACACCCTAATGTGGGTGTTTTTAAAAGACGGGATGTTACCATGGTCTAATCTCGCCTGGTGACTTTGAGCTTTGTAAACAGGGGACTTTGGCCAGGAGTTGACTGGTCGATCAGGAACCACATGGACTTGTCATCCTCCAACACACCTCAAAAACATGAAATGTGTGATTTAGTGTGGATGCAACTGTGTCGATATGTAAATAGGGACTTACCAATACCACTTTTTCTTATACTGAGTACCGACGTGAGGCCGAGGCTAATGAAGCCTAACTCGTACTCGATACGCAAATCACATGTGATCCTGGTATCGGTGCAACCCGACATGTACCTTGAGAAGAAGAGGGGCAAAGCCCATCGATTGGTTGCAATGGCAACTGCTGATCCCTGTCCAACAGCAGCAGTAGCTACTGCTATTTACCCTCAATACCAGCATACTAATACAAAATATATATTTTAATCCAGAAATATACATTTTTTAAGAAACATAAGTGCCTTTTCAATAAAGTCTATTTTAATTGCATTTCATTGTGCTTCAACTATTTACTTCATTAAGAAATAATATGTGGCCATCATAAGTATTTTCATAGGTTGAATGGAAAATAGAATAGAATAAAAATATTTTACCCATTATAAGCTCGGATAAGCTCCAGCACCCTGGGACATGGATGGATGGATGGATGGATGGATGGATGGATGGATGGATGGATGGATGGATGGATGGATGGAATGAGGGCTAAACAGCACTTAATGTGTTTACACTGGTTAAACATGACTGAATTTGTTTAAAATGAAGAAAACAAAGCTCCTTAAGTAGTTGTTTTGAACATTCAAGACTTGTATCTCATGTCATATTGATGTTTCATGAACAGAATTAAAAAATGTAAAGATTGTGTTACATTTTCAAGTTCCTTGGCAGCTTTTAGGGATTTGTTGAGACACTTTTAACCATTTAGCTTGTTTCACCTGTTTCAGTCATTCTCAATTGTTTTGACTTGCAATTTGATTTTAGCTGTGTTAGCAATTTTAACAATTTTAGCCCTTTTTTCTTCTTTTTTTGAGTTCTTTTCACTAATTTGCTTTTGCTTTCTATTTTTTTACATTCCCAGGAAGTTGAAGCTATTCAAGCCATTTATTTTCCCTACAATGTTATTGTTGATGCACTTGATCTGTTTACCTTCTTCACACAGTTTTAGCTTTTTTATTCACTTTGACTACTTTCTTTCTCTCTTTAACAGATTCTGCCTTTTTAGGCATTTCAAGCGTTTTGAGTATTAATGATATTTTGGATGATTTAACTTGTTTTTTCCATTCCTATATTTTGAAGAATTTTGTCTTTTTTTCATTCTGTGATTTTGGCTATTTTTAGTGAGGTGTTTCTTGCATTTTAAACATTTTAGTTTTTTGAAGCTTAGTCAGGGTTGTTTTTAAACTAATGTGGTGAGTCAATAAAACTGAAACAGGACTAAAAAGCTATGTAAAGAGAGAGTTTGCCATGTCTGGTGTTGCTGCAGAGTTCTGCTGGAATGTCTCGTGCCTTTACCTGGCCAGGACGCCGCTGCAATCAAACTGTGTTGAAAGCATGGCGGGCAGACACGGTGCAGCCAACAGGGGCTTTTTCATCCTGTTTCCCTGGATCGGTTCCTAAACAGAGCCACTAGATTTAGTTCCTCGCCATTATCAGGGGGAAAAAAAAGAAACAGAGAGAAGAACAAGACAACAAGAGGAAGAGAAAAGAGGCATGACCACACCGTTGTGTCTCACTTCTTTGTTGTTTTTGTCTATCTCAGCGCCGTCCTGCACTCTCTGCTATGAACTGAAAATGGTATTTGGGAGACAAACAACTTCATTCCGCTGTGCATCAGTAATTAGCTGTGGAATTAGTGGGTTTGACGTGCCTCCACAGATCAGCCAGCCCTCCAGGGAGGCCCGCGGGTCCAGGCAAGCCGCATTTCCAATTATTGTGTTGAATTGCTAATTTAGTTATTGTGCCTGCCGTAATTGTGATGGGTATTGGGTGTGCGATTCAATTTGTTTTAAATATTTGTGGGCCGGTGGATTGGTAATGGAGCTGACCTATCTGCAGGCACAGCGCAATAGTTGGGAAAGAAAAAAACAAAAAGGAGAGACTACAAAGATGATGTAGACTCCCCATCTCTCTCACACACACACACACACACTCAATCTCGCTTTTCTTCTTCCTCATCATCTTAGTGTGATCTGTTTCATCCCCTCTAAGACTGTTGAAGTTAAAAAGCCTGAAATTTGGAGGAAAACAAGACTTTGATGGCGTCGGGGTTCAGAGCAGGAGCAGAGGAGGAGAGCGGTGGTTTGATGAGGACTGTCAGCCTTCCTGTGGAGGACAGCCGCCGCCACAAAGTCTAATCTACCGGACAGTCAAAGAAGGAATGTGAAAGATGTATAACAGGTAGACTACTCTCTACTTCTTTGTCCTCTCTCTGCTAAACACCAAGATGGTGCTGATGCTCTGAATGAACCAGCCTGTGTGTCGACACACTCAAACGGGATGAAGCGCAGAAAACAGCACTGACAAGAACCTTGTTTAAAAACTTGTTGGAGTTACAGTGAGTGACTCCAGTCAGTGATCATGTCTCATTGAATTAGCACCGTGGTTTCAGACTGACAAGGGGACAGTGATGCAAACTCAATTCCTCAGTGTGGAGAACATTCATTAACGACATGAATGTAACTGTTGTGATATTGCACAACGAAAAATGGCAGGGAAGAAGTGATACAAACACACAGACGCTCTTGCAGAGTGTGTGTGTGTGTGTGTGTGTGTGTGTGTGTGTGTGTGTGTGTGTGTGTGTGTGTGTGTGTGTGTGTGTGTGTGTGTGTGTGTGTGTGTGTGTGTGTGTGTGTGTGTGTGTGTGTGTGTGCACGCTTTCATCTTGATGGTACAGAGCCTGTTTGTCTGTGTGGCTGTCACCCTGAGGTCAATATGAAAGACTCTGGGTTGAATGAGATCCTCTTCAGGTCTTTCAAATCTCTTGTCTCGCCCCCCCACCCCATGTGCATGCACACACATGCACACACACACACACACACACACACACACACACACACACACACACACACACACACACACACACACACACACACACGTGAAAACAGCTATTTACACCTGGCAGGTGTTTGATGATCAATTAAAATCTTGCTCTCGATCTGTTTAATCTCCAGAGTGTTGGGCACCGCCTCCTGCATCATCCTCACCACCATCAGCAAATTGTCACACTGTGTGTGTGTGTGTGTGTGTGTGTGTGTGTGTGTGTGTGTGTGTGTGTGTGTGTGTGTGTGTGTGTGTGTGTGTGTGTGTGTGTGTGTGTGTGTGTGTGTGTGTGTGTAAATGTGCTTTATTTACTGCCTCTCTAAAGATTCAGATCCCTGAGAATCTCCAGTGACTCTTTGGTTGTGCTGTTCAGGTGAGGGTGCAGCTCAGGGGTTAATCCACACGGTTCACCTGGGCTGATTTCTGCTATCAATTGGTCCGACCTGTTGAAACCAGCTCCACAACCACAAAGCAATCACACACTGATGGCCTCTTTCATCCCTCCAGAAGTGTGTGCAGTTCCTTGAGGCTGCTATTGTAAGTTATTGTAAAATGTCTCACAAACACTGAGGGTTCAGCCTCCACCTACCTGCCCGGAGAAATTCGACGGACAAACTCAATCTTGCATAATGCAACACTTTTCACCCAAGATCAGGGAGAGTTTCAATCCTACTCATAATCTCTCCGTCTGTCCTTTCCGCTTATCTTCTCTGGCCTAACCCTCACCAGGACAGCAGAAAGTCTCATCTGAATCTGGTTGTGCAGGCGTCTTGTGAAAGTGAATTTGTCCATTTCACCATCACTTGTAGAATTGTTACTCTTTCTCTGGAAAAGTGCCTTGAGATTACAGTGTTGTATTTGGTGCTCTATAAATACTATTGAATCATAGCTAAACAATCTCAGTGAAAGATGCTCTGCTTTGTAAAGAAGATGAATCATTTTCAGAAGTTCATTCTTAACTGTGGCAAACACTTGCCTTGGATATTCTTTATCTTTTGAGGGGACAAAAGTTTCACTCATTTAATTTCATTGACAAGCTGCTGCTTCACCCGGACCTCTTAGATCTGAACACAAACTACTGGAAAGAGGGACAATAGTTAAAGCAGCTCAAACATAATGCACAAACAAAAGTCAACAATCAACATGAGTGAAACAGCTATAAGGACTTTAAGACACAACGACAATATGTAAAATCAATCAAAAAGCATCAAAGGAAAAAAACATGCAAAAGGGCAAAAAATGATAGAAATGTACATTTGGGAGAAATATATCGAAAGGAATCATATCATTGATAAAACGTCGTACATTGGTGTTGGACTTCAGCTGAAATTTGCCTGAATGTCTGCAGAGTGAACGTGGTTATTTTGTTTGGGCGAGCTCCATGTTTGATTTTATTTCCCAATACATTTTAAAAATTGATTTAAAGACAGTTCAAGGGAGAGTGCATGTGTGAGAACACCAGGTGATGACTCCTTTAAAGAGAGGGGAGGAGGAGGAGCAGGAGGAGGAAGAGGAGGAGGACCAGCCAGCACTAGCAAATGAAATCAATTTGAGAAGCGTTGCAGTAATTGGTTTCTAAACAGGATCCTGGACGCCGGCTGGCTCTTTCTATTCGGCTGCAGCTGCAGAACAAGTCCATCTCCCCCTGGAATGACAACATCAACACCTTGTTTCTCATTCTGAGTGCTTACAAAGGTGTGTGTAGGTGTGTGTTGCGCAAAGAAAAACTCCTCCATAATCAAAGCCGAGCCACATCAACAGCTCCAGCATGTTAGGCTGAATAAAATGAAAAACCCAACAGCGTTCCTCTTTAGCTCCTGCCATGTGAAAACTGCTGCAGAAAGGCCTTTTATGCTCAATAATAGGGGCAGGAATGTAATCAAACCAATGTGATTGCCCTGTGATTCGAGCCAAAATGCATCTAATCTCACTTTAAGATACATTAATCTGCTTTATAATTGACATTTTAAAAATAGCACTTATGAAATTAGCAGAGAAAAGGCTTGTATGGTCAATTACAACTAACACTTGGGCTTGGCACAGGAGCCATTGGACACCAGCCATAAGTATTTAAATTACACAGAACCAGAGGGCCTGATTACAGCAATGCTGAATTTAGAAGCAGTAATTGTAGTCAGGCTGACAATGATACTATTCACAGCCTCTTGTTGGAGGGAAGAGGGCTTTCCTGACTCATGTGCAGGGATTTGAATTATGAAATCCTGTTCAGGTGGCATTTTGCTGAGAGATGTATCACTCACACAGTGAAAGATATTTTACTCACAGGTTTTATTGCTGCTACACTGGATGTCATGAATAATTGAATTTGAATGCACAATCCCATGAACAGTTCACCTTTACAATTAAATAATATCAAATCAGTCATTTTTGTTTTGTGTGATTATATTCTTGGCTAATTAAGTTTCTATTTTGATTAAACTTTTATAAAAGACGAAAACTGAACGACGTTTGCATCTGCGACATGAAGACAGACAATCTTCCAGTGTTCCTTTTGGTACCAGGTGTGTCACTCCTCTTACCTGTCTGAGATATCTAGACTGTGCAGTAACAGCAGGACCTGTGCTCTGATGTTTACACTGATGCATTGTGGGAAACGGACCTGGATATGTCAACATAACTACATTTTTCTAATCAAGCAATACCTAAACATGTAGAGTTCCTCAAGAATTATCATTGTCAATTCACAAATTGAATTTAATGTTTTGTGGTATCTTTGTTTTTTTTTCAATTCAAGTTTACTACTTCCTTTTAGGTGAATATCAATAATGATAACTCAATAATCAAATTGAGCAATACTTAAGATCATCTTGAATCAGTAGCAATAATGTTTTGAGGTCATGCAAGTTATAAGCAATGCTTTAGCTTAACTTAGTTTTCAGAATCCATGCTGACTACTCACTCTGAAAACGACTTGCATTAACTACTCCTAATAACTGGATCAACTAAATCCTCTCTTAATCTAGTATAGGTGGACTAAATAACTCAGAATGGTTCAATCCTAAAATAATTAAATGATGTAAAATCTACATGTTTCTGGCAATGTCAGTATCAGGGACAAGACCCAATTCAGAGCTCACTTGCAAAGCTTTGTCACGTTTAACCAAATGTTTTCTTCAGCAGGACATGACTTCTTGTTTCATTTAATTTTCATAAAGTCATTAAAATACCTCTCATTATATATAAAATAGGTATTATGCATCGACAGAATTACAGAATGTGATGGGGCTGTTTGCTGTAACACCTTCATGAGTGTGTGTGTGTGTGTGTGTGTGTGTGTGTGTGTGTGTGTGTGTGTGTGTGTGCGTGTGCGTGTGCGTGTGCGTGTGCGTGTGTGTGTGTGTGTGTGTGTGTGTGTGCGTGCCGTCCAGACGAACCAGTTTGGATCAGATCCAGGACCCTGAAGAAAGATAGAAGACAAATGAACGTGTCATCAAAACATGTTATTAGAGTCTATAAAAGTCTTTTTTTTTGTCCTTTGGTTAAAATGATTAACTTTGGGGATCATTTCATTTCTAAGGCTAAACCAAGTTTAATCTAAAATCAACAAATGCCTCACCTCTATTATCTACTGGTACAAATTGTAGATATTTCTGATCATATCTTTCATCTGGTAATGATCTTCAGTTTGTCTCTACAATGACACAGAATCACATTTTAATGCAACAAGACGGTCTGAAGCTCAGACACCATCGTTTTAAATACAAATGACTGATACTGATCAACCTCTCTCTTTGGGACTTGGTGGTCGTCTCCCTAATTAGGAGAAAAGAGCTGAGCCGGGTGCAAAACAGGAACAAACCAAACTGTATTTTAGTGTATTTCATCTTACCCACACTTCAAGCAGTTTGGTTGCCAACTAACCAACATATGTAATTCAGGATTGTAATTCATGGTGATGTAGTGCATTCAATACACCGTTCCCATCTTTATTCTGATCAGATTGACATTGAAATGCATGTTTTCTGTGTGTTCCTAGCAGGTATGAGCCTTTGAACATGTGAAGTAAACCCTGACTGTGGCTTGTACGTTCAGACAGAGCAGAGGTTTGTGGTGCGAGGACTGCAGCCAGGAAAGGGTTAACAACAGAGGTCTGAGCTACAAAGGCAGACCACGAAATGTCACAAATCAAAAACTCAAAGTTTCACAGCAACTGAGGGGAAAAATACCACACCACAGCCACACCACGATATTGCCTTTTGGTCTCGACTTGATAGGGGCAAAATGCATATTCATGAAGTAAGCAACTTGTGATCCCAAACAAAGTAAAGCCCTGGCTTAGGGAGATTGGGCCCGCCGTTAATGACTTCTTCGTTTTAAGCCCGCATAAGAAAGCCCCCCGATTTCCCCGCGCTTGTAGTCCATGAGAATATTTAATACCGTTATTAATCATTTTTAATCCGTTTGCTTTTAATTAAGAAACAGCATGTTGCTGTCCTATCAGCCTGTGCCAGCGCACAGATTAATTGTAGCTTAAGATAGCCGGCCGTGATTGGTGTAATGTATTAGCTAACAAGACGCCCGGGTTCTAAAGATACTTGTACACTACCTTGGGAACTTGGCACTACTCCAGGGCCCCTCTCTCTCTCTCTCTCTCTCTCTCTCTCTCTCTCTCTCTCTCTCTCTCTCTCTCTCTCTCTCTCTCTCTCTCTCTCTCTCTCTCTCTCTCTATCTCTGGTCCCGTGTGTCGTTCTTGTTTGATGATGCGGTCGGGCGTCTTTGGGAAACCTTCCCTCTCATCTCAGCGTGCTGCTGTGTTTGTAGCACCATGACTCTGAAGGCAGGCCAGGCCATCCCTGAGCTCCAAAGGACTCGTTCGCTCCGTCCCTGTCCGAGGGCGATACACTGTCACCCAGAGCCCCTCGTGCTGTGCCAGGACTTTCTCCAAGACAGGTTCAATTTGACTCACTTAGCCCCGGGTCTGGATTAGGATGTCAGGGAATTGTGGCTTGATGGTTACATCCTCATTAGGTTGTTGTTTCTTTTAGTGAGGAGGAGGTGCTTTACCAGAAGTATGGGGAGGATGGCTCCGAGACTGAAGTGAGAGCGAGAGGAGCCAGGAGGGACTCCGGCTTTTCCCGACATGAGCCTGAATGGCGGCGGCGGGCGAACCTTCCACACTCACTGAAATGCTTATTGAACTGTGACGTGTTTGATAATCCTGTTGAATTAAGGTCAAAGTCACAAACACATCTTCCATCCTCTGAGGTTGTGACTGATGTACCTGAAAACATGATGTTCCAATCCGTGGATTTAATTTTGACATATTTAGATGACCCAGCATCGATGAGCTCCGAAAAGTAGTCCGGGCAAAGACACAAACACATGAAAGATGCATTTAGTGGTTTTCTTTTTATACTGCTTGTTTTGCTCATTTAAATCCACAAAACACAATTTTGTGGAAAAACCATGTAAAAATAATAATAATAATAATAATAATAATAATAATAATAATAATAATAATAATAATAATAATTATTATTATTATTATTATTATTATTATTATTATTATTATTATTATTATTATTATTATTATTACTACTACATTTAATGATCACAGACACATATAACAGTGGGCTTAGTATACAACCATTAAAACCTTTCATTAAACACAGCTGTTAAAGAGTTGACGGTGCAGTTGTTCACTCTGGACACAACAGCTGTCAGAGCCTCTTTTCCTCTTTTAACAACAATAATAAGAACCCATTTGATCCGTCTGTTAATTTCAGGACAGTCATGGTCACTGTGCAGTTTAAAAATGTGCATTATGATTAAATAAGCGGCCCCTCTGAATGTGTTTGAACCAGTCGATGCTGTGAATGTGGACAGCTCAGGATCCCGTGGTGGTCCCATGTACAGACAGGGAGGGGATGGGGGGGGATGGCTCAGCGAGGTGAGGGAGGACGGGTCAATGAGGTGAAAACATTGCAGTGATGAGCTGGTCTCTATTTAAATGATAAAAAAAAAAGGTTGTTCAGTACATTTAATCTTTAGTGGACGGTTGTCAAACAGCAATGGATATATAGAATGTTGTGAAACAATCTGTAATGAAGATGTTCCTGCTTCAAAAATAAAATAGAAACAATTTAAAGAATACACACACCTTTAAGCAATCCAGTTTCTTCATCTCACCTCAGCTGTTTCATTACAGCGCGAGAGAAAAACAGGTCCAAACACAGAGAAGGACAGAGGAAACCGGTTCTTCCACTGTACATGGGAACATTTCAGCTTAATAATATGAGTTGATCTCCAAAAATCACAATCTCAGGTGTGCATGTGTATGTGTGATCGTCATATAGTGTATGGAAGAATAAATAGATGGCTATTTTCAGTAGTAATCTCAGCATCTGCCTCAAAGGGACTCTCTGTCTCCCTTTCTTTCTTTCACACGCACATATATTCACTATACACTCCTCTCATGGGCACACACACACACACACACACACACACACACACACACACACACACACACACACACACACACAGACTCGTCTCTTCAGTGAAGAGGAGCCCATTGTGTGTGATGAGAGTTAGATTGGATGGCTCCCCGGGGAGCTGCTCTCCATTAGCTAAGGTGATCTAACAGGTAATCAGCAGATAATTAAAAGGCTTCACTTCTGTGATGGGAGGGGCTGAGCCCATCCGTGTGTGCGTGTGTGTGTGGGTGTGTGTGTGTGTGTGTGCGCGTACGTACGTACGGGAGGACGTCGGCATGTGTACCAGTGTCTATGCTGTCATTTGTGAATGTCATCAGGGCAGGAGGCTCGTGGTCATTTTGCGTTATGGTGAGACATGCATCACTTTAATAGGCACTCCATCCTTCCTGGAAAAGTGTCTCTGAATGGATATTGAAAAGTGAAGTCCAGGTCAAATTAACCAGAATGTCTGGATGTAAACAGATCTGGATCAGTGCTGCAGTTTCACTGGATGCAGACAAGCCTCAGTGCTGCAATGAAACTGTGGATGGATGGATGGAACATTTTTTAACCCATTTGTTTTTATTGTTCTTACCTGAGTTCTGCTCATTAAAATGGTTAAGCGTCGAGGGCATTGGATCCAGGCGAGGACAGGTTAACTTGGACAGCTGAGGACAGGTGAGGACAGGTTAACTTGGACAGCTGAGGACAGGTTAACTTGGACAGCTGAGGACAGGTGAGGACAGGTTAACTTGGACAGCTGAGGACAGGCGAGGACAGGTTAACTTGGACAGCTGAGGACAGGTTAACTTGGACAGCTGAGGACAGGTGAGGACAGCTGAGGACAGGCGAGGACAGGTTAACTTGGACAGCTGAGGACAGGTTAACTTGGACAGCTGAGGACAGGTGAGGACAGCTGAGGACAGGCGAGGACAGGTTAACTTGGACAGCTGAGGACAGGTTAACTTGGACAGCTGAGGACAGGTGAGGACAGGTTAACTTGGACAGCTGAGGACAGGTGAGGACAGGTTAAGTTGGACCGGCGTGGACGAAGCATGTAGAGATTAATGGATATGAATCGGTATCTCGATGCAAACGTGCGCGATGCGAGTGTATCGGTCCCTTCACTGTGCATTGGGGCAATTTACAGGTGAAATCGAGAAGCATCGGTCACTGCATGCCTGCATTGGTAAAATTAATGATTATATCGATTTTTCCGCGTTGTACTTTTTCAAAAAATACATTGTGAAAATTTGTTTTGCATGTTGAATGCATCATCACTGTCCGTGCCCCCCTGAAGCCGGTGTAGAGGACAAAAAGAAGATGCATAAAGTGAAGCATAATTCTTGGAGATTATCAGCAAAATGTGAACTTTTAAATAAAAAATTGTTAAATTTACTACTTATGAGGCTTGGAATAAAGAATAAATACTCTGAGTGGTTAGTGCTCTTGCCTCACAGTGAGAAGGTCATGAGTTCAAATATTCAAATATAACATTTCTGTGTGAGGTTTACATGTTCTGTGTGTGTGCATGTGGGTTTCCTCCCACATTCCTTTACATCATGTTTTATTGTATCGCATTGTGTGGAATTGAATTGCCATCAAATTAATATCGAAGCGTATCGAAGCGTGAACAGGTATTGTATCGGATCGGATCACCAGGGGATTCAAATGAATCGTTAATGTATGGTATCGCTGATAGTGTATCGAGATTCATGTCGAATCGCTTTCAGTAATGGAGATTCACACGCATAGTGTGGGCAGGTTACCTTGGACAGGTGAGGACAGGTGAGGACAGGTGAGGACAGGTGAGGACAGATTCACCTGGACATGTCCTCTTTGAAAAACACTGACAAGTGAGTTTGTCATATTGTAACGAGAGCAGCCATTTGTTCCTCATTATCAGAGTGACAGTCATTACTCTGGGACTTTTAAAGAACTATGAACCATCCAAAAATAATTAGATTATCTAAAATCCACACGTTAATAGGGATGCGTCAATAGCAATACCAGTATCAGGTTGAATACTGCACAGAGAACTCAGACTCGCTAGTGTGCTACATGTCAAAGAGTTTCAGGGCTCAGCGATGCTACATGCTAACCATGATTAAAGTCTTACTGATACACTCATTAACAATGCCCACAATGTACAATGTTATGATTGCAGAGTTGAATAATAACTGCATTTAGTTTGTATGTTTGTGGAACAGAGTGTAGATGCTTCTTCAAAGGAAATGTGAGCGGTAGCAGGTCGTGGTTCACGCTGCACTGCAGCCAAACCACCTGAAGGAGCTTCCAACCAGCCTCACATCATGCATATTTCAAGATGTTCTAAATCTTCTTTTTCCTGCTCTCCATGAAGGCGGACGCTTTTTTTTTAAATCTTTCTCTCCCTTATTTGTCCCTGTCTTGTCTTGTATTTGTCAGAATCTAATTAACAAATTATGGATTTGATCAGCTGGTCTCTCAATGCAATCAACCAATTTTTTTCATCAAAAAGAACGGGCAAAGGGGAGCCTACCTATCCTGATGGAACTTTACTGCTGGAGACACGTTGGTCTCCTGGGGGGGCTGGAGAATGGTGTGCCTGTCCGTTCTTTCCATCGAGGACGTGGAAGACATCTACATCATTGGATTTATGATAATGCTGCTGATTGGGGCTGGCAGTTTTCCGATCGATCGCAAAGTTGGGATGATGCTGGCAGCTGCTTTGGGAAGGCTGCTAGGCATCTCTGATGCACTGTGCAGAGCTCTCAACACTCAGACTCAGGCGATAAACAAACTCAAAAGTATGCAGGATGCGATTTTGAATGTCTACACGAGATGGAATCCAAGTTGACAACTCGGCTGGAAGCTAAGTGCCACCACATTCGGACATACTGGATTCTTTGCTTGGCCTGATCAAAAACAACTGTTATGAAAATGGACTCCCATACAGCCGGCCGCCTCGGCTGGTTGGTTTATCAACATTCTTCTCGATGCTTGGTAGAAAGACGTTCCGTCCCTCGTCTTCTCACCCCGCTCCACCTGGAACCTTGTTTTTTGAATCGGAACTATTCAAGGCTGCCTCACGTCATCATATCCCCCCCCCCCCCCCCCCCCCCACCACACACACACACACACACACACACACACACTTTCTCCCACCACATGTGCACTTGTTATGTTATTATGTTATGTAGTCAAGTGTTGTTGTATTGTGCCATATGTGCTGAGGAGTTTTGTCCTTATTCCCACACTGTGCACCCCACTTGTAATGGGCATAGTTTGGGACCTGCTCTTTTTTTTCTCACCTCTTATTTGTGGAAATAAGAGATGTTTGTCCACAGTAACTACAACTGTTAACGGTGGAGGACATTGTGATGGAGGGAACTGGGTCTCTGAGATGTTTCCAGTTCCTAGTGGTTAGTTTGGACAGTTGATGCACAAAGAGACTGAATACTGGTCTTGTTCTGATAGATGGCGTCGTATTTCCCAGTCTGTTGTGCAGATTGAAGATACACACACACACACTATCAGGCAGGTGATCATTCCACTATAGATGATTGCGATGATGGCAAGAAAATCAGGTCTCCAACATTAACATGAATATGTGGAAAAACTGAGGAAAGCTCTTCAGATCAGTGTTCAGCCAATCTCTTTAACAGACATAAACAGGTGGTGCAGCACTGAGAGCTACTGGGAAGGAGAACAGTTCAGCATATATGGAAAGACTGTGACCGCATGTCGAGATGTGTCCTCTGCAGGCAAGGCACTCAGGAAAATGTGAGCAATGATCTCTGGAGTCTACATTTGAATCTGTGTGCCCCCACGTCTGAATGCTCCCACCCATGTGTCCAAGGGGTGCAAATGTGTTTGCTCATATGCATTTGCCTATGTTTATGCCTGCACACAACAAATCATATGAATTTTAGTGTGTTTACATGCACACAGTGAGCAGGGAGGCGGGGGTTAAGCGGGTGCCGAGGCTCCTGTAATGAGTAAGCGTTGGGTGGCCCAGGCTAAGATAAATGGTGGGGGCCAGCCACGAGTGCAGCAGTCAGCAGGATGCACCAGGGCCGCAGGCTTGTTTGTACCAAATGGAGCTCACAAAATATCAAAGGCCAGCCATCCAGAAGACGCAAGCGTCTGACAAATTTTAAATTAGCCAGAAAGAGAGGAGGGAGTGGAGGAGGGGGAGGTTAAAGGGTGAGGAAGGGGGTGGCGGAGGGAGAGAGGGAAGACTTACAGATGGTACATAACAAGGGAGGATGGAGAAAGAAAAAAGGACACGGTGGGATGAGGCCATGGACAGAGTGAAAAATTATGCAATCTTTTGTTATCCAGAGATATCCATACTGCTCCACCCCACTCCTCATCCACCCCATCCACTCTTCCACCCACCTCCCATTCAACCCCCTACAACATCTCATCCACCCCCCCCCCCCCCCTCCCTACCACCATCCGCACACACACACACACACACACACTCTTCATTCTTTTCTTGTGCCACAGTAATCGCCACCACCATTATCGTCATTAGCCAGTGAGGCTGTTATTATTCCAACTGCATAGTTCCAACAATCGTTCGGCCGGGATGATCGGTGCAACAAAACAAACACACACACAAACAAACAAACGGTTGCAACAGACTAATCCATGCTTACTGTGTTTGAAGATAGGAGTTTGATCGGTGTGAACGGCTCGGAGATGAAAAGCAGATCTGGTGTGAAATTACAGACGGTTAACTGAGCTATAAGTAACTAAGTATCTTCACTAGAAATGGGAGGTTGAGAAAGTAGCAGCAGCTGTTTTGGCTACAGAGCTTCATGCTGGTTATTAGTTTGGTTGAAGTCAGTTTCTTGAATTTTTGCAAACAATTAAAGTTCCTCTAACAGATGAGAAAAGTGAAAAATGTAGGATCCAGTTATAATTATTGATGTCCATCTCTTATACATTGTCAAAACCTCTCTGAAGGACATTCCTTATTACACTCACATAAAAACCTATTTCCAGCATTTATATTTTGTGAAAGATAGCCGGGTTTGTTAACATCGTAGCATCAGTGAAACACCAGACGATTCTCAAAGCAAGATCCCGTTTGTTCACTTGATCTCGCCAGATCTTGATATGCACTGGAAAAAATCTATTTCACATTTCAGACTATTAGTCTTGGCTTGAAGACTCTTTCTTTGAGAATCCCAGCCAGGCCTTTCTATGTATGGTTTGCATGATCTTTGTTTGCGTGGGTGTGGCAGTTGAACTTACCACCCTCGGGTCCACTCAACAGAGGCCATACTTTTATTAAATGAAATCAAAACTAACTCAAAAACTGCCCACAGATCCAGAACCTGTCTCGGGCTCCCCCACAGTGTCTGTCACCTCGTCCCCTGGCCTCACTGTCATAGGTTCCCGTATGGGAGGGGGTGGGGCAAGCCGTGGTCACCGGGCCCACTCTCCACTCCTCTGCTGCTGCTTCCATCCTCTGGAGCTGGGTCGCCTCCGCCCTCCTGGACACAGCCATCACCTCTGCCCACCTGGCCTGGGCTGTCTCCACCCTCCTGGACTCGGCCACCGCCTCCATCCTCCTGGACTCGGCCATTGCCTCTGGCTGAACTCTGCCCACCTGGGCTTTGCTGTTGCCTCCACCCTCTGGCTGGACTCTGCCCACCTGGGCTTTGCTGTGGCCTCCACCCTCTGGCTGGACTCTGCCTGGACCCTCACCGTCCCGGGGCTAGTGTCTGTGGCCCCCAGCCTTCACTGCTGCTGGTGTGAGTAGGGGGGGGGGGGGGAACCCAACAAAACTGATGATACGCCACTTCCGCCATTCTATCCATTATCGACGTGCAGTCCTCTGAGCGCCATCCTCCTCCGCGATGCAGGGACTCACACCCTGAATTGCCCCTGGGTGTGAGTGTGTGTGTCCTGTGATGGACTGGTGACCTGTCCAGGTGTCCCCTCCCTCACCTGTAGTGAGCTGGGATCTACTCCAGTGCCCCATAACCCTGAACAGACTAAACGGTGTAGAAGATCACTTATCTACCAGAAAGAAGCATTGTTTCACTTTTCTACTAAATTTTGAGGTCGTTTAAATGGAAGGCAAGGCCGTCTTTTCAACCCTTCTTTGCTGGATGGGGAGGCTTCTAAAGGTAGCTCCCTCCATGTGTTAGACTTGGTCCATTGGATCTGAGCCCACCAACACTGTGTGAAGGCAGCTTCACCTGGACAGGTGAGCGGTCCATCAGTCCCATTGCCAGGGTTAGTGGAACTCAACTGCACGACAGACAAGAAGCTCAGTTCAAAAGTGTTTATTATCAAAACCACGGCAGAAGCGAAGTCAGGCAGTCCAAGGTCCAAACCAGCACAGGTTGAGAAGTTAATCCAGTAGGAGAAGTCGGGCAGGTAGGAGGTCAAAACACAAAGGCAACATGAGGGAAAATGGCGAGTACGAATGGTGTGACAACGCAGACAAACTGACAACCAGAGCTATGAGAGAGGGGGACTAGATACAAACACTAATGACAATTACAAACAGCTGTGACCAGGAGGAGGAAGCAGGAGAGCACAGGGGTGAAGCTAAGGGGAACACAGGAGGTGAGGAGGGAAACACCTCAGGAAGGGAGGAGTGAGTGGGAGCTGGATCATGACACACATTCACACATCCAGGACATCCACTGTGACCAACTAACCTCAAACACAGATTCTTCTACTGAGGGAGGAAATAGGAAAACCCAGAGGAACATTACAGGAAGAACATGCAAACTTGAAATGGGACTGAAGCGAGTGTCATTTCGCATGTGATCTGAGGTTTGACGTCACATTTTCTCAGTTGGTTCAAAGAGCTCTTGGTGAAACGACATGTTAGTCCTCCAGAGGGTGCTTGTAGTAAAGGTTTCTCCAGGAATCTGATGGAATTTGAAATGGTGTTGTAAATGAATGAGTTGACAGTGATTGTGACTTCGAATATCCAATGGTGGCACACTTGAGAAGAACCTATGTGGTTCCTGTACCCTTCTCTCTGAATCACATCCATTATTGTGGAACCTCTCTTTTCTCTGTTTACTATTGTCAGGCCAAGGGATCTGCAGCCTTTGTGACCAAACTTGTTTTTTTATGTCTTTCGTCAAAATACAATGAAAGATGACTGTGGCAGTGAGGTGAGGCAGCACCTGATTGACATCAGATGCTGAATCACCTCTCTGCCTATAAAGGAGGAGCCACACAGTGACAGACAGAGAGCCTGAAAGAGGCTGTGTGTCTTTGAGTTTGTTTTGATATCATTTCATAAAAGAATGGTGTTCTGGAAATATGACTCTGTGCCTCTGTCGGTGAACCCGAGGGTGACAAGCACAACTGCCACAATCACTAACGCTAATATTGTATGATACTAGCATAAACTGTAGCTTATGTTGGACTTAAGACATTGAATCATATTCAATGGTTGCATTTCTAATCATATTCAGCATTTTGAGCCACTTTAGCCAATTGGCTGTTTCATTATATTTATGGTGACCATAGGCTGTTTGACACATTAGCATGAAATGCTTATTTTACTAGACTGAACCATTCTCTTATCAGCTCAAAGTGTGAGGCAACCGATAAGAACAACATTCAAATACAACGACAACCTTTAGCAATCCATCCATCTTCCAAAATGCTTAATTGTATACAGGGTTGAAAGGTGGTCGGGCCAATCCCAGCTGACTATTGGCAAGGGTAGGGGACACATACAAGGTAATCAGGAATTCTCAGTGTACTTTCTTTACAAACATGGCCAGGGACTCAAATCAAATACACAAGATAGCAGAACTCTAACAAGCAATAACTGATGAATTAAGCCGAGTCCTCTGGATAGTGTCTAAACTTATCTCAAGACAAGTACAAACACTACTATGGCTAAGGTACAACTCAAAAAGAAACTATTAGGACCCAGTGAGAGACTGAAGGAGCACACCGCCTGGTATAAAGTGGCAAATGTTGAATGGCATGGTCGGCGTTGAAGAAGACAGGCGGTGGCGTATGCTGCAGCCTGAAGGAGGGGATCAGGGAGCCTTCTGTTGAGCCGGAGCTGTTGGACTGGGCCAATGAGCGCAGTCACAAGCAGGAGCTTGCTGCTGCAGCAGGGTTGGTCCAGAACTGCAGCAGAGGGAAAGGCAGGTTTAATGCAGAGCAAGGTGGAGTAGGGTACAACTAACTCGCAGTAGTTTACAGCCTGGTGCCAAGTCTTGATCTGAAGCTAGCTTTAAAGAGAGAGAGGTGCATTTTCTTTGGTGAAGCCATGCCCTGCCACAGGTGAGTGCACTCAGGTAATCAGATGCCTGCACTCCTCCACACCTCGCACAACATGCAGCACTCATCCACCTCGAAAAAAGGAAAGGAGGGAGGGGGCAGGGAGCCAGAGGTGGAGGTCATGACAGAGAGCGCTAACCACTGTACCACACAAGCTTTGTACCACGTCATATTGCAAAAGCTGCAGGGAGCCACTATGTGGGGTTAACGACCCCCAGCCAGTCAGAACAGACCTCCACCTCTGAGTCTGGACCAGGTGGAAGATCAGGTTTCAGGACCAGGTGGAGAATAAAGTCTCTTCCTGTTCATGTGTACTCGTTGGGTTCCTCAACGTTTTATTTCAATGCTTTGCACCTGGAGATCAGTATGTAGTCACTGATGCTATAAGACAAGAATTGGATTGTTTTTTGTTTGAAAATGTTGCAGTAAAACCCAATAAACTTAATTTTTTACACATTTTCTTATTGTTTCTCATCACCATAAATCCAGCACGGCAGCCACACACAACAGTGAGTGATAATCTGAGCATCTTCGCACACTTCATTCCCTGTCTCGGTGTTTCTCTTCATTCCCTGCCCCCCCCTCCCCCCCCCCCCCCCTCCCCCTCTTCTCGTCTAAATGAGCGTGCTGGGCCCGCCTAGTAAAAGAGTTTTCTTTTACCAATGTCAATTTACGGCCTAGCAAGAGCTCCCTCTAATCTTTTCCTACTCATTACACACAATTTCCAGGGCGTTCAGCCAGGGTACTGATTGGTTGCTTGCAGTGTGTGCAGCGAGGGGTACCGTGATTGTTTATTATTTATTTGTTTATTTATTTACACTGATGCCCCCCTCTCCCGCCAGCGCTTTCTCTTTTCTCTTTTTCTCCACCCACTCAAATTTCATTCCCATATTCCCCAGTCTGCATTTTTCCATGAATAATCAAAATGTTCCTAATACGTGTGGATCTATTGCCTGCGTTTGCTTCTCCATTAGTTTCACACTGCAGCCTGTGCACACACCAGCTGGAGCAAATATTCATCTGTTCTTTGAAGTTATATAATCGGAAATAAGACAAAGGTAAGAAATCTGCCACAAACCTCTGGTGAATTAGTCTCCTGTAGAAACACTGTGCACTCATGTCCATTTGTGTTTCAATGTTTTCCTTTCATAGAAATGAAATTGAAAGTAAAATTGAAATTAAATTCAAGTCAAATCAACCATTATCATCAGTTCAGTAACATCTTTAAAATCGGAACATTTATAGTATTTTTATGTTATTGGGAAATGTACCGTTAATAAATCAACATTTCACTGAAACACAACCAAATGTGACTTTACGCCAAAGTCAAATGACACAATGGGAAAATAAAAACACAGCATGTCCAATGAATAACTTAAATATATCCAAGCCCCTCCCAAAAAGCCAACGCGTGGAACATGTAGTTTTCTTGTATATAGTAATGACTTTTGCTTTTATTAATACATTATGACATTATTTTAAAAGCTTCAGAGAACAGTAATAATAATATAATAATAAAGATATTTCACTACTTTTTTAATGATCACTCACTCAATTGTTAGAGGAGGTAAATGTTATGCATAATAATAATGCACATAATTGTTGTTTTCAGCCTTGGAGCAGTTTGATGGACTATATTTGCCTTTACTGTGATTTCCTGAGTGTTAATTACTTGACATACAGAACAGGGGGGAAAAAAAGTCATTTAACAAACGAACAACTGTAGAACTTTTATTTTCCAGGCTCAGGTTGTATACAGGCCATATATCAACAGCAGCTGATGAATTATAGATAATATAATTTCTACAGTCAGAGAGGGAGAGGGAACCGGTGAGTTTGGGCCTGAGGCCTGGGAGCTTTTCTCACAATCAATACAGTCCAGCACCTAAAACAGACGCACCAAAGAAACAGAACAAACTCTGAAAACACACACACACACACACACACACACACACACACACACACACACACACACACACACACACACACACACACACACACACTAATTGTTTTGTAATAAGAATAAATTCTTTAAATGTATAGATATTAACATTTTCTTATGAAAAAAAATGGGTTGAATAACCAGTAGAAATCAATGCCATGTCAGTATAAAATAATTAAATGGCTAAAAATATGTTGATCATCTTTTTTTTAACAGATTTTTTTAAACAGAAGCGTCTCCCTTGATTCTCAAGGTTATATAAAGTAAATGTGGCTGACAAGATGACGTAGAAATAAGACTGGAGACTTATGCACCAGGTTCATTTTCAGCGCGACTAAGTTTGTGTTGAATGCATCAGTCAGGTCCACGGATTAAGAGTGATTAACCTCAAGGCCAAAACAACAGCATTTGTCTTCATTTAAGAGTGTGTGAAGAACATGTGCCTTTTCCTAATTATTTTAAGAATTCATACACACATATCATATGGCAGTGCTGGCAGAGTACAAGATAGAATGACCAGAGAACACTAATTGACAAAAATCAGAATTAGTTTATCCCACACGTATAACTCAGGACAGAGAGTTGTGCTCACCTGCAACATCCCTTTAACTCACGGTTCCACACAGCTGATGCAACACGTGTCTGTCTGAACAAAACAACATTGGAACGATAACATATAACAACAGAACTACAGAAATACGGAACCATTATAAATAACCACATCAAACCAATAGAGTCCCAGGAAGCAATGTCCCACAGTCCCTTGCACTTCCCCGCATTCCACAGCGGTCGCTACAATATCATTAAATTCACAATCACCTATTTACCGGACTGTGTCATTCTACAACACCTGGAAAGATGAATTGATATGTTGTTCAACTGTCCTGGTCAAACTATATCGGTGCCGCGCTGCTGAAACTTTGGCACTGACGTTTCAGTCGTCAGTCATATTATAATTATGTTTAGCTTCTAACATTGCTACGGCATGAGGCCCATAGCTTGTTAAAATGCCGGAGGGCGGACTTACGTGATGCACCTGAACGCATCACTAAAAGCTGTCAGCTCCTGCAGTTAAAACCAAACCAACATGGCGGCTCAGACACAAACTTTCTCTTTTATTCCTGAAACACTTCAGAGAAATGTTTTTCTGAAAACATTGGAAGTGAGAAATTAGCAGCGTCGTTGGAAAGTCAAAGTGCTGCTTCACAGACGTGAGGGGGCGTGGCCTACGAGTCCGACAGCTTCTTCACCTGACGTCACAGCCTGACTTCTCTTCTTGTTCTTTTGGGTTCTTCTGGGAGACTGCAGGAGCCTTAATGACTGATATCATCATCTTAACTGGTTAATCCATGGTCGGCTTAGTACACTCACAGACAGGTAATATGGAATTTTCTGGCTCAAAGGGATTTTAAGATTTATGATTGGATGACCAAATATAATGTTTGGGGGACGGGAGGACGACGCCCACAGTCCAGCCAGTCACCTGTGATAGGAACCATCATCGCAGTCAGAATACCACAGATTATAAAGACCAGCAGTTTCTTCTTGCACACTCTAACATCCTCATTTAATTTACAATAAATTACATATGAATAAAATCAGTCAGTGTCCAACCTTCTCTTGTCGTTGCCAGAAGAACAAGCTGGTTCGTGACGTTCTCACAGGTTCTTCTTCAGGCTTATGTCTGTTTATGTTTAATTGTTTTTTTTGTTTGTTTCTGTGGTCTCTTTTGTTTGTTGTTGTCTTGTGTATTGTAGTCATTTGTTCTTGCTGTTTCTTGACTGTCTTGTTTAGTTCAGTTTATGTTGTTTTTATGGTCCTTTGTCTTGTCTTTGTATTATATATGACAATAAAAATATTATGATTGAATGGAAATAAGAAAGTGTATTGTTGGAAACTATTGTTGTGCCCCTTTATGTAGTATGGAGACACTCTTTGTCTGTTACCTTGTCATTTAAACTATACCATTATTCAGAATGCAAAGAAAATCAAAGAAAATCCCACATTTACCATTTCTATCTCCAAATAATTTAATCTTTAACCTTAATTATTGACTGCACACAACTGAGCAACATTGTTGTGTATAATTAAGCCGACATTTATCTTCTTCAAACAGTTACCAGTTTTGGATGTGCAGTGCTTCTCCCATGTTTATCAATCCCGCTATTTAAAGTGACAGAGTAACAGAGTCCTGCACATAATTCACCTATTCATCTCGTTCTCCTCCAAACAGACTTATATCCCTTCAGGATTCAACAGCTACATCACATTACTTTCTTTCTAGTTATCTACTATTCCCTTTAAAGGTGGTCTTATTTCAGCGAGGAATGTTTTATCTGCTTTTATTTACCACCAAGTGCAGCATCGTTTAATGTGTATAAATCTGAGGAAACAGTTCAACATTGTTCTGAATATTTACCTCGTGTTGCAAGAAGAATTGCTGACTCTAAACAAGTAAACATAGTGTAGAAAGATAACTGGCTTAACCAACACACACACACACACACACACACACACACACACACACACACACACACACACACACACACACACACACACAGCCGCTATCTGCATCAGTCCCAACAGCAGGAACGTGGATGCGCAGCAGTCCATGACTATCATTGAACAGGACAAACAAAATTAATTAAAGTGCCATCATAAGTGACACCTCGCTGTCACCCGGTGCAGAGAGCTAGAAAAGTGTCAGGAGATGATGCGCCGTCATGTGGACTGCGAGGCAGCAGATCGCCTCATCAAATATGCATGCATGTAATAACGCAGTGACACTGTCCGTGCTTCATTAATATTCACAGTTTTAGAGTTATCACATTGTGTGACAGATTGTGGGGTCAACAATCTTACAATTTTCACTCGTACCACCTTCAATTTGGAAACAATCTATTTCTTTATTTCCTCATTTATCGGAGTCAGAGATACTGTGACAATAATGAACATGATCAAATCTGATACCGGGCCAGGTTTTATGAATTCACACACACACACACACACACACACACACACACACACACACACACACACACACACACACACATGAAGGCAGGCTTGGTGGAGCTCCCATGGTACCAAATGATAATCCTTGGTGCTTCATTACTCACCCTTAATCCACTGTTCATTACCCTCACTCGCCTTTGTCAGTCCCCAACTGGCCAATGTGAGTAACACCACATCACATCTCCGATTCCAATCACATCCTGAACCCCATTCACAGCAGCGATCATTGTCTGTGAACACTCCCAGTGCCCGGCTCCCGTCTAAATGACCCAGAGAACCGGGAGGGGCCAGCGGAGGCAAAAAACACAAACTGACTTCATATTGGCACCAAGATTACCACCGCTGAGGCCGAGGTGCAAAGAGTTGTTGGTAATTGTCGTGTTTTTCATTAGCGGTTAGATGAGGATCTGGAGATGAGAGAGGAAATGGCCTCATCATCATCTATTGTGTGTGTGTGTGTGTGTGTGTGTGTGTGTGTGTGTGTGTGTGTGTGTGTGTGTGTGTGTGTGTGTGTGTGTGTGTGTGTGTGTGTGTGTGGGAACAGGCCTGTGAGTTTGCAGATCACACCCTTGATCACAACCGTCCTCACACGCTGCAAAGGGAACAAATTGTTCCCTGTTTCTCGCCGATGGCCAGACTCGCTGTGTTCCGCCATTACCTCGGAACATTGAAAGAAGCAAACTGCCGTAAATGACGGGAAAAAAGATTGCAGAAGGAGTCCGGACCTGAGGAGAAAGAGGAGGGAAAACATTATGGTGCAGTATATCGGGTGGTGGGTGGGTGGAGGGAGCAAGCCAAAAATAAGACAGGAGATGAGCAAAGAAAATGAAAAGAAATGTCTGCCAAAATTGTGATGAGACGCCACAATCGCACAGGCCTGGATGAGGAGGGGAAATTAGAGCAGGGAGGAATTGAAAAGAGACACAGATAGGAAGAGTGGAGCGGGACAGACTGAGAGAAATAGAGATGATAGGAGGGGAATGAGTGACAAGATCCACAGAGGGAAGCATTAAAGACTAATTTCTGTAACTTTTCAGGACATACAATCTGACCAGAGACGAGTGCTCTCCAGTGATTAACCCACAGATTATCGTTGTCGCTCTCTCCCCTTGTGAAGGCTCATCACTGTGTCTCTGGATTTGTCTCCTGCTCAAATGAGCATCAAGGACTTTTGCACTGAGCATAAACCTCCTCTTCTCCCGGAGAAAGAAGCTAAAACAAACTTTCACTAAATGCTAGTGGATTATACATGCTAGCTTTGCTTTGCCAATTAGCCGGCGGAGGTATCAAGATGAACATGTCTGTCCTCGCTCAGCACAGCGGACGGATTATGTGACGCCTCCAACATGAGAGCAACAACCCGGACTGCAGTCACACAACTTGCTTCAGACTCAGCTTATGAGGTTTTTTTTAATCTTATTTAGGTGTCTCCGTCACCTTGGGCCTGTCTGTGCCTCCTTGTGCTCATTTTGTCTCTTTTATTGTCATCTGGTGTCTCATTCTGTTTGTGTATTAGCTTTTCTTGTGCTCGTGGTTTTGTTGAGTCATTTGTGATGAGTGTGTGTGGTTGTTTTGTGTGTGACTCTGGGCCTGATCTACTAAGATCCTTTATAAATCATGTTACTTTTCACCACTCATGCAATAGATCGTACTTTTGGTGTGCATGCTTATTGCAGGGATCAACGTGTGCAACAGGGTTGTTGTTAAGTCCACCTTTATCCAGTCCAAAACAAGTCCAAGTCGGGGCTTGTCCAGTCCAAGTCAAGTCCGAGTTCACAAGGTCGGAGTCCCAAGTCTAAGTCCTGATGAGATCAGGAGAAAAACCCTATGACAGAAAAAACGTTTTTTTCATGACCACAAAATTAGAGAAAAGTAATTTTACTCAACTCTTCTTCTAGGGTTTTTCCACCAGAAAGGACCAGGCTCTAGTTCAGGGCCAGTTCTTAAATGAGCACCGCCGAGAAATTGGTTGCGTTTCCACCGTTAACGGAGCCAAGTGAGCCGCCACGTCGTTACGTCACTCCAAAACGTGACACGTCACTGATTTCACCAGTGTAGCTCCCAGCGGAACGAGGAGACGGACCGGAACAGTGGTTTGGTCCGGGTCGCTCCGTCTAGTCCGTCCTGAACCTCGGATGCAGACCAGAGAGACAGAAAACATTGAGTCTCCTCGTTCCTCTATTCGTTTGTTTATGTCCGTCTTGTTTTATTGTGAAGCTCTGGAGCGGGCCAGAGAGTGAAAAAAATAAATAACGAATGAATGAGCTTGGGGCTAATTTTTCCACATTTGGGCATTACATAGTGAATTTCTGCTCCTATCACTTTTTTCTGGACGCGTCTGAATCAAACACTTCAACATCGGGAGGAACGGAGGTGTAGAACGATAGAACGCAGCTCTACAGCCGTTTCTAATAGAAACCTGCGTAAACACACGCTGATTAAAGTTCTCTTTCACATGAAGCCATTAAAAGGCTGGTTTTATGCTTTAAAAAAATCCAAGCTTTCATTTGCAGTCGTACTGTATGTCGTTTGTTTTTTAGTTGCTGATGAACCAAACGTCTGGCTTCATTATAAAAAAGTTCTGTGGGTTAGAAAATAATAATGGAGCGTCTCGTAGTGGAGCACAATGCAGCCTCATGCAGACCTCAGCCTGAGGTCAGAACGTGGCGCAAGACATGGAAGTGAAGTTAGCTACAATGATGTTACGATGAAAAGGATGAAAAAACAACAATGGAAAACTGCTTCTAAATTAAATATCTCACACAGCTGACACAGGAGCTCTGCAGCCTCTTGAGAGCCACGGCTCCACGATCGCAGATTCCATTTTTTTTCATTCCCTCGTATTATTAACTTCTGGGAACGACTTATTATATCATTCCCATGCGTTGTTTTTTTTTTTTCTTCTCTGTAGCCACTCCAGGGCTCTGTGTTCGCTGTCAGAAAGTGTTCCTTTTACTCTTTCAGCGTCTCTTCCGCCTTGTAGGTAGCGATAACTCCGCCCACAGCTGATGACGTATCAGACCCCGCTCTGACCCTGCTGTTGCCCAGCGACGATGTGAGGCTGGCTTAGCACCCGTTTAGCCCGTTAGGCCGGGGCTTTGTGGAAAGACAAAGAACCGGTGCTCAGTCTGGCCCTGGCTCCGAACAAGAACCTGGTTCTTTGTGGAGGAAAAGCCCCCTGAGATAGCTGCAATCCTCACTGTGAATAGTGGTGAAATGTTACAACCTTGTGTGTGCAGATAAACAACAAAAACATTTTCAAAAAAAATGATTAGCTTTATTAAAGCTATTCACCAAGACGTATTTTTATAAACAAAAGGCATATCTGCTATGTGAGATCTGCTATGCTATTTCTACTGATTAACCATTCTGCACAAAGTACTGTGAAACGTAAAGAATAAAATCCTATAAATCCTATATAACCACTTGCTTGGTGGTTTGTGAGGCTGATTGGATCTTTTAGCGGCCGGTTCTGGTCCACGGGCCTCATGTTTGACTGAAGTAAACTTCACAGCAGCTCCATGCTGTGAAGGCTATCGCTCATTAAGGTACGTTAACACTTAATACCTCTTCAACCAGTGGGCAAACCGGAGTATTTTAATCAGGCTTTCTGTGCAATACTGCATGAGTTCATAGAGGTACTAACCTGCCATGAGTACAAAATGAAATTTTGGAGGAAGTTATCAGAGTCTTAGCACATTAAGAAGACCTGGGCTGACCGAAAACAGTGGGCAAAATCAAAGCTGAGCTAAAAAGATTAAGAAGGGAAAAAAACACAGAAACATCCCAGGATAAAGTCTTCAAATGAAGGTTGTTGGTGGAGGAAATGTGTACCACACAATAGCGTGTGTGCTTCCAAACACGTTAAAAACACACAATCACTCATGTTGCGGAAGTGTAAAGACCTAAATAACATTGTAGGTTATAAATTAATCTGTTAGCATAAACTCTGTGGAACATAGACCTGGTGTTCTATCTTTAAAAGGTAAAATGTGTTAAATGTGTGTTATTGTGTGCCATAGTGACTTTGTGTTAATTTGTGAGTGATAATGATCTTTATACGACTCTCCATATTGTCTCAATCACATTCTGTGTTGTATCTTCACTCATCATTTGGTTCAGTGTATTTTTGTAGTTTTTTCAGCAGGCTTGTGTCTGCAGTTGTTTTAATCTCTTTTTACTATTTTGGGTTTTTTTTTTGTAATTTTTTTTAATCGATATAGTCTTATGACAACACACATCTGTTATTATATACTGTGTTTCTCCGAGGCTTTTTATAGGGCATATAAGCGATGTCTCTATTTTTGTATTTTTAGCAGTTGTTACTTGTATGTTTTTATTGATTGATTTTATGATGCACAGATGTGATGACACTTTTAAATGTCATACTTATTAAAATGACAAGAAAGCTATTCTATTCTATTCTATTATATTATATTCTAGTCATGCTCAGCAGAAAGGTAAAAAAAATTATAACTGATGGTTTATTAGGACTTCTCTCTTTTTACCACAGAGACTCATTTATTCTTATTTATTTGCATGTACTTCAGTGTTTCTGTCGTGTAAATTGATCATTTGCAGAATGTTGTGGTGTAAACGTGAAACATTTCTGAAACAAAACTGTGTTTTCACTGAGACGTGGTGTAAACGGGGTCGTAAACGTGTGAAGCATTTGCACGGTGTGACTTGTTCAGAAAGCGGCAGGTGTAAATCAGTTCAGCCTTCAGCAGAGATACTGCTGTGATTGTGGCGGGACACATTTCATCAACTTGCTCCACATGACTTTGATTTTTGAACTTTTTTCTGATATTTACCGAGTTGACCTGCAATCTTCAGAATCTCTTCATTTTGTTCCCACAGACAACTTCCTTCCTTCCAACACATCCACCTCCAGGATTTCACCTTTGATTTCATGCTTCCAGGAGTGCTGTGCTCAGCAGAGACGATGCAAAACCCTCGTTGGAACACTCCTGTTTATGTGTGATGTCACTCATTGTGTTTGTGTGAGCTCATCTCCCACAAGCACAAAAAGCAGAGAAGCAAACTCTAAACAGTCGGTGTGTGTAAAGTGTGTGGTTGAGTAAACCAGGCCACCTAAAGTTCCCCACTCACCGTTTATCTCTTCATATTGGCACGCTAGTCAAAACGTTATGGCTGATATTTGTGTTATTGTGAATAACAAATGAATCCATGAGAAGCGTAAATCATTTTATTTAATTGAATCAATTGAATCAAATGAAAAGCAGAGTGAGAGTGTGGTTAAATTATTGGCACTGCCATCAGAGGTCAGAGCGTCTCACAGCCTGATGACGCTCTCCTCTCTTACTTCCTGCTCCCTCTTGCATTGCCATGTTGCTTTGTGCAGCAAACATGAGCTCGGTGTGTGTGAGCCGCTCGCTCGCAGCAAGGTTTGGAAGAATAACGCCGCAAAGTGAAGACCACAAAAGGCCTTATCAGCACTTCTCTCCTCTTTTTTTTTCCTGTCACCTCTCTCCCCACATCTCACCATCTCTCTGCAGTGTTAGCACAACAGCTTCAGAGGTTACCACTCAATTAAGCCTGGCTGTTCATTTACGGCCATGACAAAGACTACTGTCTCTCCTCCTCCCTCGCCCTCTCCCCTCCAACCAAACTTGTAATTACAGTGTTGGACAGCGCGATCCACACTGACCCACTGTAAAATATGACCATCCATTTGGCCCTTATCCCTTCATCGCCATCCCTCCTCTTCCAATGGGGCCCGTGGATGAAGCTCAGCCCACAGGCTCTTCCAGCCACTGCCAGCCATTTCACCTCCACCCCCCCTTCACCCCCACCCCTCTCAACAGCCACGCTGCAAACCGTCAAGATGAGGAATATCGCCCAGCACTATCTCTCTGTAATGAATTACTTTCACTTTTAACCCTGGACAGACATCCACTTGAACTTACCTCTGCAAATCATCTGTTTTTCTTTCTTCTTTTTTTTTCTTTTCATCTACTCCCCCCACACGTTGATTATCACCCCACTTTAAAACCACATACACTAAATTAAAATATGAAGTCAGTCCATTCAGCAGCTGCTGCTGCAAGCATTTCTGTGATGGGATGATTGATAATAAACTGGAGGTGAATATGAGGGTCTCCACAGGGTTTACTGTCGGGAGAATGTACACTGCTTATGCATGTAAAGGCAGCGTCAGTGAAATTCAGAAAGACGAGATGGTTTGTTAATGTCGCTGCCTGAATTCAAACTGAATGATCGGGTGAATGTAATGTACACTTCATGTGCAGGCCAACCAACCTTAAAGCACAGCAAGCGCTAAGAATTTAGCAAACAACTGTTTTAGAACGATCCAGTGACTTATCGGGAAAAAAAGACGTGAAAGATGATCACTAAAGCAAATTCATTATTTTCCTGAGGTTTCAGTTATCAATGGACGAATGTGGATTGAAATTATCAGACCTGTGTGTGTGAGTGTGTGTGTGTGTGTGTGTGTGTGTGTGTGTGTGTGTGTGTGTGTGTGTGTGTGTGTGTGTGTGTGTGTGTGTGTGTGTGTGTGTGTGTGTGTGTGTGTGAGTGTGTGTGTGTGTGTGTGACTCGCTTGTACCTATTCTCATACCTGTAAACCTTCAGTAGCTCTGGGCTATGTATATCTTGTCAAGTAATAGATTACAGCTTGCTATGGAACCATCCATTCATCATCCCTCCATCATCCGTCATTCATCCATCTATCATCTATCCATCATCCACCCACCCATCATCCATCCATCCATCCATCCATCCATCCATCCATCCAGTGAAGTAATCCAGTTCAGACCAGCTGAGAGATAGGATCTGTGCAGTGGATGTTTGGAGCCTCCTGCTGTGGACCGTGACCTCTACATGGTGTAAACAGGGTTTAACCCTGTGTTGGCTGAGATAAGCTCCACCCCCCTGTAGCTCGCGATAGAAGATCGATGACAGAGAAGGGATGGTGTGACCCTTTCCACTGTTTTCTAATATATATATATATATATATATATTGCTCTCATCACTCATGTGGTTCATACCAGGTTTCTGCAGAATTTCACCAGTGGCTTTCCAGAGGAGGAATTGTTCTGGACTCCGTAATGACCGCTGGTGATTTGTTTGCTGTTGGTTTTGTCTCTAATGTGTCTTGTACAATAGAATAGAATAGTCTTCGTAGACTTCGGGGAGAAGTATTTCTATGTGGCTTTTTTCTTGACTTTACCCTCAATGAATGTATTCCCTGTTTGCAGGGTTGGGAAGGTTACTTGAAAAATGTAATCCGTTACAATTACAAGTTATTTGTCAAAAAATGTAATCAGTAACTTACTCTAAGTACTAAAACACAAAAGTAATGTACCAGAGTACTTTTAGTTACTTTTGGATTACTTCACCAGCAAACATAAAAAAGAAAGAAAGAGTAGAATGTGTCATCTGCTAAAATTGCAAGCACGTGTCGCCCCAATGAATCCCTAAAACATGAGATCCTCTAAACGTATTGAGAACGTCTTCCTACCATCAGCACCAGTACTGGTATTGGCAGGTTACTGGCAGGTTATGAGATAATAAAACTAGTTGGTATTGGCAGGTTACTGGCAGGTTATGAGCTAATTAAACTAGTTGGTATTGGCAGGTTACTGACAGGTTATGAGCTAATTAAACTAGTTGACAGAGTCCAGGTGTGTTTCAGTAAAGTGAGGAGGTTTTATCTACCAGAAGTTTCTTCAGGTGAGACGTTCACAACACTTTCACTGCTGGGAGGCGTCATTAGCATTGTACAGAGGTTAAGAGGCTCCTCCCACTTTAAAACATAGTGATGAGAGCAACTGGCTGCAGTATCCATGGCAACGCGTCAGTGCCGGCCACCTGAAAGCGTCGGGAAGTGTCGCAATGCCAGAGGACGGATCATGTGACACTGCATTTCTAGTTTATTCCATCTGATATTCTATTGTAATCCTGCTCAGTAATTCCATTTTTTTTAAATCAAATATGCCTGTAAGGAGATTACACATTTTTTTATGTAGTGTAACAGATTACAGTTACATTTTTTTGTATCCTAATTACATAACGCCGTTTCCCAACCCTGCCTGTTTGTGTCTGGCAGCCCTGTGATTGGCTGGTAATCTGTTCTGAGTGTGCTCTGCCTTGTTCTGAGATTGTGGAATAAACATAAAGAGAGATGGTGAAACGGGTACATGATATCTCAACTCTACAGTCAATATTTACATATTTTATGATTGAAAAACCAATCAAACAATTGCAAGATGAAGTATATGAGCACATGTTCTAATACTTTGTGGAAACAGTAGAAAGAGACTGGACACTCCAGTGACATTGACACGGCTCCTGTCAAAACAGGCTGATGAGTTTAAGCACACATCTCACATCTTTCTGTGTGAGATTATTTCATCTCCAGTGAGGCCGTGCAGTTCTTTCCAGAGGATCTGCTGGGTGCTAAACTGGGGCTTGAGTCAGGGATCTCTGCAGCGAAGCTCCACACCAAACAGGAAGAAGCTTTTTTGAAGGAGCTTGCTTTGTGCACAGGAGAACTGTCAAGACAAAACCCCAAAAGGAAAATTCTGAACTCATTCCAGATTGTAGGGCATTGTGTGTAAAAGTAGCGACGCAACAATACCCCTTTTTTAAAGGACAAACATATATTAATGTATTAACCTTCAGCTACTTGCCAATACGGAGTACCTATATGAGTACTTATTACATGCCATTAAGTCTAATCTATACTCCATGTGTAAATGATAACCACCTTGCAAACCACCTCCACACAACCTCTGCATCCATGCTACGTCACCTCGACCAGCCTTACAGCCTTCAGTATGCATAGTACAGTGCGTAGCATGTAGCACGTACCACGTAGCATGGCTCGGATTAAAATCCTTCTGGATCCACTGAGAAGTTCAAGTAACCAGCAACAACCGTCTCTGGTGATTAAGTTACTGATGTTGTACGAACTATCTTTCTGCTCCTCTTGATATTTTGGCAGAACATAACTTACAGTCTGCTTGTCCAAACTGCAGACGTCACTCATCCTCTCTTGTCCACCTGCTGCTGACATTGCTGACGGATGATATCGCGTAATACTCCCTGGGTTGTATCAGCATCGGTGCATCCCTCAGTACAAGTGGACAAGATCCATTTATTCTCCTTTTATTCACTAAACATCCATACAGATATCGTACATTCTTTTTACTTATTATTAATAGTTTCAATAATATTTACCGGTCTTAAAGTGTTTTTCATCACGTATCATAGACTTGAAAAGACTACATGAGAATAAGTGAGTGTCTCAGTGAGTGCGCCGGTCTTCGCCTGCCTGCACTGCGGTGCAGCAGCAGCACGACTGGCTGCAGAGTCGCAGGGCTCCGGAGTGACAAAAACAGAGCCGCCGCGCAGGGCTGAGGAGGGCTGCTGCCGACGCAGCTGTCCACAGGGCTCCGACTCCATATGCCCTAGCCAGTGGGGTGGTGGAGAGCCTCCCAGGCCAGCTAATCAATCACAGAGGCCCCCCGTCCTGCAGAGGTCATCCCGGCTCCACAGGGCAGGGTGCAGAGCCCAGAGCACTCTGCCAATAATCGCTGTTTTAGCTGAGCCGCAGTGAATTCCAACTCCACATCTCAACTTACAGGAGGTCGAAAGAGAGAGGGACAAAAGCTGCAAATGAGCATATTGGAGGCATGGGCAATGATCAAAAATGATCAATTGAATGATCAATCAAATGATCAACTGAATCATCCAGACCTTTCAGAAAAACATATCAGAGAATATAACATGTTTTGCAGAAGTAGACATTTGAGGGTTAGGGTTAGGGTTAGGGTTCGCCCTGAACGCTGCAGCGACAGCACTCCTCAGGTCTGGTCATCATTGTGGTTTAAACACAAATAAGTCAAAGCATGAGAAGAAAAAACTAAATGCTCTTCATAATATGTGCCCAAAAAACTAACAGCACTTAAAATGCCACTGAATTGAAGACAAATCGAATATTTACGGTGATTTTGATTTCCTGTTTACATGACAATGTTTCAAGTGAAAACCCGTTGTTTTTGCATTTTTATTTCATAAAAGTTTCACATTTACATAGCAGAGATGTCAGTTTACACAGGAATGACAGAAACACTGACAACGACATAGTTTTCATGCCAGGCCACGTGCTGGCACTGTTGGTTGTTTTTGTAATGAAAACACACTCTGGGATCAATCTTGTGCCAGCAGGAAGTGAATTGGAATTCTGTAAATTGGAATAATCCAAAGTTTATATATGTATATATATATATATATATAAGTATTCAGTTTATGTTTAATGATTTATTGAACTTATTTCCTGGTTCAAATAAACCTCAAAAACAACAAAAATAATGTAGAATAAACAGAGCAGTGCCACTAAAAACTTGTGTGTACTTTTTGTTTATTTCCCTCACAAGTGTTTCAGCATCTTTCTATTGACACATGATGCCCTAAGATCCACCATCAGTTTCTGCGCTTCCAGTCAAGAAGCCCGTCAAATTAGTTCACACCACAATTAGTGATGAGCTTCAATGGTGGACGAGCAGTAATTGGTCTGCTCACTTGTTGGCTTCATTCCCAGTCAGATTGAATACCAACCGTCTCGGACTGTTGAGACCTGATGTCTCTAAGATTTGAGAGCAAAAGAACCAGTTGATCCAATTCCTTGACAGCAGCTAATTCTTCTCTGGTCAGTTCACGTGGTTTACCGGCCTGCCACTCCTCCCAGTGTCATGTCCGTCTGGCCTCGGAGGTGTAATAGCCCAACTAATCTCCCAATAATAGCAGTGGGACTGGAGACGTGTCACGGGACACTGCGAGCCAACGCTCCCCCAAAATCAATACGTTTCACCCCTCGAGGGGATCCCGCTACCCAAGGGGGTGTCAATATTGTCGATTGGGTATGAAAGAGCATTTCATCAGCATGTGTGACAGCAACAGAAAGAGAGAGACACAAGATGGGGGTCATGGGGACGTCCATGGATTGTCTGTGTGTTCGGGGCCTCCGGGAAGCCCCGTGACGTGACTATCGACAGACTCCATGCCAGAAGTGTTGTCGCATATCACTGCTGTGTGTTGGTTTTAGCTTAAGTAGGGTGAGAGGATGGTGACCTTTATTTTTCTCCTTCCTGGAGTCGGATTTCAGCCTTGACAAGAATAAAGAACAATGTAGTAAGAGCATATTCTTTTTACTGAAAATACTCATTCTGTGTCTGTATGTGATCAGGTATCGCCTCGTCACCCTGAACAGAAAGTCCCGCTCACAGCCCTTGCAGATTTGCATTGTACTTTGCTTTTGTCTTTTCCAGACTGCTTGATTCATCAAGTAAATGCAATGACAAAAATGACAAAACAGGAGAAGCATTGTCAAAATGGAATGAGCAAAGACAAGATAGAAAAAGAATAGGACTATCTTTGTACATTTTTTGTATTATTGATTCTCTTTATATTTCTACATTTATGTCATTTTAATTTTGGCACTCCTGTGATTCCATGTCTGAAGGTCAAGTCATTTTTATTGTCTCTCACACCGTCCACTAGCATGCTTGCGTCGTAGCAGGGTGCAGAATCCTGCTGGGAAATGGCACTGCCACTAGAAAATAGAGTTCCATAATAATACATGATCTGTGCGATGCTCCATGTCAAAGTGGTGACCCCGTGCCCAGCAGGCCATCAGGTTTCCCTCATCATCACACCGCCTCTGCTGGCTTGTCTTCTTCCTTTGCTCCAGAGTCCCAAACTTATGATCTAATCTGCCTCCTGACACCTTTCTTGAAGAGCCAGCAGTAATGTCTGAAGGAATTCCAGCTCCACTTGTCCCTTCTCTGAATACAAACACCAAAAACACCTTGCAAACATGACAAAGATGTAATCTTTCCTCAGAAGTACCTGCTTTTTCTAGTTGGTGAACTTTGAATTTTGTTTGAGTGAGAGTTGAGGACAAAGAGCTGAGAAAACATTGAAGCTGCTGTTAAAACCAGCTCATTGATGACCAGTGTTGCCATAGTTACTTTGAAAAAGTAATCTGACTACTGATTACTAGTTAATTCTTTAAACAGTAACTTAGTTACTTTAATGACAGTTCTGTTTAATAATAAAGCGGCTTTGCAGACAAGAAGCCCGTCCTGCAGGACGCTACAATAATCACGTAATAGTGACTTGGATAAGTAATGTTAATCAGATTACTGGTTTGGAAATAGTACCACTTAAGATTACTCGTTACTAAAAAAAAGGTCATATGAGAGTAATGCATTACTGGCATCACTGCTAATGAAGGACTGAGGGCTGAAGTTAGAGGTCATGGATTTTGGTCCTCTGACTATATTTTCCTCCAGGAGGCCAAATATAGCATGAAGGAGACATTTCAGTTCATTTAGAATGTTTTACTTTCATGTAAATTTCCTAATGCAGGGTTAATATATTTGGATTTTTCTAAACATGACCCAGTCCCGGCGTCCAGAGTTTGCGCACTGTCCCCTTTAATTTTTTTTATATATATTGTTTTCAGTCTATGACGTGTTCAAAACAACCCAAAACTTGGAAGAAACTCCACTGACTTGTTAAAACCATAATGAACAGTTTTAGAATATTCAAATTCCGAGTTTTCAGTGGTCCTTGAACCCACCACACGATCACGCACCTGACGTGTCACCGTATCAATCGCCACACAGAGTAGCCAGCAGCTGTATATTTTCAGTCACTTCTCACGCATCACAATGGACATACGAAAATGGCTAAACAAGCCCAAAACAACGACGTCATCTGCGACGTCCCTGCAGCCGGGCAGCAGCAACCAGAGAGCCGGAGAAGCCAAGGAGCACCTGCATGCTGGGGCGGAACCGGAGAAGACGTGCGTGAAGCAGGGGGAGCTGAGTGAAGTTCCCGCCAAGTTGGTGCTGTTTTCTCATACGATGCATCACGTCACCCCCCCCCCTCAGTTTCCAGCCGCCCCCCCTTCTGTATTGAGCTAGAGCCGGGACTGACATGACCTCTCACAATTTATTATGGTACCATTTGACTGACCCTGTTAAACTGTGGAGTTTTCTTAAGGCAGCTCCTATCACGTTGGCTCCGGGACTGATACAGTTAAAGTGTCATCGTCTGGAGCTTCAGGACGTGTGAGGCTATAACGTGACGTTCCTACCACTTCCAAGAGTTGATCAGTCTGTCCTCAGAAGGTGATGTACCAGCAACGATGGACATCAATATTCCTTTCTTACGAAGTGACAGTAGTAAAAACTCTAAGGTGGTTTCACCATCTTTGTGATATCAACAGTGAAAGTGTGTGGTATTATTGAATTATTGCCACGTTGGTGCCAACAACTTGAAAACCGTGCAACTGGCCGCCATCCACTGCTGGTGAGGATTTTGCTGCTGGTGCAACTTTTACAGCCACACGAAGACAGCAGGGTTTGTTCCAACCAACAAGGAATTACCCTGCATCAGGATTTTGTTTGCCTCTCCCGGCCAAGGCCACGGGATCGGCTGAGTGCTCGCTGTGCCCTCTGCCTCCATGCCCCGCCGCCCCGCCGCCCTGCCGCCCCCCCACTCCCACCCCACCCCGCTACCACCATCTGTTCCCTGGCACTGCCCTCCGCCCCCCTCCACGCAGGGCAGGCCCAGAGTGCTGACACCCTCACACCACACACACAGGGGAGGGTGTGTGTGTGTGTGTGTGTGTGTGTGTGTGTGTGTGTGTGTGTGTGTGTGTGTGTGTGTGTGTGTGTGTGTGTGTGTGTGTGTGTGTGTGGCAGATGACAACAGATAACTGGTAAAAAGGGAAACACAATTAAAATTAACTTTTCAACAGTAGCGAGGCTGAGATGTCTTCAGGAAACAATCTTAAAAATTGTAATGCTTTCATGTGTATATGTGTTAACAATGTATTTCCTCTTTGTTTCTGATTATTTCAATGAGCAATCTACGATTTTGTCCCAGTTACACAACAATTCAAGTGAAATTGTATAGTTTTTTCTGGTTTTGTTTCAGAAAAGTTCAGCGTTTACAGGGCAACGTTCTGAAAAAAATGTCTGTTTTCATGGCAACAGCAGAAACACTGAAAGCGGTTTTGTCTTCATGTTGGTCCACTAGTTGGTGCTGTTGTTAGTTTTAGTACTAAAAGCACACACACACACGCAGCAGAGAACAACGGGCTCTAAACATTAACACTGGGAGAACATTCTTGTGGACAGACTACCAAGATGGATTGTTAATACACTGACTGTCAAAATAAAAGTACCAAGTTGGATTATTATTATGATGACTGTCAAAATGAAACTGCCAAGTTTGATTGTTAATTCGTTGACTGTCAAAATAAAAGTCCCAGGAGAATATGAACTGAGTGTCATAACACCACGGAGGAAACACTGTTCTGATTGTCTCCACTGAGCATGTGCACAATTAACTGTTACTATTGCCACGGTGCACATGAGCAGTAGCAGCATTCCCACCATCTCACAGATGATTAAATCAGGGCATTTTCAGAAAATCTCATTTTTAAAACGTAATTTACAGTGGCACTGAGCACCATTGTCATGTATGCAGAGCCCAAAATTGCAAAGAAATCAGTGGCGTATTGTTGGTGTATTTTCTCTGAATAAGGAGCAGGAATGACGACACATTTGATCAAAAGGCAATATGAAGCACGCAGCGCTGCAGGTTATACATATTCTGAATGGAGCAACATACCCCAGTCTCGGCTATCAGTGTGTGGACTCCTTGATTGTTATTGATCATGTCAGTGAGACTGCTGCATGGATATATGTGCTGTTGGAGTTAAAGACAGTATTATTGCGTCCAAATTAAAAGAAATGTCCCAGTTTGACACGAAGAAGCTGCATTGTACTGGTAACATATTTTAATTCTTGTACATGATCTATGCACCTATCTATCCACCTCAACCTCCTCGAAATGTGCCGACTTGTGGATATATCCCAGGTGAAGTTAAAGTGACTGCTACTGATTCCAATGCATGTGAACACTGGTTGCACCGACACAATGTCAGTAGGAATGGTTTGGTGGTACGATGCCAGGCCAGCAGATTTCTTTTAGCAGAACTATGATCACTGTGCTCATGAATATATTGATTTAACACCAAAAAAATCTGCTGGTGTTGCTTTCTTTTGGTTTCAGAGAAGTTAAATGTTGAAACACTGTAGTTTGTGTAGCAGGCCTGGAGTTCCTGTGTTTTTGTCATGATAGCATGCAGAGAACAGTCTGTGAAGCTGTCAGCTCCTTTTCGCTGTCCTTCTTCACGGCATCGCTCCACTCAGCAGTGGTGGCTGTGAACTTAATTGAAATACAGTGCATTTATAAACCACATTACAACAATCTTGTCTTTTTTTTCGATGGAGAGAGCCCCCAGTGATGAAAAGGATTCTACTTTTAAACAAGTGAATAGAGAACTCTTTTTAATATGCTTTTTTCAACATACGTAAACAAATACAAGCTCCATTAGTTCTTTTTATAAAGTTCATGTGAGCGTTAGTCTGAGTTTGGTGAAACTCAACCTCAGGTAGATTCTCACCAACACATCAATTCAGCTTTCAAAGCATTTTAGGATTGTGCCTCAAAAACACATTCAAAGTAAACTGTGTGCTATTTTAAGAGCTTAGATTTCCCGTCATTATACTGGTCACACCAGCAGATAGGTTAAGCAGTAAATTATACACAGAGTTCAATAAATCCAGTGGAAGCCAGGACTTCTATTTGGATTCTTTACTGAACCAAAACTGTAACAAAATATATTTGTCACAAATAAGTATAAATGTTGGTAAAACAGGTGAGTATAACATACTGTGTTATGTAGTGTTGAACAAAGCTTTCCATTTTCAAAGGCTTATAGCATCATTGTCATCCTAACAAAGAAGGAAGTTTATTGTTCTCACTAGAAAATGGCACAGAAACACTGTTGTATAAAAGCGTAACAATTATTTTTAGTGGTCACATTGCAAACATTTATACGCAATTACAATCATTTATAGAAGCTGTCATTTATATGGATCTTGTATGTTTCTTCTTAAAGCTGAAAAATTACACACACACACACACACACACACACACACACACACACACACACACACACACACACACACACACACACACACACACACACACACACACACACACAGTGTTCTGCGTCGCAGTGGAAAGGGAAAAGGCCTGCAGTAAACCTTTGTGCTTTAACTTGAAATGAATGTGAACGTGAGTCCAAATGTAGGAAACTAAAACGTGGACATTGACAAAGAGACAATGAAAGAGTGAAGTAGACAAAGGATCAACACACTGTGTGTGTGTGTGTGTGTGTGTGTGTGTGTATTAGTATGAGTGATTAGATGTGTGTGTAGTAGCAGCTCTCTGCAGAACGGTGCTGATGGCAGTGAACTCATTTTCCTCTCCCCTGCTTCAACCCTTGACCTTTGACCTCCACGGTCAGGATCCCCCCCCCCCCAGCCCTCTCCATCCATCAGACTCCCTGTCCTGAACGGTGGGGAGCATCTTTTGTAACAGGCTCACCTCTCATCTCTCGCCTCTTTTGTTTTAACCTCTTTAGCCATCACCGTCGGTGATGGAGGTGAGGGAGGTGGGGGGGTTGGTTTATGGCCCTAGTGGGTTATGGGTACTGGTGGGAGGAGGCGGAGGAGGTGGGGCCTACAAATCTCCGACTCACACCTAAAGCTGTCAGCAGTGCCCGGGGGTCCTCAGGCGTCCGCCAGCACGGTCACCTTGGATTGGTGGACGAACGAGACAGCACACAAACACACACACACACACACACACACACACACACACACACACACACACACACACACACACACACACACACACACCATGACGAGATAGCAAATGGAGACATGGCCATCGGTACGATCCTCCTCCGACACACAAGCAAACACAATGACGGGAAAGCAAATAGCGGCTGTGGCTGCTCATATACAAACTGCTCCTCTTCCTGTCACCGACTCCATTAATATTCTGGAGGAGGGAGTGCGTGCCAGTGCGTGTTTACACTGATTACTGCAGACTTCCTCTTTCTTTCTGCCCCCCCCACCCCCATTACTGGGCGGTCTCCCCTGCTCTTCCAGCTGATAACCAGATCACCATCACTACAGTGGGTTTGTTAAAGGGCGCCTCTCTTACAGGTGCAGGCCACACCCCCTCACAGCCCCCCCCCCCCCCCCGTGCCAGGCGGCGCCCTGCTGGGAAGCATCCGGCCCGGTGTCGGTCACCAGGGTCCAGGCTGCTAGCTTGCAGGGCGGAGTAATGGTGGGAGGAAGGTGTCAGTGGGCCGGCCCGGTGGCCCCTCACAGTTTGTGGTCCCCCCCACCACACCTGGCAGCTGTGTGGGGAGCCCCTCCTTCACAGGCCCAACAGGGGGTGGATGTGTCCTCATGTATGTTTGACCTGATTTTAGTTTTTGGTACACAAACATTTGCCTCAGGCTGCTCGCCAGGCAAGAAACCCCAAAAACACTGTTTGACCAAATGAAATCAAACAGAATGACTATTTTCAGAAATGTCTTAAGGTCAATTAAATGTCACTGAGGTTGACTGTAATGCAACTAGTGTTTTCCTAGAAATACCCCATTACATCTGTGATTATGTCTATCAGGTCAGCCAGGTTATTATAGCCATGTATCCGAGTACCTTCAAAGAAATGGAAAAACAGGAAGACCGTATTTTAGTCTCACAAAGAGAGGGACGCTTGGCCGCGACACACTTAAATATTCAAAGATGCCCGACAATTTAACACATTGAATGTACGTTATTTATACAACAAAATGATATCCTCTTCAAGCAGACATTCAGAAAGGTTGCTCAGTGACACAACCTCTCTTGTCAAACCAATGCCTCCTTAGCGCACACTCTGGAATCCTCCTCTCCTCTTGTTGTCCTTCTTTCACCCAACTTTCTATGCAATTTCATTATACCTGTTACAATGACAATTCGGATGGTACAAAACAACAATAGCAATAAAATCTCTTGAATTAAATGTTTTCTGGGCAGAAAATGAAAATACAATAAGAGATCAGTTACACTTGGACAGGCGAGGACAGGTTCAGCTGGGGCCCACTACGACGCTGGATTTTCTCTTATCTCGGTAACTTCTGCTTTAAATCTGGTTTTCTGGACAGACCGGACCAGGCCGGGACCCAAATGCAGACTTGAACACCAGAGATGAGCTCAAAAAGAGTATATCAATAAGTCTCAGAGAGGCAGCGAACACAAGTTTCCAAGGAGAGATCCAAGCAGAGGTCAGGAGAAAAGTAGAGGCACAAAAAGAAGAAAACAGGAACACAAGGAGGCGCTGGATGTCCAACACAAGGACGATCTGCCACAGACACACTGTGAGAGTTTAGTTAATATACATGAGGAGATGGCACTCAGGTGGAACCCATTGCGGGGCTGCTGGGAGGAGGAGAGTTCATTGGAAATGTGAGGGGAGACGCAGACTAACATCAGACACACAGACAATGTCACAAGCACACACATACACAAGACTGAGGCCTTGTTTACACCACAACGTTTCACGTGACTGACAATTTTGTAGTTAGTCTGTCGGGCCACGGGAGAGTGCTGTTGCTTGTTTTAGTAGTGAAACCACAGAGACGTGTGTGCGGAGAACAACATGCTATTAACATGAAAAAAATCAAGAGAACACGACATTCTAGTGGACTGATGAGGAATTGGATGCTATCATGGGTGAGTCTCAACTAAAACTCCTGATATAGACTCTCAAACTGGAATACGGACCGCTACAGGTCTGCCATGTTTGCTTTACAGGCGCTCAGAAGGAAGTATTTTCAATGGGGAGGGAGGGGGAGAGATGCACATCCGCGGTAACAAAGCTCCATAGCCTCCCGCAGTCTCTGCAGGATGGAATAGCTACTGTGAAAGAGTCTTTCCACCTTGGGAACCAGGACAAAAACTGCAGATACAGTGGATCCACATACTGGTGACGTGTAAATGAAAGTGAAGAACGTTGTGCAGATCCACTCGTATTCCTTGTCGTCCAACCGGGGCACAAGACCCACCGGGAGTGCTGACAGTCTGGGCGAGTTCATCGAGGTAACAGAGATATCCTGGATATGATTATCACGGGTCGTAGTATCGGCCCCCGGGCAGATGAGGGCAGGCTGCAGCTGGACAGATCTCAAACAACCACACACACTCAAATTCACACTTCGAGGCAGCTTAGGGTCAACAATCAACCTCACATGCATGTTTGAAGGCAAGATGCAACAACAGTCCAGTTCTCTAATTCTAGTGTTGATGGACCAAAGGCAAGAAAATCAAACGGCATGGATTGTAAATGCAGGACTTTTTTTTTCTTGCGGTTCCTTTGAAAAGCAACAAGAGAGCAAAGCAGCCTGAAACCAACATTCAAAATACGACCCATAGAAAACCAGTTACTCTGTTTATAAAGTCCAGTATAATGCTGTCACAACAATATACTTTAAAATAATTACAAATTACTTGCCATGATTATTTGGTGTATTGCATGAAAAACATTCATCCTCAAACAGTTTCTCCATCGAGCTCCACATGTTTTGTGCAGTTTTTCATTGAGTTTATCATCGTGGCTATCCTGAATGACACTTTATTACAGAAAAAGCTTTGTGAATGGACTCTAGTAAGATGTTCAGGATGTCTATGAACAAATTAAGACAGACTATAAATGATGTTCTGACAAAATATCAAGAGGAGGAGGAAGATAGTGAAAGTGATAAATGGCAACAAAAGCTAACAAATAATAAAAAGTGATAGAAATTGCTTATAAACAGTTCAAACTCTCTCTAAAACAAACTAACCTAAAACACTATTAAGAGTTAACATGATTAAAACATGTTTTAAAAATAACTGAACAACTCAGGCGATGACTTAAACAGCTATAATTAGTTCAAAATGTCAAATGAAATTTTCAACATGTTGGAATATTTAGGTCAATATCAGCATCAGTATCTTCACTTTCAAATGTATACACATTTTGTGGCACCAGATATCTATTCTTTTGCTGCAAAGTGAGAACAAAACACACAACTGTTTGAATCACAGATGATCTAACTGCAGAATCTTTCAGACGCTACAAGGTGGCTGAAGATGACGACTGTCTTCACGTATCACTGCAGTCCAGGTGGCAGCAACCCGACATCCAGACCCACAACCTGCCTGAGCACAGCAACGCAGCCAATAGTTAAAGACCCAACGCCAAAAACCTGCCACAACGCCACCATGCGGCTCAGGAAGAGCAAGGGCTGAAGCTGAAGGGGGCAGAGAGGCTGAAGAGAGGCTTCTCATTACCAACATCAGACGTAAATGTACAAATATTAGTTTGTATGTTCCACCTTGTGGAAGTAAGTCTGCCTGCCGCTGTCACGTGCAGTTTAATTCAGGTAAAGACGTTACGGTAAGAGGGAAGCAGAGGTGTTTTAAACTCTGAATAATATCAGATCAGCTATTTGTTCACAAAACACATCTTTCCATTTCCTGTGTGTGGGCTCACTTCGACCAGTGGTTATCCAGCATCAAAACATGCACCCATTGTCTCAGGTAAATACAAGCACAGCTTGAAATTATTCACCACTGATGCATATTTTGATTAACTTCATAGCAAATAAATAACTAAAGTAAGTATGTAAGTTTAATAATAGCCACATGGTATGCAATAGCCATCTAATATTATTACTGTTGCTGTAGACTGTTGATATCTACTGATATATAAAAACAGTGGGGTTCTTTATTGTTTGTTGGCTGTACTGGACCTTCAGGTGTGTCTGTGTTGCTGTGTACTTGACACACTGATTCTTAGCATTTATTAGAGACAAAGGATCAACACAGACAGGTTAGTTTTACCCGACTGATGATGTGTTGTTGCAATGTTAATTATGAGTTTGTTCATCAAAGGTTTTGTGATGGAAGTTCTACAGCATACTGTCGGCCATTATCAAAAAAAGTAAACACATTTGTGAATTTGTAAGTCAATTTGAAAAGTGTTTAAAAGGCCATTAAAGCACAGCCTGTGTAAAAGCCCATGTTCATGCTGCTTTGTGAAGAGAAACTGTAATCATCTTCACTGAAGCCCCAGAAGCTCTTCTGGTCTGATTGCCGTCACTCTTCTGCCTGCATCTTTCCAACATTGATCAGCTTGAGACACCCAAGAAACTCTCCTCGCCACTGAGACATCTCCACTCCTCCATATTTCCTGCAATGTTTGACAAACCGCCAGCAAGACCGAGTCGCTGCTGGTGCACAGCGGCACAATACTGATGTGTCATCTAATTTCACATCACACTGTGCTGCTAGAGAAAGAGGAAGAACAGAGGAGAGGGTGCAAGGATTGGACGCTGTGGAAGGAACCCAGGAAGAATGAGAGCTGAAGAAGAAGGGGGGGGGGGGTCTGTGGAGGGCTGGTCGGCGGTGGGGGGCTGAGAGGGAAAGAAATCTCTGTCTCAGCAAAAGTTTTCATTAAAATTTTGAGACAAATGATCTCTGTGTCCTTCTCCTGAAGCTGCCTGGGGCGTCATGCTATTTCTATGCAAATAACAACCTCACGCCTTTGCTCCTATTATTTCTGCTGGAGCTGCTGCAACATGACCCAAGAGAGAAAAGGAGGGAGGAGAGAGACGGGGGGGTGGCGGTGGAGAGGGGGGGTGAGAATGAGAAATAAGAAGGAAAATGCAGTAAAGGAGGAAGAGGGAGAGAGAGGGAGCGACAGAGCGAGGGAGGAGGGAAGGAGTGTGCGTGCGTGCGTGCGTGTGTGCAATGGACTCACTGAGGTGTGAAAATATATAACACTAGGAAAGAGAGAATGGGGGAGAGAGGGAGAGATGAAGGGCTAAGAACAACACAAAGACACAGCCATAATTTGTTTGGAGGCTGCCTTTCTTGTAATATATGACACCCTCAGCACGGGTGCTTCTTCACCGCGCACTATTGTTTAACTGTATAGCACTTACAACACTATCAGGACCAGTCCATCGCGCACACACACACACACACACACACACACACACACACACACACACACACACACACACACACACACACACACACACACAGGATTTACGTACTGGGCCGCCCTGCTACTGCAGCCTACTGAAAATGTAACACAGTGTGTATCCATGGTGGCATCCTAACATATCATGCATATGCACACTGGTCGATGCTGCTCTTCCTCCAGTGTCGTCCCACATACACGCGTCCCCTTAATCCTGGACTACCCATGGCTATGGCAGCACAACCCCCAGGTGAACTGGTCCACTGGCGGCATCGTGGTCCTGGAGGAACATTGTCCTCGGACCCTGACAGTGGGATCCTGTACTTTCAGTTTATTCGATTTTCTCGTGATTTCAAAATCAGACATGCTGTAATTCAACCCAAGAGAAAAGATATGGACTCAATGTGACAGTTTACACTGGTAAAGTTTTAATGTTTCAACATGTGGCAGCATCAACCAGTTTAAACTATGGACTTCATACTGAAGGTTGTCAGAGAGCAGGGAGGCTGTCCTCCGTCTTGACCGTGTGCTGGGAGAACAATAGAACATGGAAGCTCATCTTTAACGTCTGCTTCCTGGGCGTCTCTGTTAAAGGACCATTTCTAGAATGAGTTTGTGAAGGGGGTTTGATTTGTGATTTTTTCTTTGTGTAGGATTGTGAGTTAACAAGTTAGTAAAGCAAATATTAGCATGCAGACCCTATGTGTGTGTGTGTGTGTGTGTGTGTGTGTGTGTGTGTGTGTGTGTGTGTGTGTGTGTGTGTGTGTGTGTGTGTGTGTGTGTGTGTGTGTGTGTGTGTGTGTGTGTGTGTGTGTGTGTGCGACAGAGCTAATGTTGGTTTACAGGTTAATAGCTGCTCCTAATATCATTATCAATAGAACTCAATCACTGTAATAGAATCAACACATCTTCATAAAGTTAAACAGTTCTATCATAGCATCAGGTTTAACTAATCTCAGGTAAAGCCCAGTTGTTGTTCCCACTTCCTTGAAGGAGTTCAGTTGTTGTCCTGCTGGAGGGAAGCTGGTGTCTTTCCTGTAGTTAGCACCTCCTGCTAACTGTGGTTGCTGGTTCTGCAGGCCGAGGAGAAGAAGATGAAGTTGATGTTTCAGGAGTCCTTCTTTGCAGCTCCTGGTTGTTCCTTTTGTCCAGACTGAGGAGCTGGTCGCTCAGGTCTGTGATGGTTTTCCTGCTTGAAACTGTGTAACTTCAAGGCTTAATGCTTTTCTGAACATTCTGATAATGCTTTTTCAATTTAGTTAATTTGGTTAATTTATAAATCAACTACTTTTTTGTTCAAATCTTTTTTTTTTAAGTTGCATCATCTTTAACTTGTGGTGTGGTTGTTAAAACTGATATGAGAAGCAGAAAAAACTGACTTTTAATCCTGACTGGACATAATTTCTTAGCTTAAGTGACTATAAAAACCTCTGAACTGTATCTGGATCCATCTGCATTATCTCTGTGGAGGGTTAAAGGTCAGCAGGTTTTTAATGTAATTTAATTCTGTGATGCTAAAAGAAGCTGGAATTGGAGATGGTGGGATAAGAGCTGTCGTTTCCTATCTTTAGTGTAATTATATTCTTCCACCGTTACACATGGTGATTAGTGACACTAGACGTTCCTGTGGTCTCCAGTCTGTATAGTTTCAGTGCAGCAGGGCAGCTGCTGTGTTCATCGTGGACCACCACAGGATGAGCTGTCACACTCGACTATGTTTCAAAAAACAAAACATCTGAAATACACCACGTCTTCACATAAGTTAACACACATCTAGCATGTTGAGGTGAGGTGGTGAACATTTGCTTACATCCTGCGACAGCATTCACTTCTGTTCAAACATAAAAACATCAGTTCAAACAGCAGCTGTGTTTCCTCCTGCAGTGGACAGACGAGCTGCTGTGTTTCCTCCTGCAGTGGACAGACAGTGTTGAGAATATATAAACAAGACAGGGGTAACAGGCAGGGAGAAGCCCTCCGCTACACAACAGCCTGAGTATCACGAGCACAAGACGGAACCAAAGCTAAACCAGAGTTCTACCTGAATCTGTATTCCCCGAGAAACTCACTGCTTTTCATGTACAAAACTCCTGAATATCTACAGTCAATAATCTCAATATCTACAACACAACTCTCAGTCTCCATTCGAGTGGATTCATCAGTCTGGTCACACCTAAAGCCCATACCTTCTTTGGTTGTTCCTCTTTTCTGCTGTTAATGACTGAAATCATCTGCAACAAACCTTAAAACTCTCTACATTTATTCCACAAACACCTTAAAACCAATAATGAAGGATCACTGCACACAATTTTAACTTTTATTCATTTGTTTCTTAACATGTTTCCCTGAAAACTCCGTAAATACTACTTTCTCTTTCTTTCTATAAGGTTCTGTGACAGTTTTCTTGTTTTGTGTGTGTGTGTGTGTGTGTGTGTGTGTGTGTGTGTGTGTGTGTGTGTGTGTGTGTGTGTGTGTGTGTGTGTGTGTGTGTGTGTGTGTGTGTGTGTGTGTGTGTGTGTGTGTGTGTGTGTGTATTAAATTCAACCAACATGTACCTCTTGTATTGTCCACGTTAGTACTCTTGAAGTTACCTGCACTCAAAAGTAACGTAGAAGCTAGTTCCTTCAGGTGCGGAGGAAATGATGATCGTCCCATTGTGGAGAAACCTCATCTTGCATGGTTGTAGCTGGAATCCCTGAAAAGATCCAGCTTCGACGAACTGTTTCTTCACTGCGTTTGATTGGCTGCCTGTCTTCGTGGTCTCTGCCAAGAAATCTTGAGCAAAGAAAATCTTATGGCCCTCGTGATTGATAGTGCGGTGCTTCGCCGTACAGAACACTACCTCTCAGTCATGGAAGTGTAGGAATCGGATGAGTATGACTCGGTTTTGGCCCGGTTTCAATTTTCCCAGCGTGTGCTGTGCCCTTTCAAGCACGAGTGGCTTGTCTTCAGTGCCCAGTCCCAGCCAGACCAGCATCATGTATTGAATGTAGTTAAGAATGGGCTGTGTACCTTCAGCGCCCTCAGGAAGTCCCACGAGCCTTCGACCGTGACCACGGTTTCCCAGATCCTCCGTCGCTGACTCCAAGTAGGCAATGTATTTCATAGCAAGTTCCAAAATCACACCTTCCAAGCGATCTTCCATAGATTCAATGCGGTCCTCCGCCTCTTTGCGCTGCGGAGCATTCGCGGAAATGTTCTGCTTGAGATCAGCAGAACTCCCTTGCACCGCAGTAACAGTAAGCTTGGAAGACCTTTGGGCTTCTGAGACCTGCGCAACCTGAAGGCACCATCACAGTCCTCAATCGTCGTTTCTTTCGACATCTTGTGAGCGTATAAAGAGGTGCTGATGCTGGGACTTTATTCATTATTGGCAGAGTTGTGAGGGACAACCACGCTATGCTGTCATCTTGCCCAGCGGCTCCACAGCGCCCAGTGACACTGTTTGGGTTTGTGTGCATTAAAGCCTTCAAATAGACTGAGTTTGCATGTTCTCTCTGACTGCTGCCACTCCAGATTCCAAATACATTCCTCCCCCACATACTGTATATATATTCAAAGGCTTTTCCTGATTGAAGAAATGAATTATGAGCCGGCTGATGATGGGCCTCTTATGTAAACATATAGCTGCACATGTGAAGGAAACTACAATATCAGGTGTGCAAATTCCATTCGTATTCAAATAATCCTGCTTTTACTGCTTTTCCATCAGCAGATAATGTCAAATAATGAATATTGATAAATGGCAGAATATGTGAAGACTGCAGCAGCTGCTGACTTCCAGAGGTTGAACTATTTTATGGTTTTATTTCTTTTCAGTATGATATATATGGAACAACTCAGTGCTGACGATGTCTCATGTATGCACATGATTATTAGTATTTGTCAGGTGTGTGAAACTATTTTGTCATTCCAGAGTTTTATTGCTCATGACATTCTAGCGATTTCACCAGGATAGTAAAATAAGGTAAAATACATCAGCAAAAGTACCTTTTTTAATAAGACATGATTACTCTAAGTTTTAGTTGGAAAAACACTTATATTCAAATCATGAAAACAATAGAAAGAATGTGATGAAAACCTGTCAGCTTTGGATGGAATGATGTAAACGACAGGTTTCGTCCAGGACGTGCAGGATGTCGTGATCTCTCAAGTCATAATGCTTAACATGCAGCTTTTTTCATCAACTAGACGAACAGATAGATAGAACAGAATAGAATAGAATTATTTGATTTATCTTAGAGTATATGTGTGTGAATTCAAAGTTGAACACGTGGTTTCTGGCCTCGGGTCAGAGTCATTTTAATGGCAGAGTCTGGTTCAGGTTTGGCGCTGCAAGAGTTTCCTCAAATGGAGCCAAAATGAGTAATAATTATATTAATGTTGAAGATGTTTTTGGTTGCTTTAGTTGATGAGAGACTGTCATGAGGAAACCACATCCAACAGAGTGATGAAGTGTTTCTGGTGTTTTCAGAAGAGGAGCTCCTTTATTCTAACGTGGCTGTACCGCAGTTTAATATACCTGCAATCAACAGTCAGTTTGTGTCTTATTTTAAGCACTCTTTATTCAGCACTTTAAATGTTCATCAGCGCTTTGAGAAGCACACGGCAGTTTAAGATCAAGCTATTTGCACATATATAAACGAATTTGCACACAATTATTGTTTTAACTTATTTATTAAATTTTCTTCTGTTGCCTGTAGAGCCGGCCACCTGTGCAGACAACACTACAATGAATTGATAAATTGAGCAATGTGCAATATATGTGTATTTGGGACTATCTGATTCTTTTAGTTGTTGTGTGTGCTGTGAATGTTTTGCGATGTGGGACCTTCTCTTGTGTTCAGGCCGGTGTCTGAGTAAAACATTCCCCTGGGGCGGACCAAAAGGTTCCGGGCTGAACCAAGAGGAGGAGCAAGTGGGGGTGTTGCACATAGTTTTAGTAGGGTTTAGAATTTAGTTTATTATATAGGTGTTTGGTTTTAGATGTATTTGTTAATAGGGGTTTTGTTTTATTAAGTTATAGTTATGGTTTTGGTTTGGAGGATTTTAACTTAGTTTTTAGACACTAATGTTAACTTTTGTTACCTATGGAGTTTTTAATGGTTTCACCCAATTGAGGGAAGCGTATTTAAGGTGCCTTTTTTACGTCTTTCGGTTTGCTGCTGCTGGAGGAGCCACACCCCTCAACCCTCCAATGCACATATAGCACTTTGCATTTTATTATCTTGAAACAGTCTCCGTACGTCCGTACGTCCGTCCGTTCGAACGTTTCTACCTATATCTCGGCAACCCCTGGGCCCACAGTGACCAAACTTCACATGTGGATACATCTCAGAGGGGGAAGGGATACTATGGTGACCTTGACCTAATTTGCATATTAAGTAGGTCACAGGGTCACAAAGTGCTTAAAAACACATTTTGGGCTCTGGAGGCCTAGGTTTTTGAGCTAGGGCTCTGAAGTCCTACTAGTACTCTGGGGACACCCTCCAGCATACCAAGTGACCTGACCTTGACCTTGAAGATTGGTAGGGTCTGAAGTTTGCTCGTCATGGTTGCACATTACATGTATTTTCATATAAACATTTCTCCTCATTTCTCAGCAGTTCCTGGGCCCACAGTCACCAAACTTCACACATGGACACTCCACCTGGGGAGAAGGGGCACCATGGTGACCATGACCTAATTTGCATATCAGGTCACAGGGTCACTAAGTGCATAAAAACACCTTTTGGGCTCTGGAGACGTATTTTGACATAGCTTATGAAGAAGACCTTTCAGATTCTACATAATTATCTACGAGGACCCATGGAACACCCTCTAGTGTACCAAGTGTGCTGCCTTAGAGCTGCTTTGTGAGAAAATAGAAAGCCCTCCGGCGGGGGATTAGCCCAGCAACGGCCTTCTTGTTTTTCTCCTCTCTTGTGCTCTTCACTCTTTGTCTTTTGTTTGTGCCGTTTCTCAACTTTTCGTTGTGTTTTGAATTGTTTTTGTTCATTTTGATGTATTTCTAGTCACACACACACACACACACACACACACACACACACGCACACACACACACACACACAGATAGAAATTCAGACTTCATGCTAAACCTCCCTGATCAGCAGCTGCTTGAAACTTTACTGTGGAACAAATTCAATCCTCTAAATTCAGAGTTTAAAGGAGGCAGAAATGCAGTCTGTGACACATTTTGACTTTAGAACAGTACACATTTATTAAATCATTAAATAAAACATGCAGAAGATGAGGAACCAAACAGTGTCGGGGGGCCACACCAAGGGGGCCGTACCAAACTGTCTCGGGGGGGGGGGGGGGGGGGGGCTGTACCAGACTGTCGCGGGGGGGGGGGGCTGTACCAACCAGTCCAGTAGGCCACACCAGACTGTCCAGTAGGCCACACCAGGCTGTCTCGGGGGGGGGGGGGGAGGGGCTGTACCAAACTATCTCGGGGGGTGGGGGGGCTGTACCAAACTGTGTTGATTCCCCATCCCTGCTATAAATCATACTATAATTACAGCAAACATCAAATTAAAGACATCACATGTTCTCTGGGTGCTTCTCAATAGTTCCTCCTTTCTTCTTTCCTGTTGACGACGGCGAGGAGAAAAGAGGGCGTATGGGGACGCACCCTCTGTCTCCACTCCTTCACTCCTTCTCTCTCCTCGCTCTCCTCTCTTTCCAGGCGGCCTTCTTTGCTTTCTTCTCTTCCTTCTTCATCTTGGCCTTCTCCCGGTCAGTCTTGGAGGACAGATCCGTCAGCTTGATGACCTGGTCGATGAGAACCTGGATGTCCAGTTTGGTCATCCTCTTGTCCTCCATCCATTCCTCCTCCTTGGCCGTCCAGGTGTCCTCTGCCTGTCTGGACCTTTCCAGCAGCTCCTCTTTCTGCTGGACCGTCTCGTCCTTCAGCTTCGTCTCGCTCTGCAGTTGTTGTTCCAGAGCTTCAAGCTTCCTCGTCCAGCCGACCTCCATGACCTTCATCTTGGTCTCCGCCTTATTGACGTCTGCCACACATTCCAGGGTCTTCTCCATGAGCGCCACCTTGTACAACTCGGTGTTGCTGGCTGCGTCGTCTCTCTCCTTTGTGAGGAGCGTCAGTGTTTCCCGGTGCTCCTCCTGCAGACGTTCCACTGTCCTCTCATGGCTCTTCTGGAGAGCGTCTCTAGCTGCTTCCCTCTCCTGCACAGTGAGCACTGCTTCCTCCTTCTCAGCCCTGGTGGTCTCCATCAGGGTGTTGACCTTTGTGACCTCCTCACTCTTCTGGCTCAGTTCTGTCTGTAAGGCGAGGAACTGCTCCTGGAGGTTGTTGAAGGAGAGGCGAGCCGTTTCAGCCTCCTCCTGGTGAGACTGGAGACTGTGTCTCTGGTCCTGGAGCTCCTCCCTGGTCTCTCTGAGGAGTTGGTCCTTTGCCTGGAGCTCCTCCTGGGTGTTTTTCAGGAGCTGGTCCTTCACCTGCAGGTCCTTCTGGTGAGACTGGAGACTGTGTTTCTGGTCCTGGAGGTCGTCCTGGGTCTTTCTCAGGAGTTGGTCCTTTAACTGCAGGTCCTTCCGGTGAGAATGGAGATTCTGTCTCTGGTCCTGGAGCTCCTTCTGGGTCTTTCTGAGGAATTGGTCCTTCACCTGGAGCTCCTCCTGGGTCTTTTTCAGGAGTTGGTCCTTCGCCTGCAGGTCCTTGTGGTGAGACTGGAGACTGTGTTTTTGGTCCTGGAGGTCGTCCTGGGTCTTTTTAAGGAGTTGGTCCTTCGCCTGCAGGTCCTTCTGGTGAGACTGGAGACTGACTCTCTGGTCCTGGAGCTCCTCCTGGGTCTTTCTCAGGAGTTGGTCCTTCACCTTCTGGTCCTTCCAGTAAGAATGGATACTCTGTGTCTGGTCCTTGAGCTCCTTCTGGGTCTTTCTGAGGAGTTGGTCCTTCGCCTGCAGGTCCTTCTGGTGAGACTGGAGACTGTGTTTCTGGTCCTGGAGGTCGTCCTGGGTCTCTTTCAGGAGTTTGTCCTTCAAATGGAGGTCCTTCCAGTAAGAATGGAGAGTCTGTGTCTGGTCCTTGAGCTCCTTCTGGGTGTTTTTGAGGAGTTGGTCCTTTTCCTGGAGCTCCTCCTGGGTGTTTTTGAGGAGTTGGTCCTTTTCCTGGAGCTCCTCCTGGGTCCCTCTGAGGAGTTGGTCCTTTTCCTGGAGCTCCTCCTGGGTCCCTCTGAGGAGTTGGTCCTTCGCCTGCTGGTCCTTCTGGTGAGACTGGAGACTGACTCTCTGGTCCTGGAGCTCCTCCTGGGTGTTTCTGAGGAGTTGGTCCTTTTCCTGGAGCTCCTCCTGGGTGTTTCTGAGGAGTTGGTCCTTTTCCTGGAGCTCCTCCTGGGTGTTTTTGAGGAGTTGGTCCTTTTCCTGGAGCTCTTCCTGGGTCCCTCTGAGGAGTTGGTCCTTTTCCTGGAGCTCCTCCTGGGTCCCTCTGAGGAGTTGGTCCTTCGCCTGCTGGTCCTTCTGGTGAGACTGGAGACTGACTCTCTGGTCCTGGAGCTCCTCCTGGGTGTTTCTGAGGAGTTGGTCCTTTGCCTTGAGCTCCTTCTGGGTCTTTTTCAAGAGTTGGTCCTTCACCTGCTGGTCCTTCTGGTGAGACTGCAGACTGTCTTTCTGGTCCTTGAGCTTCTTCTGGGTCTTTTCCAGGAGTTGGTCCTTCGCCTGGAGCTCCTCCTGAGTCTTTTCCAGGAGTTGGTCCTTCGCCTGGAGCTCCTCCTGGGTGTTTTTCAGGAGTTCGTCCTTCACCTGCTGGTCCTTCTGGTGAGACTGGAGACTGTCTGTCTGGTCCTTGAGCTCCTTCTGGGTCTTTTTCAGGAGTTGGTCCTTCGCCTGGAGGTCCTTCTGCACCTTTCTCAGGTCACCCTTGGTGGAATTTATCACGGTGTTGACCTTTGTGACCTCCCCACTCTTCTGTCTCAGTTCTGTCTGTAAGGCGAGGAACTTCTCCTGGAGATTGTTGAAGGAGAGGCGAGCCATTTCAGCCTCCTCCTGGTGGGACTGGAGACTGTCTCTCTGGGCCTGGAGCTCCTCCCTGGTCTCTCTGAGGAATCGGTCCCTCTCCTGGAGCTCCTCCCTGGTCTCTCTGAGGAATCGGTCCCTCTCCTGGAGCTCCTCCCTGGTCTCTCTGAGGAATCGGTCCCTCTCCTGGAGCTCCTCCCTGGTCTCTCTGAGGAATCGGTCCCTCTCCTGGAGCTCCTCCCTGGTCTCTCTGAGGAGTTGGTCCCTCTCCTGGAGCTCCTCCCTGGTCTCTCTGAGGAATCGGTCCCTCTCCTGGAGCTCCTCCTGGGTCTCTCTGAGGAGTCGGTCCCTCTCCTGGAGCTCAGAGTCTTTTTGCTGCTTTTCACTCTCTAAAGCAGTGACCTGGCTCCTCCAGACCTCCTTCTCCCCCTGCAGCTTCTCCTTCTTCTCCCTCTCCTCCTGCAGCTTCTCCTTCTCCCCCTGCAGCTTCTCCTTCTCCCCCTGCAGCTTCTCCTTCTCCGCCTCCAAGCTGCTGAAGCGACGGTGCAAAGTGCTGAAGTTTGCCAGCGTCTCCTTGCTACATTTTTGGTAGTGTTTGACTGCCTCACGCAACTCCTGGACTTGGAGTGCTTCACTTCTTCCTTCCTTGGCTTTGCTTGGCATTTTGGATCTCCTCGCTCTCTCGTTCAGAAATTGTTAATGTGATTAACGATTAGTTAATGTAATTGTTAATGCTCTCGCTCTGCTGCTCTCACTACTCTCACTGCTCTGCTGCTCTCTCGTTCGCTGTCAACCGTGGTTGTGAAGCTCTGGCTCTGATCTCCTTTGTTTTATACTGTGGCTTTGAAGCTGTGACTCTGAGCTCATCCTTTCAACTTCAAAGGACAGTAAGGACATCATAGGCAATGTGAGTGACACTGATGTCATATGCAAATTAGACCACGCCCCCAGCCACAGTGGAGAAATAAACCCCGCCTCCTTTTCAATCCGTTTACAAACATTTATACAAATTATTTTTATTTTTTTTTATTTTTTTTACATTCTCAAGTTTCTCTTTATTGTGGGGGAGAGTACACACGAAGAAAATGACTATATTTTCAACCAGAGGTTTCTGACCTCACAGGGAAATGACATATTGTACATCCAGATCAACTGCCTTTATCCAAAATTGTATGAATGCTTGAGGAAATCACACAATTTGTTTCTCATCTTCTGTGTTTTTTTGCGGCTTATCCAGTTTTTAATAAATTTTGACCGTTCTAATATGAAACGTGCCACAGACTGCATTTCTGCGTACTTTTAAACCTCTGTGGCAGTAGCCATATATTAGTAAATATCTGTATATAACTGTTTCTTCAGTCCCGTTTTGATACATTTTAGTTCATTATTGTTTAGATTTACTTCACAAGTAAACTAAATGATTCGTTGAGCACGTCGAGGAATTTTATCATCAATACATCTACGTTTTTCCCAACCAAATTTGTCGTTTTATGGTGTTTTTAGATCCACTGTGTTAATAAAGTGTGCCAAACTGAAAACAATACTTCAGAGCTGCACTTATGAGGTTGTTCTGAACAAAATTACACCAAAAAAGGTTTAAGGATTTTATATTTGAGATATAAAGAAAAATCTATTGTAGTGAAAAACGGCACAACATACTTTAGGCCCAGTATTAAAACTATCAAAGTAAGATTATTGAACGCGGGCTGGACGAACCTTTCACCTTTGACCTAGATCTGTCAAAAAAAAAAAAAACCATTCAAAGCGCTGAGCATCTTCCTCTGGTCGCTTTCTACGTGCTTTTAATCCTGTAAAGGTTTTTTTTATCTCATTTTGCAGTTTTTCATCCTCGGCCTTTATTATCCCCCGCCGTGGCCGATAGGCCCCGAAGGGGGATCTTGAAACAGTTTCCGTACGTACGTCCGTATGTCCGTACGTACGTCCGTTCGAACGTTTCTACCTATATCTCGGCAACCCCTGGGCCCACAGTGACCAAACTTCACATGTGGATACATCTCAGAGGGGGAAGGGATACTATGGTGACCTTGACCTAATTTGCATATTAAGTAGGTCACAGGGTCACGAAGTGCTTAAAAACACATTTTGGGCTCTGGAGTCCGAGGTTTTTGAGCTAGGGCTCTGAAATTTTATACACACCTACTAGTACTCTGGGGACACCCTCCAGCATACCAAGTGACCCGACCTTGACCTTGAAGATTGGTAGGGTCTGAAGTTTGCTCGTCATGGTTGCACAATACATGTATTTTCATATAAACATTTCTCCTCATTTCTCAGCAGTTCCTGGGCCCACAGTCACCAAACTTCACACATGGACACTCCACCTGGGGAGAAGGGGCACCATGGTGACCATGACCTCATTTGCAGATCAGGTCACAGGGTCACTAAGTGCATAAAAACACCTTTTGGGCTCTGGAGACGTATTTTGACATAGCTTATGAAGAAGACCTTTCAGATTCTACATAATTATCTACTAGGACCCATGGAACACCCTCTAGTGTACCAAGTGTGCTGCCTTAGAGCTGCTTTGTGAGGAAATATAAAGCCCTCCGGCGGGGGATTAGCCCAGCAACGGCCTTCTTGTTTTGGCTGTGCACTTTTGAAAATACAAAAGAATGAAAGACGTGGACCAGCCACCATACTGACTCCATCCGATTGTACTCACTGCTCAAACTGCTCTTGAGCCAGTCTGGGGCCATATCGGAGATCCGAGGCCCAACAATACCCAAACCTCACATACTGTAATATTGTCTGTGCTGCCTCACATCCTCCACTTCATCAAAAACTTCACATACAACAACAGTTTGAAGAATTGAATTCATTAACACATGATATTTATGTATGAAGTCATTATTAGTGAACGAGGTCTTCCAGACACGTTTCACAACTTCTTCTCTCGTCATCAGACGTTCACTCAGAACCAACCAGGAACCAATTCACGTCTCTCTTTGTTTTCTGCTTGTTCTTGCGTCATCCTTTCTTTTTGTTATCTCCATTACACAAATGTAGAGTTAAGTTTCATATTCCTGTAATTCTGTTAGGTTTAGGGTTAGGGTTAGTGCTAGGGTTGTGGGTTAGGTATGGAGCTCGGGTTAAATGATCTATCTCAGTGACTCCCCCAACCCTTGTGTCCTGTTTGACTGGGCAGTTGAAATGGAGAGTCAAGGGCAAGGCAAGGCAAGGCCACCACACATCAACTCCAAACTCTCATCGTCCAGGATAACATTCCCTCCTCTTTCTTTCTTTTCATGGTCTGTCCTTATTGTGTTTACTTTTCTGTTAACTAGTTGGTCTTTGGGCTTGTGGGATTTTTTAGATGTTGGTTAATGTTTCAGGATTGGGATAAGGGTTTAGAGTAAATTGTTAGGGTTGGGGTTTTGGTTAAATGTTTGGTCAACTTTGGGTTTAGATTAGACTATTTTTGGGTTGGGTTAGGGTTAAGTTTAGGGTTTAGGGGTTGAAGTCGGAGAGTGGTGTTATGGTTAAGTGTTTGAGTGATGTTTTGGTGTGGTTTGGTTATGGTTAGGTATGAGTTTTAGATAATGGTTAGGTTTAGGAATAATATTACGATTAGGGGTTGATTAGGGTTTTTGATGATTTATTTTTTTTTGTTTGGTTTGGTTAGGTTAGGATTAGGTTTGGATAAAAGTTTTGAGGGAATGGTTAGGTTTAGAGTTCGAGGTTGGAGTCGGAGGTTGGTATTGTGGTTAAGTGTTTGGTATATTTTTTTAGTTTTGGGTAATGGTTAGGGTTATGGGTAAGGTTGAGGTTAGGTGTATGGGTTGAAGATGGTGGTTGGTGTTTGGGTTCAATGTGTGACGATTCACACCTCACTCCGGCACCGGATCCTCACGGACACTCCTGCAGGCAATCAGGCAATTGATTGCTCCGAGCTCTTAAGCCCTGCAGTGAGGCGGTCCGGTGCCAGAGGATTGTTTGTCTACTCTCGACTGCGGTCTCATGTCAGTCTGTGTTTGTCCTGTGGGTGAGCCCGAGATGCCCCAGAGTCCCTAGGTCGTTCCGAGAAGCCCCAGAGTCCCCGGGTCCCCGTTCCAAGAAGTGTGTGTGTGTCAATGCGCAATAAAAACTGTGACAAGTGCACCAATTCCGGTCTTGAGGTCTGCTTTTGGGTTCAAGCTCCACGCACCGGCTCCCAGCCGTGACGCAATGGTTAGTTAGGGTGAGTTTTGTTGGTTTGGTTAGGTTAAGGTTCCATATAATTTTAAGGTAATGTTTAGGTTTAGGGTAAAGGTTCGGGTTGAAGTGGGAGGTTGGTATTGTGGTTAAGTGTTTGGTGCGTTTTTGTTTGGTTAGGTTAGGTAATTATTAGGTTTAAGTATAAGGTTAGGTTTAGTGGTTGAAGATGGAGGTTGCTGTTAAGTGTTTGGTGAGGGTGATGCTTTTTGGTATTCGGTGTAAGTTTTTTAAAGTAATAATTAGGTTTAGGGTTGAAGTTAAGTTTTGGGATAAAATTATGTTTTTTTCAGGTTTTAGGATTAAAGTTAGTGTTAAAAGTTAGGGTTAAGTTTAATGTTTTGGGTTCGAGATTAGTGTTATAGTTATGATTAAAGTTGTGATTTAGGATAAGAAATTGTATTTAGGATTGAGTTGATTTTCAAGATTGAAAGATTAAAGTTTCATTATTTTCCAATTGTTTGTTTTGTTTTTTTCCTTTTTTGAGATCCTATTTGTAATCTTATTTGTGCTGCAGCATTTTGAATATGAACTAAAATGCCAGGACAACATCGTCAGTCATGTACCTTAAGATCATTGCGTGTTTCGGCCATTCATCACAAGACACTCTCCCCCAAGGGAGGCCCCACCAGGATCCATCAGTTCCTTGAGTGTGTCCTGGAGTCAATCAGAGAATTTGTTGAGTTCTGTTTTTTTTTTTTAAAGGGTGAGGTTCCGGACACATGAGGGTCAGAGTTAGGGTCAAAAAATGTGTCATGAAGATGAAAACAACACAACTTGCTCCCGACTATGTCACATTTTTTAGCATTTATTTGGAAATATGGTTCATAATTCAATCCGTTAATTAAGCCACACAATACCACTTACAGGTTGAAGGTATTGTTGATGAGGTGCTTATTATCACACAAACAACAGGTTGAATACCTGTGCAGGATATTAACTTAATGCATATCCCGCGCACATTGTTTGACACATTTTATGACTAACGCAATTAATACATTTTTGGGAATTAGTTCAGCTGGAAGTCTGAAGTCAAAATTTGCAAATATTATTGACATAATGTGTAAAATCTGATCAGTATTAGATCAAAATTCACTCAACTCCTTTATTCTTCCATAGATTTACGGTTTTACACCACACACACACACACACACACACACACACACACACACACACACACACACACACACACACACACACACACACACTTCAGTTCAATGCTTTCTTATTTTTTATTTTATTTATTTAATGTTATGTGTATTTATTTTATTGTACTTTATTTATTTATTTTTACTGTATTTAACATAGACTTTTTATTTATTTTATAATGATTACTTTTGTAGTCTAACAAGCTTCTGGTTCCTTCTTTCTTTTCCATTTAAATGCATTATTAGTGCTGCTGTTTTTTTAAACATAATTTAATTGTCACATCCATCCTCAAGTTGTGTTACAGCTTATTTGAATTTCCATTATACAAACATAGGAATGTTTACTGATGAGGAGGATTTCAGAAGCTGCTGGATTTATTTTCCTCTCCGGCACAGTTTAGTTTCATCTTCCAGGAATTCTGACATATATTTATATTTTGTGCAAAAAATCAAGTTTATGAATGTGTTAGGATGAAAGGTCACATTTAGACAATGACGTGGTCATCACCACAGAGCTGTGTGTGTGTGTGTGTGTGTGTGTGTGTGTGTGTGTGTGTGTGTGTGTGTGTGTGTGTGTGTGTGTGTGTGTGTGTGTGTGTGTGTGTGTGTGTGTGTGTGTGTGTGCACAGGCACCATGCCGGGAGACTCACCTGCCGTCCTGCGGGGGGGGAACCAGCTCGCGATGCTGCTAACCCAAACAGGTAGTGAACTGTGAAACAACTGCAGTCAAAACATCAAGCTGATTAAACGCTAATTACGTTGCTGCCATATGGTGCCGACTGACCTGAACACAGCCCAGATCCCAAACACAGAAACAGATCTGTGTTTGTGTGCTGCTGAGTAAAAGCAGCAACAAATTAAATCACACACACACACACACACACACACACACACACACACACACACACACACACACACACACACACACACACACACACTAACACACACACACACACACACACACACACACACACACACACACACACACACATATCCTTCCTCCTTTTCAATCCATCTGTTTCACGTTTGCATTTCATGCCTGCCGGCGTTTTTTTGAAGTGGCAATACTTTGATGCAAACTGAGGGATACATTATCATTATTTCAATTTCCATGCTGAGCAAGGTGTGTGCGTGCGTGCGTGCGTGCGTGTGTGTGTGTGTGTGTGTGTGTGTGTGTGTGTGTGTGTGTGTGTGTGTGTCACAGAGATAGGAGACACAGGCGTGTAGCAAAGCGTTCAGGCTTCATACTCCTGTGCCTGCGTGAAAATAAGGCACATAGCAGAAAACAAAGAGCTGTGGGAGGGTGTGAGGACGGGGGACAGAGAGGGGAGGACCAGAATGCAGATGGAAGGAACCACAGAGAAGGAGGAAGAGGAGGAGGAGGAGGAGGAGGAGGCGGAGGACGGAGATAGGGAGAGGCATGAGGGAGATAAAGCGGCAGCAGAGAGTGCATTGCATTCTGACATGGCTGTCTAAAGCATAAGCCTCTCCTGCAGCGATGTGCTTTGTGCCGGCTCCTCCACCTCTATCTCCCCTTCTATTTCACACACTCTCTCTCCCCACACCCGTCTGTCGCTTCCCTCCGTCTCCTCTTTCTCATCCTCCCCTCTCTGTCTCCGCTGGCCTGCACAATAATTCAAGGTGAGCAGCTCCCAGCACAACATCTTAAATCTGACTCAGTAGATGACTCCACGTTTCAGGGAGGGAACAGATATTTAGACTCTTCCTCTTTCAAGCCTGGAAGAATCATAAGGCTACTTAGCAGCAGGGTCTGAGATTTAAGAAGTTTCACACCCAGATGCTTTTTAAAAAGCGTTTTTTTTTAAGCTCTTTCTTAAAGTTCTTTCTTGCTATAAAGCTACTTTTCCTGAACGTTAACACTTAGACATTCATTAGGTGGCTTCATCCACTGGTGTATTTACATGTCAAACAAATAATATATTTCTATTTCATGAAATAACCCACAGTGAGTTTGGTTTGTCTGATAACAGTGTCAGACAGACGTGGTGAAAGATGGAAAACAGTTAATTAGTATACAGTTATTGATGAAAGGAAACATGGTTTGTTATTCTTGGGCTGCAATCTGACCTCACATCTGTGGAAACTTCAAGACGTCTGTAGTACATGACAAATCTAGTTGTATAATACTAGAATCAGTTAACAAAGATAGTCAAAAATACAAAATGTAGATAAGAAAAGCAGTGTAATAGATGGATGGATACATACAAAAAGAAAAATCCTTGTAAATATAGTATCAGAATAAAATACATCTGTAGTCTATGAAAAAATATATATACACACAACATGAATAGTGTAAATCCAAATATACACACCCTTTTAATCTATTTATACATCATGTTATATATATATATACACACACATAACACATAAACCTAACTCAATATGTCTGAAAATAGGAAGAAGGAATATGTAATATAATATAATGTAACTCTCTTTGGGTAGCCTCACTTTTATACACCAGCTGTATTTTGCACTGTGGCCTTTTTCCATGGGAGTCGATTTTTGCCTTTTTGTGCTTCTTAAGTCGGGAGACAGAGATGATAGTGACACTGTGTCTCAACAAAAGTAACTGTGTGGTTCTTTGTGCTCGAGATCTCAGATTCTGACATGTGGCACCAACATCTGTCTGCAATACTGACACACATGGACTTCTATTACACTTATCAGATTATGTGAGTTAATGTCAAATACCAAGAGGTTTGTTGTTACAATCAAGTCCAGTGCCGGGAGGAGTTGGAACACAACGTGAGGATGGATGCAACAATTACATTACTATGCTTAAAAAAACAGCCACACGAACAATCCTCTGTAATGGATAAGAAAGAAGGAACCATAAACGTGCTAGACTACAAATAAGAATTCTGAAAATAAATTTTAAAAAAAAAAGTTAAATGCAATTAAAAAAAATAGACCACAATGAAATAAATACACACAACATTAAAAAAATTAAGTATAAACTGTGTGTGTGTGTGCGTGTGCGTGTGCGTGTGTGTGTGTGTGTGCGTGTGTGTGTGTATTATGTAGCCTGAAACAAATTCTCATTCACTAATAATGAATTCATACATAAATATACATGTTTGTTTAGGCTTAATGAATTAATATCTTCAAACTGTTGTTGTATGTGAAGTATTTGATGAAGAGGAGGATGTGAGGCAGCACAGACAATATTACAGTACGTGAGGTTTGGGTATATTAAACTGTGCTACAGCCACATTAGAATAAAGGAGAACCTCTTCTGAAAACATTAGTACTCAGAGTGTATCAGGTTTAATTCCAGGTCTGTGGAACTATTTGTTTGCATGTTCTCCCTGTGAATGTGTGGAGGGTTTCAAGGTTCCTCTGGCCGGAGCAAGACATGACTGAAGTTGATCCATGACTGTAAAACGGATGGATGGATGGGTGGATGGATGGATGGATGGGTGGATGGATGGGTGGATGGGTGGATGGGTGGATGGGTGTGTATCCTGAAGGTTCTGTGACAGTTTGCAGAATCCGTCTATTTTGAGATGCTTTTATTTGAGAACTGGTTGCGTATTTAACTTTGGTGTTTTAAAACGGATTGCAGGCCGATTGTGTCAATCAACAGATCGGACAGGAATGAGTTACAGTTTGAAATGACTGTGTAAAGTATAGAATGAGCTCACACCACAAAATGTTAACTCGTTAAATGTCAACGTGACCGATGATGGTGAGAAACGTTTCCCACAGAAGAGGAGAGGAGGATCCAGCAGTTCTGCTGAGACTCAGACAGACAGAAACAACCTCATTGAACTTGTGACTCTTAAAGTTCGTCCAGCATTTCACGCCTGCAGACGTTTGACCAACATGAACAACCAGTGTGGCAAAGTGATGTGGTGAAGTGGTGAAGTGGTGAAGTGGTGACGGTTCAGAGGAGACGTGTTTCCTGATAGATGGTTGTTTCTCTACACACACTTCCACTGCAGCTCCTCTTCTCTCTCCACACACACATGTTTAGTTTGTTCCAGAAAGATTCACATCAAGGTCACAAATGATCCACTTTCACAAATTTGAGCAGAGAAAAAAAAGAAAAAAAGATGAAAAACCCCACAACATGAAATCACACATTTATCAGCAGAATGAATATTGACACAACTGAAGGAAAGAAAACACTGTGACACTTCATCTTTCACATCTGTTTGTTCTATTTGACTATTTTGGTGATTTTTGATATTTTCACTTTCAAAAACATTAATATTGATGATGATGATGATGATGATGATGATGATGATGATGATGATAAACTGGAGGAGGAGGAGGAGGAGGAGGAGGAGGAGGAGGAGGAGGAGGAGAGAAGAGGAGGAGAACAACAGCAGAAGGAAGAGTAGAAAGAGGATGTGAAGGAGAGAGGAGCAGCGGGAAGAGATTGGAAGAGACAGAGGAAGAAGAAGAGGAGGAGAGATGAAGAGGAGAAATTGGAGGTTGGGCTTCATGTTCTGCAGGTTTTCAACGCAGTTCTAGAAATCATGAACTGCCATCATTTGTTCAGGAATGAAGGAGGATATATATTTTTTTTTCTTTACTTTTGATTCTACAGTATATTGTGGTGTGCACCTGAGGGGTATATATATATATATATATATATATATATATATATATATATATATATATACTGTAGAATCAAAAGTACAAATTTGATTTTGATTCTACAGTGTGTGTGTATATATATATATATATATATATTATAGAATCTAAAGTAAAGAAAAAAAACGTTTTTTTCTTTACTTTAGATTCTACAGTAAAATAATTACAGGTATTCTGTTTGTATTTACAAATAGTACAACTGTAACTCTTCTTCTGATTCTATTTTAAAAAAACACAAGTGCTGCAATATCCGTGTTACATTTGACCGTCTGTAATGTTTTCATGTATTACCACAAAGCGTTTTATTTTCTTCTTTTATGTCACAAACCAAAACATCAACAGAGGACAATGATCACAAACACACATATGTGATGAACCCATTTGTTTTTTTTTAATAATTTAGATTTCAAAACAGAAATAATTAAAAAAATATTATCATCTTTAGATTTGCATTCAATACACATGAAAACTATATCTCCAATCTACTGAACAGAAAACATCAGATCTGTACTGAATGAGTGGCTCTTGTGCTATAAATTAAATTTGCAATAAAAAAAAATGCAAAGCTACGCGAAGAAGCTGGACTTTTTATATATGTTTAATGTTTAAAACAACAGAAGTAAATGTTCTTTATAATAATATATACAATAATAATAATCCACGTTAATTTATCTTCCAGCATGAGGGATTTCCACAGCAAAATGCATGAAGCTATTATTAATGATGTTTTGTAGAGCAGACTGGTGGTGAAACCTCTTTCATTGATCAGAACAGAGATGTTCGTTGTTCACTTGTATATCCGTGGCCAAAACGTCCCTGCTGGCAAAAGAATATTTTAATGAAAATAACTGTGTAAATAAGTGAAGTGGGTCTGGTTCCTCCCTGCTTCCAGACCGTGATGTTGCAGGCTGTCCTCCACACTGCTAGTAAAACTTAGTCATGAACTAAACTGACATCTATTAGTACCAGTTAGGTGCAAAGTCACATTCTTCTCACAGAGAAGCATGACAGTCGTCACAACCAGACGAGTGGAGTTTAAAGGAGCAATGTGAAGAAAGTCAGCAGAAGCAAGTGAATACAGCAATATGAGTCATTGTGTTTTCTCCAGGCAGGAAGCGTGATCCTATCGAAGAGAGCAGCTGGTTTTATCTGCGACGATGTTCTGATAAGAGGAAAACCATCCCAAAGTCCACTCCAGACTATATAAACCTCATCCACGCCGTACATTAAGTCCACACGTGTTTACACTGGTAGATTTTTCTCTGTCCAGCATGTTGAAGTGTGTTCAGTTTTACCGTCAAAATAGAATATCTCCAGAATATTAATTAACTCTTGATTAAAAGACATACAGGAGATTTGAAGGCTGATATGTGATGTTTACGACACGCACACACAACTTATTTTTGAATAATTTCACTTGCATAACAAACAGGGCCGGTTTAGTTTTATGTCATGCTTGGTCCAATCTATATACATATTCAGATTTATCACAGCAATGTTGTGATTCTACGCTGCATGCTGGGGCATGTCTCATGTCTTTGCATGATTACACATTCTCCTATTTTTTTCCAAAACCATATAGAAACACGTTTTGTCTGCCGTCTGCGTCTCTCCTGTCTTCAGCGGGCAAACAGACCTGCAGCACCAGTGAAGAAGAGCTGCAGCAATCTGAGGGAGACTTCTGAAGAAAAAGAGGGACACCCATAGGTTGAGGGAGGGTACTGCAGCTCCGTCTTGCTGGGCGTGCAAGCAGCGACACAATCACACAACCAGAATACAGCGAGACGGAAAGAAAACACCCCACCAAGTTGAGGATTGATGCTAGCACAGCGAGCACGCTGCCAACTCCTGAAACTAACGCAGTCCTCATCGTCACAACCTGGGCCTGGCTGCAAACATATAGAGAGGACACACACACACACACACCACACACACACACACACACACACACGCTGCACTGACAGAATGACAGCTTGGCACAGGAGTAGGACGGTGCTTTTGTGTTTGTCTGCCCCTCGATATCAAACCATGTCGAACGTGGCCTTACACTATGACAAAGAAGCTGTCTGTCCATATGTTTCAGCATGATAGCATACAATGTGTGCATGGAGCGTATGTCTCTCTCTCTCTCTCTCTCTCTCTCTCTGTGCTTCACATGGACATGGACGCACCGTGGAGGTAAACTCTTTGTCCAGAATTACAAGCCAAAACGCTCCCCTATTATAACACAAGCCGATTCGCCTGATTCTCCACTACATTATAAGTGTTAATTAATCCCAGCCAAACACAATGCACTCACAAATGACTTCTGTGTGTGATGTGGCCTGCCGAGTACAAGTAGATGCAGGATGAAATTCTGCTTTTTTTGGTCTTCATTTCCATGGCTGGTTGGGGGAAATTACACTGCAACACCGCGGCTCTTTTGTTAATAATGTTCAACCGGCTTTGTTGGAAGTGGAGGCTGTACAGCGAGAGCGTTCACACTCATCAGTGCTGTTCGCTGTGTAAGAGATGGCGTCGCTCATTACCTGTGTGCACTTCTCACATGCTGTCATGGAAATTACGTGCCAGCAAAGTTATGAATCAGCAAGTCATTAGTTTGAAATTCAAATCTATTTTCACACCATGTTGTGCTCATTTAGGACCACTGTTGTGCAACAGCTCTAATACTCCATAATAAAATGCAAACAAGCCTTCTAATGTTTCTTTCAGCTTCCATTTGATATGGGGATAGATAAATGGTATTATCAATTGTATAATCAAAGTAAATATTAACGGGAAAATTGTTTCTTTTCTTGTTCGGCTTCTAACAGCATGGATGCTAATTGCTGATTGATATAATGGTCTTACATGGATGCTTTCAAAGTGCTACTTGTTAGCTTGTAATCTACAGTTGTAGCACAGTGATAAGGTAATGAGAGGAGCTTTGTTTCCATACAAGTGACTATTAGTTTGATGAAGACTTTGTCATTAGATAGTCACATTAATGCATGCTGCAGGCCTGTTCTGCTGCCGGGTTCTCAATGTGAGGGGCGCCGCCCTGCTGGGTGTAGCGGAGAGCTTCAGGGCAAAGGTGGAGGGGGAAACTTTGAAAACATTTTCAATACTGGATTGGGTTTAATGGAGAAAAATTCTCAACGCGTGAATGAACCAACTGCCACAGACTACAGATGAATCCATCCATCTATCCATTCATCTATCCATTCATCCATCCATCCATCCATCATCCATCCATCCATCATCCATCCATCCATCATGCATCCAACAATAGATGAGTTAGTGATCAGATCACCTGCAGGAACTGCACAAACCCAAGAATCTCAATCCACAACAAGCAGCCAGATGCTATTTGGTGTTTTCACCGTGTTTCTGTTGCCGGTTGTGATCTTGTACTGTTCTGTGTTTCAACTTGTGTCACAACAGTTCTCATGGTGAAAGACGCAGACTGACTGCTGGTTAAAAGAACGAGGGATTCGAGCAGCAAACGTATTTGATTGACCTGATCTGTGTCGTTGTGGAGAGTTAATATAAACTGTGAAACCGTCACAAGTCATTACATTTAGGTTTTCTGTTTCCTCGGGATATTACAAGTTATCTGTAGGTAGAAAACACTTCACATACTCTTAACTCCAAGACATGAGCCGGTGAATATTGCACCGATATAAACTAGGAAAAGGTTGATATCTAAACTGAGATGACGGAAACTGGTGGTGAAGCTCGGCGTGTTTGGCTGCGAATGTGTTGAGTGTCTGAGGAAAGAAAGGAAGTGTTGTCACCAGTTTGAAGGATGTGAGGGTTTATTGAGATGGAAAATGGCTGCTGGTTAGTGTCCTGGGCTAAGTAAATGATATAAAAGCCAATCCCAGGGTCTTAATGGCCTTCATTCTTCTCAGAAGGGGTGAAGGTAATTATAAAGTTCATTACTGTAATGAGATAGGCAGCGTTTGAGAGAGAGCCATCAGTAACTGGGCCGAGACACAGTGATACAACTGTTGATCAAGTCACTGGAACAGGACGTGAATGAGGTTAGGACAAGTTTTCATGCTGTCATTTCTTCCTAATGCTTTTTATTCTCCTTTATTTCTGACATGATGGATGATCCTTTAAGTGGCTTTCGATGAATGCTTTATAGTTTTCTCAACATGGCTCTTACTGTAATCCTGACAGTGAGAGCTGGCACTTCTTCAATTATCTGTGATATTTATATTATATTATGAGAGATTCATGTAAGCAACATGGATCAGCCTGCAGCCTCTATGAGCGTTCTCTGATAACAGATGTACCTGGTATGTGTAGTGGTGGGTTGAACTGAAATGTTAAAGGAAGGAATACTATAATATAGTCATATTAATAATTTCATTTTAACAATAATAATGCTGAGGTTTTATATAGAACTTTTCAAGACGCTCAAAGACGCTTTACATTGCATTATTCATTCACTCCATACTCATTGGTGGTAAACTCCATATGCATCCAGAGCTGCCCTGGGGCGGACTGATGGAGGCGAGGCTGCCACACTGCTGTCAGCACCTCCAACCTCCGTCAACCACAGTCTGTGTACCTGCAATTTTCCTTTTGATGACGGAAAACGAAAAACTGGAAACCATTACATTTTCGTTTTGATGTCCGAGAATGAAAAACCGCAAACCATTCGTTTTTCGTTTTTTGATTTGATATTGGGAAACAAAATCATTTTTTTGTTTAAAAATTGAAAATGGAAAAATGGAAATCGGGTCATTTCCCATTTACCGAAATGCGTTTTTTAAACAAAATTTGGGAAATGAAATACAACAGTAATTCTTTATTTCAAGTGACCCGCACAACCACTCCAGCAGTTGGAGTCTTCTCCTGTAAAGTAAGATTTAATTTTTGGTGTGATAAAGAACCTTATCAAACATTTCCAGGCAAATTCCCTCCATGTGTGTGAATTAGTACATTTCCCTTGTGTTTCACAGTAGTTTTGCCATTCTTCTTTGTGATTTCAAGGTTTCCCTCCTTTTCCCATTTGTTTTTTATATAATCTGTGGAATACACTTTTTTTTTGTCAAGAAACCTTTGAAGTCTTGAAGTGGCACCTTTTGTCGATTCACCTGAATAGGCTCTGAGGATCTCTTTTAGTACGGGTTCTTCCATATCTATTGGGTGTTCTTTATTGCATTTATCAAGTCAACTCTGTAATTGTTAGTATCTATACACAGCCATTGATATTAACAATGGGAAAACACAGATATTCTAGTGGGCAGACCACTGAAAATGTTGTTTCCCCCCTTGTTTTCTAATTGAAGTAGAAAACATGCGAATAGGCCTCAGACCGAATGTTCGGTCAGTTGTCTCTACCTGTGATATCAGTTGGGTTTAGAACACAGATCTGCAACCCGGGGCTCTTTATTCCACCTGCAGCAAATCCAGGACAGTTTCAGAGAATTATTTGTAAATAAACATTTACCACTCTGATTTTCCAAAAATTGTGTAATCTAGGCTAAAATTAAAGTGTTGTCTGCAAATGAACTCCAACAGCCAGAATAGCTGGAATTGCCCAGAAATTTTATGAAATTTAATCAAATATTAATAATAAAAAATACTGTGAAATGATTAAACTAACATGATTGAAATCGGTAGAGCACAGTTTTTCTCAGGAAAAGAAAAAGAAAGAAGAAAAGAATGGAAAAAAGAAGAACATAAGGTAAAAAGAGGAAAAAAAGGAAAACAACAGCAGGAAGAAACGCAGTAGTTCAACAGCTAAACACACTAAAATAGAAAAGATGCATGAAAAAGCTGAAGGATATTACATTAGCAATACTATGATCACGGTATGCTTAGAATGTGAACATCTGACAGTTTATTCTAACCAGGATATTCTGAGCATTCATTGCAGAATAAGGTTCTACTATCCGCCTGACGTAGGACGACACAACAACAGAGATAGAACTCAGCTACTCCGCATAACAACATACACACAGCTTTCATGACGCACACTGATTGAAGATGTCTGATTTCGGTTGGCAATAGACGCCATGGCCAAATTGATCAATGGTGCTGAAGCCCAAGCTGTTGTCGGGGGGGGGGGGGGGGGGGCACCCAGAAGAAAACCCACCCAGAAGAACACTGTCGAACCACGGAAGTTGGACACTCTGCTTTTACCCTTTTTAAACAACCAAGTATCGGATCAAAGAACCGGGAGGAACCAGCGGGCTTCAGGCCCGGTTCCAATAAAGCTAAATGGGGAAAATCCATGAAAAACAAATCTCTTAAAATGTCTACAAGAGCTAACAATGTAAGAAAACATATCAAATTGGAACTATGACATTTTATAAATCAACCTAAATATTTGTTTGTATAATATTTTTTAAAGACGTTTTTTCTTCAATTCGGAGAATTTTACATGTTCAGCGCCACAAAAAATGTATTTGGTCGAACATTGTGAAGAAAGTTTGCAGAGTTGCAGCTTTTTTGTTCTTGGTGGATATTTCCAGTGAAGTGAATGGATGAGCTGATCAGGACTCCAGACATCTCGAAGATAAATAGTCAGAAATATGGATTCTATTGTGTTAGCATCCATATGAACAGATATAACTTAAAGCAATTCAGTAAGTCAGGGTGGAATTGAAACGGGAATTCAGTATGCACCGTCTCCTTTCATTTGTTCCAGGAAAACAACCACATCACCAGCTTGCAGCAGTTCAATCACACAACTTCCTGCACGTACGTCAAGGAAGTTCTGTGAATTCTCTGGGAATGCTCCAACGCGTCATTACTCTTCAAACTCATTACATTAATGAACTTAATTCAGCCCTTAACTAAACCACATTTACTTGGAGGACTAATGAATACAACCATCTTATCCTGATAATTTAAAACCAATTTGTGAAAAACTGAATAATGGAGAATCTTAAAAACTTTCAAAGTGTTTGGGTCGTTTAAGTTACAGGTTTATTATTGTTTTTTTGAGACGATTAAAAAAGACATTTAGTCAGTCAGTTGTGCAAACATCCGCAATGGAGTTGGTGACCAATTGATGGATTCACTGGCGGCAGATTTCACAGTCGTTTGCTGTTCAGTGGCTGTTCATTTAAGCCTTATAGAAATCTTCATTATGTTTTCTCCATTAAGATAGGAAAAAAAAAGACATGTGCCACCCTACAGATTCCACTTCAGGGGAGCTTCATCATCACAACATCAGCACGACACACAGCGAGTTTCTAGCAAATGTTCACCCTGTCATCACGTTTCGATCCCGTCACACTGACCATGTTCCTGTGGGAACTGCTCTGGAAGCTCGGGGAAATTTTACTGTGCAGATAAAGAGGACCAAACGAAGACAGACTCCCTCTCCCGCTCTCCCTCAACAAGAGAACATAAAGCTGAAATAATGGTTCATTTTGACTGTGACTCAGCCTGGATCAAATTTGCCTGATTTCCATTGTGAATTGCGCCGGCTTCTGTTGGTTGATTTATCGAATAGGAGGGCTACATTTATAATATAGCAGAAGAAATTATTGCCTGGTGTTAATATTGGAGATTTGATTGAAACGGATACTGGGGCCATTGAAAATTGGACAGTAAATCACTATGTTCCAGGCTGAGTCGCTATTCTGCACACATCCTGCACAGATATTGACAGATAATGAGTTTTCTTCTTCTTCTTCTTCTTCTTCTTCTTCTTCTTCTTCTTCTTCTTCTTCTTCTTCTTCTTCTTCTTCTTCTTCTTCTTCTTCTTCTTCTTCTTCTTCTTCTTCTTCTTCTTCTTCTTCTTCTTCTTCACTTGGTGTGATTGGTCATTAAAGGATCTTATTTTCTTTTTCCATTATAGTATGTTCATGTATGCTTTTGACAGATGATGTATTCACTGGGTGTATTCTGTTTACACTGTAAAACTTACACCTGTGTTTGTTCCTGTGACAGATTGGCAACCTGTCCAGGTGTTTCCCGTCCTCACCTGTCCAGGTGTATCCCGTCCTCACCTGTCCAGGTGTTTCCCGTCCTCACCTGTCCAGGTGTATCCCGTCCTCATCTGTCCAGGTGTTTCCCGTCCTCACCTGTCCAGGTGTATCCCGTCCTCACCTGTCCAGGTGTTTCCCGTCCTCACCTGTCCAGGTGTTTCCCGTCCTCACCTGTCCAGGTGTATCCCGTCCTCACCTGTCCAGGTGTTTCCCATCCTCACCTGTCCAGGTGTTTCCCGTCCTCACCTGTCCAGGTGTATCCCGTCCTCACCTGTCCAGGTGTTTCCCATCCTCACCTGTCCAGGTGTTTCCCGTCCTCACCTGTCCAGGTGTATCCCGTCCTCACCTGTCCAGGTGTTTCCCATCCTCACCTGTCCAGGTGTTTCCCGTCCTCACCTGTCCAGGTGTATCCCGTCCTCACCTGTCCAGGTGTTTCCCGTCCTCACCTGTCCAGGTGTTTCCCGTCCTCACCTGTCCAGGTGTATCCCATCTTGACCTGTGTATTATGTCATTTCCTGTCCAGGTGTTTCCCGTCCTCACCTGTCCAGGTGTTTCCCGTCCTCACCTGTCCAGGTGTTTCCCGTCCTCACCTGTCCAGGTGTATCCCATCTTGACCTGTGTATTATGTCATTTCCTGTCCAGGTGTTTCCCGTCGTGACCTGTGTATCATGTCATTTCCTGTCCAGGTGTATCCCGTCTTGACCTGTGTATCATGTCATTTCCTGTCCAGGTGTTTCCCGTCCTCACCTGTCCAGGTGTTTCCCATCCTCACCTGTCCAGGTGTATCCCGTCCTCACCTGTCCAGGTGTACCCCGGCCTTGTCACTCTGAACAGGAAAAGCATTATCGAAGCTGGTTGGAGTTTATAGGCTGCAGTTTGAATCTTCTGCGAGGACTCTGATGTTGGACTCCCCAGTGTTTATGCGAAATGCAATAACGAATATGCATTGTGTTGCATTTGTGGAATTCATTGTTAATATTGTGCGTGTGCTCTCTCAACACATGGGAGGGCCTGCAGAAAAAATAATCACCATTTACTGTATGCTTGTTTAGAACTGATTACATTTTCCATATCCAAACAATCCTCCTCATTTTGTATTTGCTAATATGCATTCACTTTCCAACTATTGCTTACGCAGATGCATATTTACCGTGTCAATAAACCCATTACAATAGATTTTAATTGCCTGATGGAGATAGAGGGGAAGGGGGGGAGTGGAGAGGACAGGCCAGGGTTGCATGGAGACCATTAATTGCCAATGACTCTGACTATGTCCTCCCTCTCCTCGACTCTCCTGACACTGGCCAATCAATACTCGGTGTTGGCTGATTATAGCGGGAAACGCCCCGGCTTTCACAGAGGCCTGCGCCTCGTCCAGATCAATGGCTTCAGAGGGGCAGCTGTCTGCACGACACGAGGGCGCTCAAAGGGACTATAATAGGCTTTTATGAACATGATGGAGGAAAGAAATAGCTCGGCCTTTCAAAACATGAACAGACATAACTGAGTTTTAATATCTCTGCATAATTCTGTCGGCGCTGCTCAGAAGTGTGAGTCTTACATGTCCACACACGCCGGGTCAACATGAAGAGGGAAAGTGTTCAAACAGGAAGAAGTCAAATTTCCATCCAAAGTTTGGGGGTGCTTCTCCACACTTTCTGTTTTCCAATCCTCCACTCCCGGCCTCCAACAATGTAAGTGCTGTAAGTGGGAGAACAAATTGCCTCTGAGAGGTACAGTTCCAGTTATTTTTGCATTTTGCCAGAAAGATATTTATTCCAATTTCCTGCTGTTTTTACATGAACTCAAGTCTTGTCTGAACAGACATCAGGAACAGTGGACAGTGCAAAACACTGTATTTAAAGGTACCATGCCAACAGCAGTGAGGATCTGAGGGAGGTGGGGCGGATGACCTGAGGGGGAGAAAAGTTATCAAAATGAGTCTATATCCAGTTTCTCAAAACACAGATTAGAGAGAAGAATTGAGAAACATCTGAATTGTAAGCAGAGGACAAACATCTATGTGGGAATTTGTGTCTGTGATGTGCAGCTCAGCTGAAGGTGTAGAAAGAAACACTGTCACTGTCACACAATCTCATCCAGCTTCAAAATCTGTTGTTCACAAAATACATATTTGCTCTTTGTTTGTGTCATAGAAGAAATAAAAAACTCTGAACAAATGAATAAAGGCTGGTTGAAAATTTGCTGTCCAATTCTAAATGAAAACATGTGAGATTTGATGTGTAATTGCCAAAAAAATATCCTTAAAACACATGAGCCTCAGAAAAATAGTCAGTATTTATATGTGACTAAAACCCCGTTTACAAGACAATGTTTCACGTGAAAATGCTTTCTTCTTCTGTTTTCCTTTCAGAAAGTTTCCTATTAACACAGTAATATTCTGAAATCAATATCCATTTCCACTGTAACTGCAGAAACATTGAAAATGTAGTTTTCATGTTGGCACACAGCAGAGAACCACGAGTTCCAAACATTCACACTGGGAGAACACCAAGTTGGATTGTTATTACGGTGATGTCAAAATAAAACTACCAAGTTGGATTGTTACTAGGGTGATGTCAAAATAAAACTACCAAGTTGGATTGTTATTACGGTGATGTCAAAATAAAACTACCAAGTTGGATTGTTATTAGGGTGATGTCAAAATAAAACTACCAAGTTGGATTGTTATTATGGTGATGTCAAAATAAAACTACCAAGTTGGATTGTTATTACGGTGATGTCAAAATAAAACTACCAAGTTGGATTGTTATTATGGTGATGTCAAAATAAAACTACCAAGTTGGATTGTTATTACGGTGATGTCAAAATAAAACTACCAAGTTGGATTGTTATTACGGTGATGTCAAAATAAAACTACCAAGTTGGATTGTTATTACGGTGATGTCAAAATAAAACTACCAAGTCGGATTGTTATTATGGTGATGTCAAAATAAAACTACCAAGTTGGATTGTTATTAGGGTGATGTCAAAATAAAACTACCAAGTTGGATTGTTATTATGGTGATGTCAAAATAAAACTACCAAGTTGGATTGTTATTAGGGTGATGTCAAAATAAAACTACCAAGTTGGATTGTTATTATGGTGATGTCAAAATAAAACTACCAAGTTGGATTGTTATTACGGTGATGTCAAAATAAAACTACCAAGTTGGATTGTTATTACGGTGATGTCAAAATAAAACTACCAAGTTGGATTGTTATTACGGTGATGTCAAAATAAAACTACCAAGTTGGATTGTTATTACGGTGATGTCAAAATAAAACTACCAAGTTGGATTGTTATTACGGTGATGTCAAAATAAAACTACCAAGTTGGATTGTTATTACGGTGATGTCAAAATAAAACTACCAAGTTGGATTGTTATTACGGTGATGTCAAAATAAAACTACCAAGTTGGATTGTTATTACGGTGATGTCAAAATAAAACTACCAAGTTGGATTGTTATTAGGGTGATGTCAAAATAAAACTACCAAGTTGGATTGTTACTAGGGTGATGTCAAAATAAAACTACCAAGTTGGATTGTTACTAGGGTGATGTCAAAATAAAACTACCAAGTTGGATTGTTATTAGGGTGATGTCAAAATAAAACTACCAAGTTGGATTGTTACTAGGGTGATGTCAAAATAAAACTACCAAGTTGGATTGTTATTACGGTGATGTCAAAATAAAACTACCAAGTTGGATTGTTATTAGGGTGATGTCAAAATAAAACTACCAAGTTGGATTGTTATTAGGGTGATGTCAAAATAAAACTACCAAGTTGGATTGTTATTAGGGTGATGTCAAAATAAAACTACCAAGTTGGATTGTTATTAGGGTGATGTCAAAATAAAACTACCAAGTTGGATTGTTATTAGGGTGATGTCAAAATAAAACTACCAAGTTGGATTGTTATTACGGTGATGTCAAAATAAAACTACCAAGTTGGATTGCTATTAGGGTGATGTCAAAATAAAACTACCAAGTTGGATTGTTATTACGGTGACTGTCAAAATAAAACTACCAAGTTGGATTGTTATTAGGGTGATGTCAAAATAAAACTACCAAGTTGGATTGTTATTAGGGTGATGTTAAAATAAAACTACCAAGTTGGATTGTAATTACGGTGATGTCAAAATAAAACTACCAAGTTGGATTGTTATTAGGGTGATGTCAAAATAAAACTACCAAGTTGGATTGTTATTACGGTGATGTCAAAATAAAACTACCAAGTTGGATTGTTATTAGGGTGATGTCAAAATAAAACTACCAAGTTGGATTGTTATTACGGTGATGTCAAAATAAAACTACCAAGTTGGATTGTTATTAGGGTGATGTCAAAATAAAACTACCAAGTTGGATTGTTATTACGGTGATGTCAAAATAAAACTACCAAGTTGGATTGTTATTAGGGTGATGTCAAAATAAAACTACCAAGTTGGATTGTTATTACGGTGACTGTAAAAATAAAACTACCAAGTTGGATTGTAATTACGGTGATGTCAAAATAAAACTACCAAGTTGGATTGTTATTACGGTGACTGTCAAAATAAAACTACCAAGTTGGATTGTAATTACGGTGATGTCAAAATGAAACTACCAAGTTGGATTGTTATTACGGTGACTGTCAAAATAAAACTACCAAGTTGGATTGTTATTACGGTGACTGTCAAAATAAAACTACCAAGTTGGATTGTAATTACGGTGATGTCAAAATAAAACTACCAAGTTGGATTGTTATTAGGGTGATGTCAAAATAAAACTACCAAGTTGGATTGTTATTAGGGGTGATGTCAAAATAAAACTACCAAGTTGGATTGTTATTATGGTGATGTCAAAATAAAACTACCAAGTTGGATTGTTATTACGGTGATGTCAAAATAAAACTACCAAGTTGGATTGTTATTATGGTGATGTCAAAATAAAACTACCAAGTTGGATTGTTATTACGGTGATGTCAAAATAAAACTACCAAGTTGGATTGTTATTACGGTGATGTCAAAATAAAACTACCAAGTTGGATTGTTATTACGGTGATGTCAAAATAAAACTACCAAGTCGGATTGTTATTATGGTGATGTCAAAATAAAACTACCAAGTTGGATTGTTATTAGGGTGATGTCAAAATAAAACTACCAAGTTGGATTGTTATTATGGTGATGTCAAAATAAAACTACCAAGTTGGATTGTTATTAGGGTGATGTCAAAATAAAACTACCAAGTTGGATTGTTATTATGGTGATGTCAAAATAAAACTACCAAGTTGGATTGTTATTACGGTGATGTCAAAATAAAACTACCAAGTTGGATTGTTATTATGGTGATGTCAAAATAAAACTACCAAGTTGGATTGTTATTACGGTGATGTCAAAATAAAACTACCAAGTTGGATTGTTATTACGGTGATGTCAAAATAAAACTACCAAGTTGGATTGTTATTACGGTGATATCAAAATAAAACTACCAAGTTGGATTGTTATTAGGGTGATGTCAAAATAAAACTACCAAGTTGGATTGTTATTATGGTGATGTCAAAATAAAACTACCAAGTTGGATTGTTATTACGGTGATGTCAAAATAAAACTACCAAGTTGGATTGTTATTATGGTGATGTCAAAATAAAACTACCAAGTTGGATTGTTATTACGGTGATGTCAAAATAAAACTACCAAGTTGGATTGTTATTACGGTGATGTCAAAATAAAACTACCAAGTTGGATTGTTATTACGGTGATGTCAAAATAAAACTACCAAGTTGGATTGTTATTACGGTGATGTCAAAATAAAACTACCAAGTTGGATTGTTATTACGGTGATGTCAAAATAAAACTACCAAGTTGGATTGTTATTACGGTGATGTCAAAATAAAACTACCAAGTTGGATTGTTACTAGGGTGATGTCAAAATAAAACTACCAAGTTGGATTGTTATTACGGTGATGTCAAAATAAAACTACCAAGTTGGATTGCTATTAGGGTGATGTCAAAATAAAACTACCAAGTTGGATTGTTATTACGGTGACTGTCAAAATAAAACTACCAAGTTGGATTGTTATTAGGGTGATGTCAAAATAAAACTACCAAGTTGGATTGTTATTAGGGTGATGTTAAAATAAAACTACCAAGTTGGATTGTAATTACGGTGATGTCAAAATAAAACTACCAAGTTGGATTGTTATTAGGGTGATGTCAAAATAAAACTACCAAGTTGGATTGTTATTACGGTGATGTCAAAATAAAACTACCAAGTTGGATTGTTATTAGGGTGATGTCAAAATAAAACTACCAAGTTGGATTGTTATTACGGTGATGTCAAAATAAAACTACCAAGTTGGATTGTTATTAGGGTGATGTCAAAATAAAACTACCAAGTTGGATTGTTATTACGGTGATGTCAAAATAAAACTACCAAGTTGGATTGTTATTAGGGTGATGTCAAAATAAAACTACCAAGTTGGATTGTTATTACGGTGACTGTAAAAATAAAACTACCAAGTTGGATTGTAATTACGGTGATGTCAAAATAAAACTACCAAGTTGGATTGTTATTACGGTGACTGTCAAAATAAAACTACCAAGTTGGATTGTAATTACGGTGATGTCAAAATGAAACTACCAAGTTGGATTGTTATTACGGTGACTGTCAAAATAAAACTACCAAGTTGGATTGTTATTACGGTGACTGTCAAAATAAAACTACCAAGTTGGATTGTTATTACGGTGACTGTCAAAATAAAACTACCAAGTTGGATTGTTATTAGGGTGATGTCAAAATAAAACTACCAAGTTGGATTGTTATTAGGGTGATGTTAAAATAAAACTACCAAGTTGGATTGTAATTACGGTGATGTCAAAATAAAACTACCAAGTTGGATTGTTATTAGGGTGATGTCAAAATAAAACTACCAAGTTGGATTGTTATTACGGTGATGTCAAAATAAAACTACCAAGTTGGATTGTTATTAGGGTGATGTCAAAATAAAACTACCAAGTTGGATTGTTATTACGGTGATGTCAAAATAAAACTACCAAGTTGGATTGTTATTAGGGTGATGTCAAAATAAAACTACCAAGTTGGATTGTTATTACGGTGATGTCAAAATAAAACTACCAAGTTGGATTGTTATTAGGGTGATGTCAAAATAAAACTACCAAGTTGGATTGTTATTACGGTGACTGTAAAAATAAAACTACCAAGTTGGATTGTAATTACGGTGATGTCAAAATAAAACTACCAAGTTGGATTGTTATTACGGTGACTGTCAAAATAAAACTACCAAGTTGGATTGTAATTACGGTGATGTCAAAATGAAACTACCAAGTTGGATTGTTATTACGGTGACTGTCAAAATAAAACTACCAAGTTGGATTGTTATTACGGTGACTGTCAAAATAAAACTACCAAGTTGGATTGTAATTACGGTGATGTCAAAATAAAACTACCAAGTTGGATTGTTATTAGGGTGATGTCAAAATAAAACTACCAAGTTGGATTGTTATTAGGGGTGATGTCAAAATAAAACTACCAAGTTGGATTGTTATTAGGGTGATGTCAAAATAAAACTACCAAGTTGGATTGTTATTAGGGGTGATGTCAAAATAAAACTACCAAGTTGGATTGTAATTACGGTGATGTCAAAATGAAACTACCAAGTTGGATTGTTATTACGGTGACTGTCAAAATAAAACTACCAAGTTGGATTGTTATTACGGTGATGTCAAAATAAAACTACCAAGTTGGATTGCTATTACGGTGATGTCAAAATAAAACTACCAAGTTGGATTGTTATTAGGGTGATGTCAAAATAAAACTACCAAGTTGGATTGTTATTACGGTGATGTCAAAATAAAACTACCAAGTTGGATTGTTATTACGGTGATGTCAAAATAAAACTACCAAGTTGGATTGTTATTAGGGTGATGTCAAAATAAAACTACCAAGTTGGATTGTTATTACGGTGATGTCAAAATAAAACTACCAAGTTGGATTGTTATTAGGGTGATGTCAAAATAAAACTACCAAGTTGGATTGTTATTACGGTGATGTCAAAATAAAACTACCAAGTTGGATTGTTATTAGGGTGATGTCAAAATAAAACTACCAAGTTGGATTGTTATTACGGTGACTGTAAAAATAAAACTACCAAGTTGGATTGTAATTACGGTGATGTCAAAATAAAACTACCAAGTTGGATTGTTATTACGGTGACTGTCAAAATAAAACTACCAAGTTGGATTGTAATTACGGTGATGTCAAAATGAAACTACCAAGTTGGATTGTTATTACGGTGACTGTCAAAATAAAACTACCAAGTTGGATTGTTATTACGGTGACTGTCAAAATAAAACTACCAAGTTGGATTGTTATTACGGTGATGTCAAAATAAAACTACCAAGTTGGATTGTTATTAGGGTGATGTCAAAATAAAACTACCAAGTTGGATTGTTATTAGGGGTGATGTCAAAATAAAACTACCAAGTTGGATTGTTATTAGGGTGATGTCAAAATAAAACTACCAAGTTGGATTGTTATTAGGGGTGATGTCAAAATAAAACTACCAAGTTGGATTGTAATTACGGTGATGTCAAAATGAAACTACCAAGTTGGATTGTTATTACGGTGACTGTCAAAATAAAACTACCAAGTTGGATTGTTATTACGGTGACTGTCAAAATAAAACTACCAAGTTGGATTGTAATTACGGTGATGTCAAAATAAAACTACCAAGTTGGATTGTTATTAGGGTGATGTCAAAATAAAACTACCAAGTTGGATTGTTATTAGGGGTGATGTCAAAATAAAACTACCAAGTTGGATTGTAATTACGGTGATGTCAAAATAAAACTACCAAGTTGGATTGTTATTAGGGTGATGTCAAAATAAAACTACCAAGTTGGATTGTTATTAGGGGTGATGTCAAAATAAAACTACCAAGTTGGATTGTTATTACGGTGATGTCAAAATAAAACTACCAAGTTGGATTGTTATTACGGTGATGTCAAAATCAAAGTACCAACTCCCAGGAGAATATTATTATTATTTAAAAATAAATGAAAAAGCTATGGAGGAATGCTAAAGGCATAATGTCTTGGAAAAAGACATAAACTGGACTGGTACTTTTCTCTCCATGTGAACATTTGCCTCCGTCTCAGTTTGTGGCAAGAGCAGCTCCTTTTGTCAACTGAAGAAAGTCCCAGAAGGCTGGAGGACGTGAGACAGGCATCACGAGGGCGAGGCTGGAGAAGACCCACACAAACACTCCCACTCGCTTAACTCGTGTGTTTCCCACATGGCAAAGGGTCGGCTTCCCAACCGTAAGAGGATTAGTGACTTGAAAAAGGTAGCCGTCATTTAATTGAAGGCTTACCAGCAGCCAGAAAAAGGCGAGCAGTCAAAGTGAAGGTATAACCCAGCCCAGAACATCCTGTTGAGGACACATTTGCCAAAGTCCATGTGTTTCCCTCCGCCCGCCTCGCCCGCCTCGCCCGCCTCCCTCTCAACCTCAGAGCCACGCATCACACTTTATCACTGAGCCTCAGCTTCTCAAAGACATGTACACGTTTTGCAATTTTTAATCTCTTCAGCTTGTGAAGAAAGGTGCCTTTAACTCGTGTTATTCAAATTGTGTGATCTCTGGAAACTGCTCGGACCCTGAATCCCTCTGGCTCTGCCAGGAGGCAGCACGGCGCCACGTCCGGGGTTTATGATGCATGAGGAGCTCCGCCACCGTTAGCATAATCCAGCTCGTGTGTCCGTGGAGACTGAACATTGCTGCGTGTTAACTCTGCACCATCAGATTCAATGCAATGCCTGTGTAGTGTGGAGCACAAGTCACCAAACCTGTTTTTATCAAATAGTTTACAGAAGCTTTGATGTCTAAAATCTGGACCATAAAAAAAAACAATTCTCCTCCCATTCAAAACAATTGAAATATTCAACCATGGTTTTTAGGTATTTAATGGAATGTATTAACTGAAACTGAAACTATTTTCCTGTTTCTTATCAAGATCTGATTATTATAACTTAACAATTTTCTGTTCCTGATTTATCATTTTGGGCCACAAGCTGTGTGATTCACAACAAAGCTAATAAACAACTAAACAGCAGCTGTGAATAGCTTGGAGTGAGAACAAAATTTAGAAATGTACTTTAAATAATGTATGAAAAACAACTTGCGATGTTTAAAGTAAAAACATTTTTTACAGAATTGAACATTACATAATGATTTGTAAGTTATAATATGGAAGGAATAAAAGAAAATCGACTTGACAACTCTGTCCGTCTCCTCTGTCACGACTTCCACAATGCATGTTTCTGAATTTAACATTTTTTTTGATCAAGTAAGCTAAAGAAAAGCTTGGTGAGTTCCAGGAACAGGAACAACGCCATCCCACAAGCTTCTTGAAGAAGCGTTGACTTTATGTTTCAGTGTCTGTATGAGCAGCAGCAGCTTTGGCTTTCCTCCTGGTCGCCCTCCCCTCTCCTGTAATGACCTGGAAACCATGCAGGAAAGCTTCCAGGTCCATCTCAACTCCACTGAACTCTCTAGAAAAACACCTTTCAGCCTTACAGATCATTCCGATGATCCGCATGTTGCAGCAAACATTGCTCATGAAGGCCTGTGGATTGGGATTGGGTGTATCAGTCCAGCGCTTCATGGAAGCAAACTGAGAACAGACCTTGGTCTCATTTACAGCAGGGATCAATTCAAACCCTGGCTGGGTGCAGTGCGTGTGTTCCACCACTATGAATGGTTCTGAAATGTAGTTCTGATAAGTTTTAACAGTATTAAATCAAATCATGATTAGAATTTCCTGCCGATGTATATGGAATATACATAGAAATGACAAAAACACTGAAAACATTGTATTCAGCTCGACAGCTCACCAGTTGTTGTTGTTAGTTTTAGTACTGAAGCCACAGACATGCAGCAGAGAACAATGAGCTGTAAACATTAACACTGGGAGAACACGGACATTCTAATGGACAGACCACCAAGTTGGATTATTATTATGGTGACTGTCAAAATAAAAGTACCAAGTTGGATTATTATTATGGTGACTGTCAAAATAAAAGTACCAACTCCCAGGAGAATATCGACCGGGAATCACGACACCATGTCGACACTTTGTTCTGATTGGCCAGCTACTGAGCATGTGCAGCACTGTTTGCGATGGCGGTGGAGAGCATGACCAGAAACAGCATTTCTGCAGTTTTCACGGAGGTGGAGCCCAAGCCTTTTCACAAAGTTCCCCCTCGGAAGACATTTCCAAAGACGCTCCGAGCTCCGTTGTTGTGTAAACAGACCCCGAAACACAATCAAAGTTTTGTGTTTTCACTTCAATTTGTCGCTGGAGTGAGGGCATGCTGGGAACGGCTAGTGACTTCAAGTCCTGCCTGTATGAGAATTCGTCCCAGGTACCAGAGGAGGTTGGACACGTGGAGTCTGAGAGGACCTGTTCAAGGCGGAGGGATGGAGTGACAATCAAAACAACCATGTGCCAGCCAGCAGATAGAATTTGAGCTGATAATCATGTTGGTACACAGTGGTGCAAACATTTGCCAGAGAGTCAGAAGGACGCCTGTAAACAGATACTGTAGTAATTTATCATCTGTATGTGTAAACAGACAGCCATGAGCGCCATGAGGCTTCCCAGCCTTGTAGGGCTGGACGGTGTCAGCCGGGGGCAGAAATCCTATTAAACCTCCTTAACACCAATAGTTTAGTGTTTTACAGCTCCAGGAGATCCTGGCTGCCTTCACCATGGAGGGCAAAGTGGATTATGTGTCGAGCCACTCATTCTGCCTCATTCATGTTTATTCTGGCCAAATTAAGCAAAATGAGCAAGGTTGTTAGTGAGACGTTTACTCTTCGCTCAGACAAATCACCAAAATCTTTTATTCCGGGATGCACAGGATGTTTGTATGATTGTACTCATGGCAGGTTCCCGATGCACTGCAGGGCTGAAGGGGTCTGAAATACACAGTCATCAGGGTTTAAGAACCATTTCCTTTCTTCGGTGTCACTTATTGGAACAACGGTTTGACTCCTACTCCACGTCTAAAGAAATCAAATCAAAACTAAGTCAAATTTGAGCAAAATGGTTCTCCATCAGTGGTAATCTACTTTGTGCAACTGCCACTTCATCAAAAGCCTCTATCAGCAAACACTGCTAATAGGTAATGTATATTACACATGCCAATTAATCACTGACGAGCATGGGGATTTATGATTTTTTTCACATCTCGTATTGGATAATTTTTTTTAATTCAAACTGGTTTTAGTTGATAAATGGGTCAATGGATAGACTTAGTGATGTGTAAAATCCCAGTTTTGAATCTGACATTTTTCTCTGTTTCATCGACACCTCTATTAGCTGCTAAGGTTAGCTTAGCCGCAGGAACTTAAAAGCCTTGTCCACAAATGAACACGGTAACAATATGTTGGTATATTTTCATTAGTAGTCTGGACTTCATGAGCTTTTCATAGATATGCACCCCAATTCCAAAAATGCAACGCCAAATGTAAATAAAACTGGTTTTCATCAAGCCATAGCACGTCACTAGAGACCATGTTAAATATGAAAGTTCATGCTTGAAGGGGAGAGAAGATCTCAGAAGAATCCACTGAAACGTGCTCCTCGTGTTGCGTTCACCCATTCTACCACATAAGACATTCTTTGAAAAGCGCTTAATCGGATGGTTATTTTATAAAGAGACATTTCCATGGTATTTCAAAGGTTTTAGTAAAAATACTCACTGTTGTACAAGTTGTTACGGGGCAGTTAATAGCAGCATTCCCTCAGTTGCTGAAGGTTTCTGACAATATAGTCACTTACTGGCAGCTCACAGCTCACGTGTACATGTTCTCTGGTCTACCTGCCGACACAGCTGTGTGTCGCGTCGGGACAGAGGAGTGGACTGCAAGAGTAGGAATATGTTTTGTCCAATGGCGGAGATAACTGATGAAAATTAAAGTACAGCAGTTAAATGAATATCAGTATGTTAATAAGGACACATCTTAAATGTTGATGGGCATTTTTTCACATTCTTTCATACACACACTGGAAATGTCGAAATGTGAAAATGTGTTGTAAATTCGGTGAATCATGAGTATTCTAATAGTGAAAAGATTCTCTTATACACACACACACACACACACACACACACACACACACACACACACACACACACACACACACACACAGAAAGCAGTATTTGGCTACGTTCCTAGTGTAAATTGTTGGATGCAGTGATATAACCCACAGGCAGACTCTTCAGTAATGAAAATTACAGTGCTGCAGTAGTTATTTTATGGCAGTACCAAATCATCCCGCTCTGCCGGCCCACATACACACACACACACACACACACACACACACACACACACACACACATACACACACACACACACACACACACCTGGACAGCCTGTTGAATGTGAACCCCCTCCTTCTCCAGACCTGTAATTGTCACTATGATACCGCTGCTGTTTGTTAGCGGTATTGATCCCACAGACATGATTGCCAGCAGGAACAGATCCAGCCAATTGGAGCGAGAGCAGCCCGGTGACCTTTAACATCAGATCGCGGCCTCCCATCACTTAGTTCTTGGAAGAATAGAGATCATGTTTTATTCATTCACATTTGGAGAGAGTGATTGAGATGGCAGATGAACGCTATGATTCAGTGCTATTAACTCCTAAACACGGACAATCTTGTGTGAGTTGGGCTCTTTTGGAGTGCGGTGTTTACAGCCGAGCAGACGGCATGATTGCTGATAAATCCACAGTGAAAATCAGACGGCTGTGTCTCGTTTAAAAAGAAGAGGTGCATCAAGTTTTAATGGCAAAATGACAGAGGAGTGCCACCATCTGTCCCAGCTCTGACATTTATTATGTGAATACAATGAATATTTTATAGTGTATGAAAGGCTTCACAACAATAATTTATAAGGATAAAAAAATGATTCCAGTGACTTCCTTCACCTTCATCCAGGCATGTTTTTAACAACGATGTTTTTGAAATGATTTCTAACACAGCGGGGTTGATGCAGTTGGTTTAAAATAATGGAAAAGGAATTCAGCTGCTGGTTTTTTGTTTTTTTGTTTTTTTGGGGGGGGGGTTCTTGGTGCTTAATAGAAGACACGATGCTCAATAATTATTAACAGAGTTGTAAATCATGATGGTAGCTCCAAGTCATTTAGGAATAAATAATATGCTTCCAATGATTTCACTAAAGATTCATTTGTTCATTTGTTGTTAATCACCTTGGTCAAGGATGTGCAACATGTGGCTGGTGGCCATAAACCGGCCCGTCTATACAGGATCAAAATATCAAAAGAAATGTTATGTTTGATTGAATCCTGTGTCTTCTTCTTATTTACTTGATTTTAATATAGGAATTGAATATCACACGATACTGAAGTACCGCTGAGACAGTAACAATTTGAAGTGACACACAAGTTTTGGCGCATTTTACACAACAGCAGCACGAACCACCAAGTCTTCAATGTTTTTGATGGGAGTTGGTTAGGCCTGCCGCCTAAATCCGGTGGCAGAGAGGTGAAAAGAGGTGAGGCAGCGCACCTGATGGGAGTCACCTCAGCCTCACCTGTCTGGACTGGCTGGACGTCTGTAGCGAGAATGACTCAGTGAACGAGTTAATGAACGTGATGACTCGGGACTCACCATTCAGTGAAGTGACTCACGGGTTTTGAACCCGCGAGTCCCGATTTGTTCAAACTCAAACATCACTAGTTATAACATGAGTTCTACAGAGGTTGAGATTTAGGTTGGTTTTTATTGAGGTAGGAGGTTTTTAGGTTTTGTTTGGGCTGAAAAACTGAGTCACATCTGGCAACCCTGGTGCTGGCTGGCGTGGCGTCCATATTTACTTCAGTAAACAGCGTGCTTGGCGTGATGTCACTATCAGTCACACCTCCTCCTGCTCACCCTGGGGTCCGATAACATTCGTGCTGCAGTGTGATGGAGGTCTCATTAAAAATCTAGCGTGAATTAACCTGCAAAGACATTGGATCTCAGAAAAATATTGGAATTGAGCATCAAGACCTGCAGTGTGAACGCAGCCTCAGACTCACAGGAAGCCTGAAACTGGGTCAGTGGAATTCTTGGCAATGATCTGTACACCGTCAATATAGCAGCAAACCATCAACAATAATGTTGTTCTTACTGCTTTGAGTAGTTTTATTTACTTTATTTACTTTTGTTGGGTAGTGTGTTTAACTCCTAACCTTCATCCAGATGCACTGCAGCTGCCAGTGTATGTGTTTATGGGATGTATTATTGAAAGAGCTGCAGAGGATCTCTGGGGTGCAGCCTGTGATGGAGGCTTTATAGTCTCTATCCATCCAATCAGATGCACTTGTGGTCCCACAAAGCCATGGCATTGTACACTGTACAGTATTTCCCTGCTGCTAATTAGCTCACAATGCATTCAATATTAAAGGCTCCCTTAAGTACTATTCAAGCCCATTTTCCCAGCCAGCCGGAGTAGTAAGCCGAGTCATTAGCGCTGGCCTGTGTACCATTGGTTTCGAATGTAAGAGGCAGCGGGGGGCCTCGTCGGTTTAATTCCACAGCATTATCAAAATTGTTTTCACAACATTGATCAGATTATGACCCAGTGGGGGCCTCTTACAGCAGGGTACACACTGCTCCATCCCCCGGGTGGAGTTCATATTTACATGTTGAATCCTGCAAGCGACACCAAACAATCCATACATATTCAAAAAAGACATCCAATCATCTGTGATCAGCTCATTTATTGTCTTTTTCTCCTCAGGTTCACACTGACATGACAGTTCAGTTTTCATGTGCTCATAAATAAAAACCCAACCAGTCATCACTCTGTAAAACTTTTCATTACAACAAAAAAGAGCAACAAATGCATTTTTTATTATTTTTTTTTTTTAATTCTCGAGATCAGGTTGAAACATACGTCACATGATTGAAACAATACAGTAAATATCTTATTTTGATTTGTGTACCTTCCAGCATGAATGTTGTCTTCTGGCTCCAGCAGGTTCAATTCGATTTCTATTCAGCTTTGTTTGGTTTATAAAATAAAAACATTTTGATTAACCTTTATGACCTTCTTCTTCTTCTATTATTATTATTATTATTATTATTATTATTATTATTATTATTATTATTATTATTATTATTATTATTTTAGACATTTTGGTTGTTCTAGCTGCTTTAGTAATCTGCCTTATTTAGTTGTTTTTACTATTCTATATTTTTCATTTGTATATATATCAACAGACTAGGGGTGCAGCAGTTATTTCAGGATTCACAGAGAAGTAACCTGTGAGGGTGACGATTTGAACACATGCATGTTGAAGACACAGAGAAAAGTGGGAAACTTTTACTTCCACAGAAAAACATGGATCATTTCACGTAACATCTCCCGGAATGTTATGTAACTGAATGCATTATTTAATTCCATATGAGGCCAAAAAGAAACCACAGCAGGAGCAAATTATTTGAAAGTAGGCTACTTCTGAAGGCACATTTACATGTATTTAAAAAAAATGTTTTTTTTTACAATTAACAGTGATTTTTTTTTTTTTAATAAAATTACTTTACTAAATTGAATGTAGATTTGTCTTTAACGGTTTGTGCTCTCTCTGTCTTCCGTCCCACAACCCTACCTGGAGCAGCAGAAAGTTTCCTCGTCGGAGTCTGGCTCTGCACATTTCTCTTCTAAATCTGGTTCTGCAAATTTCTCCTCCTCTGAGTCTGATTCTGCAGGTTTCCTGTCCTCTGTCTCCTCTTCTTGCTCAATTATTAGTTTTTCTCTGTAAAAGTTCCTTGAAATGACAAAGCCTGCTGAAGAAGAAAAACTAAATTGCACTGAACTTGGCGTCACTGTGGCCATAATCCTGTTTTTACATAATTTCTCTTATATGAATTTGGACTGAAATCAGTTAGAAATGTGTTAAAAAGACCTTTAACGCTATGAAAGCTGAATCTAGCTGCGGTGTGTTTCTAAGCGATCATGAAGGGATGAGTCCCAGGGGACTCATGAGGGTGATTGTGTGCCGTGGAGCAGGAACAATGTCTTCTCCTCTTTTAGCTTTGCCTTGCTTGGCACGAGCCGGCGCTCTTGACCTGAGTCCAGCATGTGACGTCAGCTGTCACCTCCCCACTGTCACACTGAGGAAGACACACACACACACACACGACTACACGTACACTCCAGCATGTCCAAAACAGTTGAGACAGAAGCAAACAAAGAAACAAATAAACAATGTAGTGTTTATTAGTAGTATCGTGGTAGGAAAGTCCATTTTTCATGTGTCTTTCAGGAAGCATTTTGTGTTTGTAAACAAAAAAGACAGGGTGTTTGTTTGCTATGATCATGTGGGGCTGTGTTGGTCTCGGTGAGTGCCAGTGTTTGTAATTACATGGCTGTGATTGGCAGAAATAGAGCCAGATCCTGCACATTTGTATATTTGGTGGTTGAGGGCTGTGATGGGACGAGGTGTGAAAGATGGTCCCAGCCGGATTGTTGTTGTAATTTAACACCTTCTCTTGTGTCCTCGCTGCCGTGATGAGGCTCAGCCAGCATGGGCAGGATGTGCAGATGAGGTTAGGCTCGTAAATTAGGCTGCAAACATCCACACACACCTTCTGGATGCTGTGAACAGTGCATTCTGGGCGTGAGAGAGGCTTGTCATCCTGACAGGAGAAATTGGAGCTTCACGTTAGCAGCTTCCTCGTGTAACTATTATTCATCACGAGATGCAGACATTCAGGTAATTAGGCGATAGTGACGTTTAATTGAATGTCACAACAAGCTACTTCTTATTGTGTTTTCTTACCTTTCAGAGCCGGATGGAGCAGGATGAACAGAGATTTTAAACCTGTGAGTATGTTCCTGTTGACGAGAGCAGATTCTTTGAAACATCTGAGATAATATTACTTCATTATTCTTTATTTTTCCATTTTGCTTCATGTTTTTTGCTCCTGCTCGTTGTCTTTGTGATGCCGATCTGTTTTTCTTCTGTTTAATCTCTCCCAGCCGCACTCCCCGGATGGTGAAACGATTGAAGCTGATGGATTGTGACCTGACTGCTGACTCCAATGAAAGACAAGGTGTTTTAATGTTGATGTTCATTTCTCAGGGCCTCTCTTGTCATTGAAGTTACTCTGTGATACTTTATCCAGTGGTTTCATAGTGAGGGACAGCTTTCACTCAGTAAGAACACCACTATGTCCAATTCAAGAAGAAAACTAGATCATTATAAATCCAGTGCATATCAATTTATGTCAAATTTAAGGATAGGACGGTCATGCCATGACTTGTTGTGCAGTTTGACGGTATGACTGATTAAGAAGCGATGCAGGAACGTATATTAACAACCAGCTCACTGTTTTCATTTTCCACATCATGCAGACTCCACGTCAAGCATGTCTGGGTTTCTTTCCATTTTTGTCGTACAGGGTATACATGGGTATACATTATATACCCACATGTTTTCTCTTCCCATGATGCATCGTTCAGCAGTATCGAGCAGCCATGTTGCCTGTTTCTTTCCCAAAGGTACTTTGCCTCTATTTGGCTCTTAGTCGTTGCATTCACTGATCTGATTGTTTAATGCTTGTGTTTACCAACTGACAAGCCAATCAGAGGTAGAGTAGGGTGGATCATTACGAGGCAAGTATTGCTAACTGCTAAATTATACTGAAATTATGTGGCAATGTGCAATTACGATGAACACATTTTCATTGAATAGTCTGACATGCGGCTGACTGTAGAAAATGTTGATTCTGGACGGAAGGAGACTAAACTCCCGGGTTTCCCCACTCCCTCTTCTCCTGGGAGCACGAGACCACTGGGTTTCAGATGTTCACGTGGACCAAAATTACCATATGTATTGTTATCTTTCGTAGAGGGGGGCTTGACCTGGCCCACTTGAATCTGGTGTCCGTCATGTTTTTGCACTTTGGGAAGAAACCAGAGAGCACGTATGCATACACAGGGAGCACAAGCAAACTCTCCAGGCTCACACCCCAACCAGGGCTCTCCGTACTGTGAGATAGCATGTTTTGTTTTTTTGTTTGTTTTTGTGCTGACGTATCAAAGCAATACAAACATAGACTGCAGCTCTTTGATGCATTTCCTCGGGAATCTAATACGAATGGTAGAAAAACAACCGACGTGCCAGAATGTTTCTCTCCAGGCTGAGGTGCTCAGACATTTTTCACAGGATTTCTTCAGCCTTCAGCATGTTTTCACTTTTCATGCTGATGCTATGGGCAGAGTTAACTTGTGAAGCATGATACGTCATGGCTACATGGACCTGAGCCTCGTTCAGGGCAGAGAGGCAGAAGCTGAGAGGCAGAGAGTCTGAGGACGAGGCTGAGGCTGAGGCTGAGGCTGAGGCTGAGGCTGAGGCTGAGGCTGAGGTTCAGGCTGAGGCTGAGGTTCAGGCTGAGGCCGAGGCTGAGGCTGAGGCTGAGGTTCAGGCTGAGGCCGAGGCTGAGGCTGAGGCTGAGGTTCAGGCTGAGGCTGAGGTTCAGGCTGAGGCCGAGGCTGAGGCTGAGGCTGAGGTTCAGGCTGAGGCCGAGGCTGAGGCCGAGGCCGAGGCTGAGGCTGAGGCTGAGGCTGAGGCCGATGCCGAGGCCGAGGCCGAGGCTGAGGTTCAGGCTGAGGCTGAGGCTGAGGTTCAGGCTGAGGCCGAGGCTGAGGTTCAGGCTGAGGCTGAGGCCGAGGACGAGGCTGAGGCCGAGGCTGAGGCTGAGGTTCAGGCCGAGGCTGAGGCTGAGGCTGAGGTTCAGGCTGAGGCTGAGGCTGAGGCTGAGGCTGAGGTTCAGGCCGAGGCTGAGGCTGAGGCTGAGGTTCAGGCCGAGGCTGAGGACGAGGCTGAGGTTGAGGCTGAGGCTGGATCGTACGGCGGAGCGACTGTAGACTTCTCAGATGTTGGCTCTGCAGAGTGAAGAGTGTCCACGCTGACCTCTGGGCTCTGAACGCACCACAGTTCCACCTGCACAGTCAAACCGAGGCGTGTTTACACAACAACGATTTCAAGTGAAAACGCTAAACTTTTGTCATATTTCGTTGTGTCCATGACAACCGTGCTCTGAGCCACTGAAAACACCCTCCCTTGGTGGAACCTTTTCAAAAATGCTCCAAAAACAATTTGTTGTTGTGTAAATGGGTCCTGCATTCTTTCACAGACTTCATTCTACAGTCTGGGGCCCTTTTTTTCTGGGGGGGGGGGGGGGGGGGGCAGACTCATTACCGTTAGCGGTTCCTAATATGAGACTGCAGAATGAGCTTCATGGGCATCATTAAACTGAAAATATCAATATGTAAATACGACAACATAAAAATTAATCATTGCATTTACATCTGAATGTTGGAATATATTTTGACCCGTATTATTGTGAGGTGCTACAAATGTATTTGTTACACATGAATAGAAAGCAGTGATTACACACACACACACACTTTGAGCCTAGCTGCAGCCGCTCTTTGTGCACTGAACTCACCCGTCAGCATCAACATCTGAATCTCGCCCAATGCAGTCTGAACTCTATTTTATTTACAAGTCTGTATTCTTCACCACACTCTCCAGTCTCTCCACCTTTCTTGCTCTCGCTCTATGAGCAGTTCTCCCCTCTCCGAGCTGTCGCTCCAGTGTCTCCTTCAGGCACCTGCTTTGCATGCTCAGCGACAGCCGATCGATATCCCGCCCTCCGTGTCTGTGAGCCAGACGTCAGCGATGAAATAACAACCGCTTGGCCTATTTGTATAGAGCAGTCTCTCAACTTGTTCAGGGTACTCAGGAAACTCAATGCAAAACAATCATTTACAACAACACAGTGAGCAGAGAGCGGCGGAGGTGGTGCAGCCCATTCATGTGAGGGCAGGCGTCCGACTGGTCTCTGAGACAAAACGAGAATCAGCCATTAATACGGATTAATTAAGCATAGCGTTCCTGGCCATATCGTAGAAAACAGTGCACGTTGCAGCTGTGACACTCAGAGACTCTCCTGAGAGAGACGAGGGTCCCGGCGGGACGGCGTCAGTGTTCCAGCTCTCACTCTGATAATACAGCAACATACTTCTGATAATATGGCCCAGATGCCAGAGCTCCAAACACAGGTGCTCAGTGGGCTGGTGTTAATTGCTGCTAATTGGTGTAGCAACACATCAACACGCACGTGTGCGTGTGTGTGTGTGTGTGTGTGTGTGTGTGTGTGTGTGTGTGTGTGTGTGTGTGTGTGTGTGTGTGTGTGTGTGTGTGTGTGTGTGTGTGTGTGTGGACTACAACATCATCCAGGAGCAGACTGTTTCTACGACTTCATGATATACATGGGAAATTACAAGTTAACACATGTGAGACAATGTTTTTGTGTTTTTCCTCAAATGTTTCCTTTATTTACTTGAGCTTTGTGTATTTATTAGGAAAACAAAAACACAACCGTACACTCAGGGTTGGGAACAATGGATTACACCCCCACTGACATCAAAGCAGTTGTTGCCATCATGTAGGAAGGACGAATGCGAGTGTCAGGCGTCTTTTTCCAGCAGCATTTTTCTCACAGACAGAATCTGACACTTTGGTCACAAATCAACTAAACAATCAGAGTACATAAGGCCCAGGACCTTTTTTTTTTTTTTTTTTGGCATTTCATTGTATTTTGCACCAGAACGTTTCATTAAAATTGACTTTATTTGAAATTGTAATCATTTTCAGTACTAACTGTTTGAACTCGTCAAAAATATAGACACTTTCATTCCATTCCATACACCGGGCCCAGAACCACGGAAAACTTTGAAGTGTGAATTTAAATGTCATTATAGCAATATTGTCTGGTCACTCAGGATGAAACTGGACTTTATGTGGTCCCTGAAGTACATTAAATATTATTTAATATTTATCTTGTATACATCTTATATACATGTGCATATATTTAGATATATTGTATACATCTATGTATCGGTTCAGTTATTATTATTAAATAATCATAACATGTTTGGTGTTTTGGTTCGTTCAATATCAACTGGTCCTCCAATTTGTCCTCATGACCCGTCCCTCCGAAGAGGGACAGGGGACACGTACCCTTGGAGTTTGGGGCGTCCCTACAGCGGAGGTTTTACTTCTTTCATCAGCCGTGAACCTTTTCCGTTATGGTTTACATATGCTACAAATGTTTACATGCTGCCACAGTTACTTTGAAGGAGTAATCTGATTACAGACTACTGGTTACTCCTTTAAAAAGTGACTTAATTCCGTTAATGAAGAAAATGACGTAATTCATTCTGCAAGACCCTGGAGTGTCTGAACTTTTACACATCTGAAAAAACAAAACTGAAGCAATGACGGACAAAGTGAGACACTAATGGATATTCAGTGAACACACTCAACAAAAATAAAATACATTTGCATTTCCACAGAATAATGTCCTGATTAATTGTTATTAAGGGGTTGTGCCATGGAAACACACCAATCAACGAGCAGCAGGATGGATTGGTGACACAAGGCCGCTTTCAATCACAAATTGTTGTTGTTGATGCCAAATTTTGAGCAAACCATCTGCAACCTCAGCAGAAACGATGATCCCACATATTTGTGGCAGTGAACTTTCTGTGGGTCCGTTCCCACGTCAGCCTGATCTGTCTGACAGCCGTCTTCATGGTTCTCTGCTGTTCTGACTGATTGTCGGATCAAAAATGTACGTGTGAGTAGAACCCTCAAAGAATCTCATCGCCATGTAGTGTTGTTGGATGGAAGGATGATGGATGGATGGATGGACAGAGGAGGTATGTTATATAAACCTTACATTGTGACGCAATGAAATGACAGATTCCAGTCTGGTGAAAAGATAAAAGTTCACGTCCACCGTCAAGTAAGTAAAATACTGAAACACCGTCATGATCACAGTAAATAACATGATGTGACAACGTAAACAGAAACGTCTTGTGTGTCTGCGGGATCTGAACTCTTCTGACGTTCAGCTGATAAAAAGTTCTGATCCTTGTCAGAGAGGGTAACGGCCCCATTCTGTTGCTTCAGCATTGCAATACACTGGAATGTTTACTGTGTCTGCCCGTCTGCCCGTCTGCCCGTCTGCCCGTCGCCCGTCGCCCGGCTGGCCAGCTGCAGCACATGACTCCTTGAAAGAGCTTGAAGGGGTCTCGGAGACAGAGCAAAGCAAGAGCAATGGGGGAACAGAAAAAGTGAGAGTAGAGCGAGAGATAGAGAAGTGGGAGGAGGAGGAGGAGGAGGAGGAGGAAGAGGAGGAGGAGGAGGAGGAGGAGGAGGAGGAGGAAGAGGAGGAGGAGGAGGAGGAGGAGGAGGAGGAGGGGAGCCGGACAAGATGAAAGAAACAGCTGTATACAAATGACAGGCTTCCACACTGCAGCACCACCACCACTACATCCTCCCCACCTGCGGTGATGTTGCCCTGTGCGGTCATCGAGCAGCTTCAAAGAGCCAGGCAGGCGAGGCGAGGCGAGGCGAGGCGAGGCGAGGCGAGGCGAGGCGAGGCGAGGCGAGTGGGCCGAATCCTCAAAGAGACAGCCTCCTCCTCCTCCTCCTCCTCCTCCTCCTCCGCTAGCACCACGGCCTCTGACACACAAACACAATCTGCCTCGACCACGCCACACACACACACACACACACACACACGCACACGCACACACACACGTGCGTAAAGAGCAGGCAAAGGAATGGAGGAGGAGGATGAAGTGACTTTATCGTGGCTCTGTACTCAGTAAAAGTGACAGGCTGTGTTGGGGAGAGCCGGCAGGCGAACGCTGGACACTTTCTCTCACATTTCACTTCACAGTATTCCTGAAGACTGTGAACATATCGGGAGCGTCACGTGAGATTAGCTTTGACCGGAGAACATAAATGTGGTTCTTTCAAATACAATCCTGTTTGTGAGCTGAGAAAACAAACTTCTGGATTCTCTGATGTTTCTTAAACTACACTATCAATACCAATCTGCTCAGTATAGAATCCAGATTCACTCCCCTACTAACTTTGCTTTAATTAATGACAATACTTTTTATAACGCCAGCCTGTTTTTGCTGCTTGACGTTTGCTTTATGTGATGCTCTCGTTGTAGATTGCAGTGGGAGGTCACACACTTTGCAAAACTTTCAGAATTACTGCTTTTCACGAATGTGGAGATACTCTGTGCTGAACCCTGCCTCTTTCAATTGTTTTGATCATATACAACACATGAATATATTATTTGTAGAAAGAGAATTGTACAACCTGTGAAACTGGATGGCGGAAAATTCTACTACAGTTTTAAAATAAATATTTCTAGATAAAAGTAATAATGAATGTTCATCAATGACATTTCAGATGTTTAGTGGGACACAATATTTCTTTAGGATTTTATTGATACACCCAATCCCTTTTTTGCTTGAGCAAAATGTTGCTTTATAAACCAAAAAGAAAATGTACCTTGTAAAACTAGATTGACACTCATAATGCAATGACTCTTGATTTACATTTTTTTTCTACAATTTCCATCAAATAGATCTTATCGTCATTCTTTCTGTCCGACTCATCCCCTTTCAACCCAATATACATCTTTAAAAATGGCTCCAGGATGTTTCCTACTATTATGTTTCTTAGGAGCAAGGTATTTCATTTAATGCTGTGGCTTTATTGTGTTTAACTGCAAAGAATTGTTTACAATAAAATAAAGAAAATATGTCCAAAACATTAATGCATTTATTAGTGTCCAGCAGTTCATGTGGGTAAACCCCAAGCAGCAGAGAAGCAGTGTGAAAGGAGGTAAGCTAACAATAATAGCTGATGAATGTGAGGAGGAAATTGGAAAGTTTATATTTAAAAGCTGAAAATACGAGCAACACGTCTCCGTGCAAAAGCCGCAAAAATAATTTACACATCAAGAAATTCACTTTCTTTGGATCAGATCAATGCTAACATGTAGCCACCAGCACAAAAAAATCCATAATGAACAAAGATGATTTAATTGTGAGAACATGTGTGAATCTATTTATTCGTCAAGCAACCATAAGCACTTCGAACTAAAAAAACAAATATGGTTCATTATTTTCACCATCAGTCATTTGGACGTAAGGCTGCAGAGACAGGATGACATGGAATTTTGACAACTATTTTCAAAAGCATGGACATAAAGAAGAATAAAGCACAAGACGGGAACATTTTCTTTTGTCTCCGCTTGAGACCGTCAGTCGTCGTCTGTAGATTCAGGCAGAAGCCGCCACTCTGAGCTTCCTTCGGCTCCACGTGACAGACAAGAAAATAGACAGATGAGAACCAAATGCCAATTTTGTGAAACTAACAGATCAGAATGCAGTCCTGCAGCCCGTCGCCTCCACCACACCGAACTGTCTTGATCAGGACTGACGGGACCTGAGAGCAGGCCAGGACCTTTCAGCACACACACATTATCCATATGGACGCTGCTCTCTCAAGAAAAAAAAAAAGAGCACGCTCATCAATAAACTCTTGTTTCTCTTGTCTTTTTTTCACTGTTTTGAGATTCATCATATCAGTACTCATATCTGGAGCCCATTCTGTGTTTTTGGGGGCTTTCAGCCCCGCCACCTGAACCTGCTCCGCCTGGATGATGAAGGAGGAAGTGGTTTGATTTGAAAAGTGTCATCACTAAGGAGACAAGCTGGCTCAATGAGCTCATACCACTACCTTCAAACACACACACACACACACACACACACACACACACACACACACACACACACACACACGAACAGCAGCCCCTCGCGCGCTCAGTCTCACCCCCTCATTGGCCGGTGCTGCTAAATAAGCTGGGGTGTGTGAGAATCTCATTACCGCAATACAATGCAGAATTTCCTCTGAGGATTGGTGCCTGTGTGCGTGTGCGTGTCTGTGTGCGTGTGCATGTGCGTGTGCGTGTGTGTGTGTGTGTGTGTCAGAGAAGCAGTGTGATACAGTGTTTGTGTATGCAAAAATGAAATAGAGCAAAAGTGTGCATGTACGGGCATGGCTATCTCCAAGCATATATGTGTGTGTGTGTGTGTGTGTGTGTGTGTGTGTGTGTGTGTGTGTGTGTGTGTGTGTGTGTGTGTGTGTGTGTGTGTGTGTGTGTGTGTGTGTGTGTGTGTTTGTGTGTGTGTGTCCGAGCTCAATCAGCAGCAGGCTGATGGGGAGGGAGAGTGAGGCAGCTGGGGCCTCCTGCCCAGGCCTTCAATTTCCCTCCCAGTCCAGCCACTGGAGTGTGTAATTACTATGGGGCCGGCCTGGGGGCTGGCGTGAAGTGCAAACACACACACACACACACACACACACACACACACACACACACATGCACACGCGTGCACACTCACACTCACACTCACCATGTCTCAGTATCCACCCTACCGCAACCACTACCACCACCCCGTGTCAAACACCTCCCACAAAATAGCCCTCCACACACACACACACACACACACACACACACACACAGTTAAAGAGCCCGTAACCCCCCCACCCCCGGCCTGTAGTTCATCCTGCTGCCCCGCGTTGCCCCGGGGTGGCTGAGCATCTCTGATCCGCGACTGAGAGCACACTATGAAATCCCTCTCAGCTCTCACTTCACAGACACGCTCAGACTTCCCCACTCCTCCAC
>NC_137651.1:32217560-32280060 GCF_963422515.1 Blennius ocellaris | reverse complement strand
AAATTTTACTTTCCAAATCCACCACTGATCGAAAAACACAGAAGCTTAAGAGAAAATAGAAAACTTTGACTAAAGGGGAGAAACTGGTTCACTTTCACATTCATCTGTTCACCCGTATGGTTGATCAGTGCACTGGAGAATAAAACTGAAAATATAACGTTAAAAAACAAAAACTATCGGTAAAATTCAGAAACACCACTAACATATTGCTAAACAGCGTGAGAACAGCTAAAATGTTCTAATGGCTAAAACCACTAAAATAGCTAAAACACCTCATCAATGTTAATCTCTGCTGAAACAGCAAAAATGGCAAACAATTCCAAAACGGATAAAACGGTAATAAAACATGTTCCTTAAACAAAACAGTGTTTGTGGATGTAGCAAAAGGGAATTTTTGTTTGTCTGTTTGTTTCGTTATCTGAGACGTTAAAGCAGCAGAACTCTGGCTGAGTTACACAACAGTTTCAAGTAAAAACACAAAAGGTTCCATGCATTTTGGGAGTCTACATGACAGAGGTGCTCGGAACGTGGTGCCATGACTCTCAGTCCAGATTCCCCTGAACTTGGTACTTTTATTTTGACAGTCACATTAAAAACAATCCAACTTGGTAGTTTTATTTTGACAGTCACCATAATAACAATCCAACTTGGTAGTTTGTCCACTAGAATGTCCGTGTTCTCCCAGTGTTAATGTTTAAAGCCTGTTGTTCTCGCCATACATAAGTGTGGTTTCATTCCAGAAACCATCAGCAGCACCCACTAGTGGCCCAATAAGAAAACTACATTGTTTTCAATGTTTCTGCTTCAGTGAAACTTTTTTGCAACAATGCAATGTGTTTTCACTTGAAGCGTTGGAGTGTCAACGGGACCGTAATGACAGGCGGCTCTGGGACAAACTGCTGTCAAAATCAAAGTGTCTATTCTCGGTGTGACACTTCAACATTGAGCAGAAATGAACCAACATGAGGTGATGATCAGATCCAAACAGTTCCCATAATGAAGCTTACAGGCTCAGAGTCTCATCAGTTTACATGCTACTCACCCTAACAATGAGTGGATTTCCTCACAAAGGCAACGTGCTGGTGAACGCAACGTGATGGTGTCCTCACCAACACCACAGTGACAAAACACTTCATATTGAGGAATAAAAGACATCCAACGCAATGATGGTGATCCGTCCAGCTCAGCATGAGGACATTTATCTCCTGACAAGCGCGCATGAACACCATGTGACATTCAGAGGAAAACTAATGTGCAAGAAAACACAGTGCAGCAGCAGCAGAAATAAAAAGGATTGCACACACGCATGCGTACACCGGTGTCTGGTTAAATGAGGCATGTGATACACTGTAGTGGAATGTGTATGACAGTAAGACAGAGAATAATTGTGACTGTGAGATAGAGCAAATGATGTGCTGGAGGGGAAGTAAACAATGCCAGTTCCTGTGATAGACTGCACAACACTTTCCGTCTCATTGACTTTGAATAATTTTTCACATCAAATGAAAAGTAATTACATCACAACGACTCATGCTGAATGGTTTCCTCAGTGTGTGTGTGTGTGTGTGTGTGTGTGTGTGTGTGTGTGTGTGTGTGTGTGTGTGTGTGTGTGCGTGCACGCGTGCGTGCGTGCGTGTAGATGAGCAGTGTTTGTGTTGGTCAGTGATTTAATTGAGCCGTTCAGGATGTCAGAGCTGAGGTGACGTGAGTCTGCTTGTTGCTTCACGTGTTGATGAGACTTATTGTCACACTGATTATTGTTTGGTCTCCTGCTTGCATACAAACCACACTCTGTTTAAAATCATCCCCCCCCCCCAAACAGTACAGCCAAAGCCGGTCTTCACACTGTGGACCCCACCTTCAACCTGAGAGAATATCTTTTAAGCCCAAATAGACACAAAGAATTTTACTTAAGTATTGTGAACTGAAAGTTTCCTCGGCTGTCTGTGGCTGCTAACACTTTACACATTCTGGTAATAAAAACAATACATTTTGGAATGACGGAGGGATGTTTCTGTGGTTTTTGGTCGGGATACACCAACAGTATTGGGTTGGATGTTGCACGGACTACTTCTACTTGTGAAAACTCCCCGAGCGTAGACAGATGCCACGCACCGCCCTCTGCGTACTGCAGACTGTCAGGCTGTTGGAGGTGTGTGTAGACACTGTGTACATGTGGTTCACAGCAACACATAGCTTTCGCGTATTTTTGTGTGCATGGAGCAGGAAATAACTTTTGGCTGGTTATTTAAGTCATTTTAGATGCTAAAATGAGCGTGAGTCACTACAGCGGGTGGTGAAATCAGCCCAGCGCATTATCGGAACTCCACTCACTGCAAGCGCTCTCTGCGTAGGGCTCTGAAAATTGTGAAGGACTCCTCCCATCCTGCACATAGACTTCTTAGCCAGGGGCCGGAGGGGGTCAATTTTGGGGACCACAGGATCTCATCTCTACTTTTTGCAGATGATGTGGTTCTGTTGGTTTCATCGAACCTGGACCTTCAGAGTGCACTGACGCGGTTCACAGCCGAGTGTGAAGCAGCTGGGATGAGGATCAGCACCTCTAAATCCGAGGCCATGGTTCTCCACCGGAAAAAGGTGTCTTGCCCCCTCCAGGTCGGTGGAGTGCCCTTGTCCCAAGTGGAGGAGTTCAAGTATCTTGGGGTCTTGTTCATGAGTGGGGGGGGGGGGGGGGGGGATGGAGCGTGAGATCGACAGGCGGATCGGTGCAGCGTCTGCAGTTATGCGGACGTTGTATCGGTCCGTCGTGGTGAAGAAGGAGCTGAGCCAAAAGGCGACGCTCTCGATTTACTGGGCGATCTTCGTTCCTACCCTCACCTATGGTCATGAACTATGGGTCATGACCGAAAGAACGAGATCCCGGATACAAGCGGCTGAAATGAGTTTCCTCCGTAGGGTGGCTGGGCGCACCCTTAGAGATAGGGTGAGGAGCTCAGTCACCCTTAGAGATAGGGTGAGGAGCTCAGTCACCCTTAGAGATAGGGTGAGGAGCTCAGTCACCCTTAGAGATAGGGTGAGGAGCTCATTCACCCTTAGAGATAGGGTGAGGAGCTCAGTCACCCTTAGAGATAGGGTGAGGAGCTCAGTCACCCTTAGAGATAGGGTGAGGAGCTCAGTCACCCTTAGAGATAGGGTGAGGAGCTCAGTCACCCTTAGAGATAGGGTGAGGAGCTCAGTCACCCTTAGAGATAGGGGGAGGAGCTCAGTCACCAGAGAGGAGCTCGGAGTAGAGCCGCTGCTCTTCCACATCCAGAGGTTAGAGAGATCCAGAGATCCTCACTAAAAGGTGCTAGGCCGCCAATGCAACCCTATTGGAGTCATCATTCCCTATACAACACAGACCAAAGTTCTCTTTCAGAAACCGTGGGCGAAGAAGAGGAGCTGGGACGACCCGAACCTCCCTCCTGACATTCTCGAGGCCTGGTCCAGCGAGAAGACAGAACTCCCCAAGCTGGAAAACATCTCTCTACCATGAACCTATGCACCATTGGATATTGCCACTGAAGACACAGACGACATCTTGCACATCTTCGGCGGTGCCTCCAGACAGACATGTGGTTCAGTGGCCTACCTCACAATGAAGGGAGACGAGACAGTTCATGTCTCATTTGTGATGGCAAGGTCAAGGGTGGCCCCAAAGGGCCAGCAATCAATGCTGAAGTAAGAGCTCTGTGCAACAGTGACAGGAGCCCAGCTGTCCTCCCTTATCCACGGAGAGCTCACCCTAAACATCACTCAGACCTTTCTCTGGACTGACTCCACCACAGTTTTGACTTGCCTGACCTCCGAGTCCTGCAGGTTTAAGGTCTTTGTGGGGACTGGAATCTCTGAGATTCAGGACCTGACAGCTCTACACACCTGGCGGGATGTGGACTCAGCCAACAATCCCGCTGATGATCTCACCCGTTGCAAGACCTTGGCTGAACTGGCATATCCAAGTAAACAGATGCAAGGTCCATCATTCCTCTATGGTTTACCTGACAAACGGCTGCCGCTTCCTACCTCCACAGAGCTGGAAGAGACTGCTGAACTCAAGCAAAGTGTTTTTTGCGGCCTTACATTGATGAGTCCAGATCGATTGCGTCTTTCTGATGGCACAGCTATACTGGCTGTTTTGCAGCTGAATTCTTTGCAGCTGAATTTTTAGACACATTGAATTTTTATACACTGAATATTTTTAGATGTTGAAAAAAAAAAACATGTACTTGAAATTTGATAGCTTTTAAATTCAAAGAGTTAGAAATTCCAAATCAGACGTTAATGGCACAGTTATACTTATGTCTGTGTTTCTGTGAATGTATGTCTATATTTCTCTTCATATATGTTCATGTTTCTGGTCATATGTGTTTCTGTTTCTGTTCACATGTTTATATTTCTGTTTATATATGTCTGTTTCAGTTCATATATGTCTATATTTATCTTCATATATTATTATGTTTCTGTTTATATATTTCTGTTTCTGTAGGTTCATGTTCCATATTCATATCCATCACTGTGTCTCTACATTTAAAAGTCTATGGCGGTTGAAACGTGACGCCACGTCCGCCCCTCCTCCTCCGCCTGCTGATTGGACAGCTTCTGAGTTTTCTGTAATCTGATTGGTTCTCAGTTACACAACACGGTTCCGCAGTGTGTGTTTTGACGTTGTTTTGTCGCGACCAGTCCACACACACACACATCAGACCTCCGGAGACCGTCAACCGACTCGGTTCGTATTGCTAACTGCTCCATCTTCACGTCTGGTACAAACAACACGCCTCTCATGCGTCCAGCTGTCAGCTGGGACGATATTCAGACTCTTGTGAGTTTTAGCAACTGATGCTAGCTGGCTAAGTTAGCTGCTGTATCTACTCAAGAGAGCGTTATCTCTCTCTCTCTCTCTCTCTCTCTCTCTCTCTCTCTCTCTCTCTCTGTGTGTGTCTTTCTTTCGCTGTGTGTGTGAGAGTGGTCTCATGGTCCTGGTGGTCTCAGCGTTCATATGGATGATAAGGTGCTAACCTCCCATTCAGACTCTTCTCGGGTCTGTGTGGTTTTCTGACACATTGATTATATGAGAGGATCATTAGAAGAGTGTGTGTGTGTGTGTGTGTGTGTGTGTGTGTGTGTGTGTGTGTGTGTGTGTGTGTGTGTGTGTGTGTGTGTGTGTGTGTGTGTCTGTGTGTGTGTGTGTGTGTGTGGTACCCTGGACGATGACCCTGGTTCACGTCTTCCAGGTGAATCACCATGGCAACCTGCTGAACCTCTGACCTGCTCCGGACCAGGTTGGGTTCTGGATCAGGGATCAACCAGTTATCAAAGCTCCAGCTGTCTCCTGACCAATCAGGTCACTTTGACAATGATGTACATATTAATTGTCTGTTTGCACAGAACCACTGGAAACTTTATGGAATAGCTTCCATAGTGAAACTTATTGAAAATGCTTTGACTCAGTCTCCATGGAAACTGGCCGAAACACTTTCTTTAAATTTAGGCTCCGTCTCTGTGGAGGTGGATAAAACTCTGCTGCTGGTCCTGGTCCTGGTCCTGGTCCTGGTCCTGGTCCTGGTCCTGGTCACAACATAGGTACTAACTGGTAGTTCTGCACATGCTCAGTAGAGCCAATCAGAACAACGTTTCTCTCTGTGGTGTCATAACTCCCACTCCTTATTCTCCTGGGACTTGGGATTTATATTTTGACCGTCACCGTAATAACAGTCCAACTTGGTGGTCTGTCCACTAGAATATTTTTGTTCTCCCAGTGTTAATGTTTAGAGCTCATTGTTCTCTGCCGTGTGTGTGTGTGTGTGTGTGTGCTTTCTGTACTAAAACTAACAACAGCACCAACTAGAGGACCAGCATAGAAACTACATTGATTTCAGTGTTTCTGCTGTTGCTGTGTCAATGTCGTGGAATACTGAAACCTTTCTTAAACAAAAATATAAAAAACAAGCAGCAGATTGTTGTTGAAAGCAAACAAGTGAAACTTTCGGTTTTCTTCCTGGTTTATTTATAATCCAGTTATTTGTTTGACATGGAGAAGAGTTTGAAAACTCTAATAAGATAATAATAATAAACTAATGATAAGTATTTATTATCTTCACTAAAAATCAACGATGAAACAATGCAGTGGGATGCATTTTATTTTTCAGGTGACACACTGAACACAGTTAATTTGTCAATAAACTGCGAGGAGTGTTTTCCGAGAGCTTTAGAAAGCAGAATGAAGGGTTTCTGTCCTCACGCGTAGTGAGTGCTGCGGAGGCGAGTCCATCCTGACGCAAACCCTCCTGCTGTGTTTCCAGGTTATAAAGGAGGAATCGGAGGAAACATGGCGTCCGACTCGCCGCGCAGGCCGAGCCGCTGTGCTGGAGGCGTTCTGGTGCGAGCTCAAGCTGCTACGTAAGGACACACATCTCTCTCTGAAGTCCTGACAGGACGGACCCGGTCCTGGATGGACCTGGTCCCTATCTAGGTTCCTGCCTCCTGGATGGAGATCCGCTTCACACCATTTTCATGATATGCCTCTTTATTCCGTGTTGCTTATGGCACGAGGTTATAGATTCATACCTGCATGTTGGGATGTCGGCATTTGTCCTGAATCGGTTAAATAGCAATACATTTATACAGTTTTTAAATGTATTGGACTGTATGTCTTCGTACGCATAGAAACACACAGTGTCTGAAAATGGCCTGCATGTTGGACGTGTCACTTGTTGACCTCGAAGCATGTCCAGACAGACTCGTCACCCGATCAATAACTGTCTATAACTGTCCTGCCTGCACCCGATTGGAAAAAAAACCCTCACATCTGCAGCTGTCTGCTCCTGGAGTTCAAACCAGACCAAGATGGTGGCTTCTCAGTTCAAACCTTCTCATTTATCCCGAAAATTGTTCAGCAGAAAGTATTTCTGTCAAGCAGTGTGAGAGAACTGAGCGGCAGGTGACTGACGACCCCAAGTGAAGGAGTTTCTTCAACACGGATGTTCAGAGAGCCGCTCCTGGCTGAGATTCCTGAGGAAAGACGTGGAACACCAGGCTGCACTCGTCTTATTTAGAATGATAACAATAATAAGATACATGTATTGAAAGACAAGGAAGTTTTTTGTAGTTTACTATATTTATGAAGACACTTTCATGTTTTGCCAGAAAATTCTTTAAAAAAAGTGCAGTATATTTTGTTTATTAAACAACCTTAACATTTATAAGGACCACTTTGTTATAAGAGAAGAACATGTGTATTTTTGACTTTTCTTGAACAGTTGAAATATAACAACCCACAACATTTTTTACTTCAATCTAGTTTTCTTAAATCAGTAATTGGATTGAATGTATCCTTACATCCATACTTCTGGTGTCAATAGGACTAAAGGTTTGTGTTTGACAGATAGAAAGCTCATTTATTTTCCTTTTACCGTTTCTGTAAAGAGTCAAACCAATGAAAAATCTATTGAGTGTCTGCTGGCGGAAAAGAAAGTGAAGAACAATCAACCCAAAACAAGTCTATCGACATTAAAACAACCTTTGTGTCACACTAACGTAGACCACAGCTTCAGAATGGAACCAAGATCTTTTATCGCTGTTTGTTCTGTTTCTCTCCGGCCTTGGCTACAACAGGTCCAAGTGAAAACGCAAAACTTTGTTTGCATTTTGGAGATTTGTTTTTATGGCAACCGTGCTCAGAGCCTCCGGCAAGGTCGATGAAAATGCTCCGGCGTCGTCGGGAAACCACATTTTCAGAAAATCTTGTGCTTAGACCCGAGTAGGAACCATAGGTACTGGTCCTGGTCCTGGGCCTGGGCCTGGGCCTGGGCCTGGTCCTGGTCCTGGGCCTGGGCCTGGGCCTGGGCCCGGTCACCACATTGGTAGTTGTTCTGCACATGCTCAGTAGAGCCAATCAAAACAATGTTTCTTTCGTGTCATGACTCCCAGGACTTGGTAGTTTTATTTTGACAGTCACTGTAGTAACAATCCATCTTGGTCATTTTATTTTCACGGTCACCGTAATAAGGATCCACGTAGCACAGAGAGGATCTTGGACAGTGGAAGCAGGAAAAAGACACACGGTTGCCCATATTTCGAGATCAGACACATTCGTAGGTGGAAATAAATCAAATAAGTAGCCATTTTCTTTATGTGCCTCTAACGTCATCCAATCTGAGATCATCTAGCTTATTGTTAGATCTTAGCTTTGTTGCATAAACAGTGAGCAGGCGGTCAGCAGCATGTTGCTGCTGGAATTCTGGTGACATGCAATGATGATGCGTTTGAGTTCAAGTTAATAAATCCAAAGTCCAAGTTCAAATACCAAATCTTTTCTGCATGTGTGTGTGTGGTGTCATTACTAAAACAAACAACAGCACCAGTGAACCGACACTTTAAATATATCGACTGCGTTTCTGTTGGTTCCATGTAATCGGATATTGTTTTCAGAATGTTGCCATGTGAATGTGAAACTTTTTTTTAAGTAAAAAATATTAAAACGACTTGAAACATCTGTAAATGGGACTTTATTGTTGTAGGGTTTCTGTATGAAGGAAGTTGATGTTGTGTCGTCTTTCCTCAGGGAGCAGTCGTACATGGAGAGTGTGGTGACTTTCCTGCAGGACGTCGTGCCTCAGGTAACTCCACTCCTTTATCAGCGTCCAACAGTGGGGACACCACACACACACACACACACACACACACACATACACACACACACACACACACACACACACACACACACACACACACACACACACACACACACACACACACACACACACACACACACACACACAGTGGAGCAGCTGATTGTCAGTGGTGTAAAACCCTTTAATAAAACAGTAAGCTCCTCGGATCTGTTCTATCTCCACTCCACTTTCATATCGTCTTCCTCTTTATGCTTGGTCTTCTAACAGACACTTGGTGGGAAATCTCGGTATTCCATGAAGCTCCAGAGGTCCACAGATCCTCTGATTCCTCACTTTGATTTAATTAAAAAAACAACTAAAACATTTCAAGAACCTGGTTTTATGAGGTGTGCTGACAATGTTCAAGTTTGAATGTCTGAATGAATAAAGTTGAAAGAGGAGTTTTTCTTCTGTGTGTTCAGGCGTACACAGGAGCTCCACTCACAGATGAGAAGGAGAAGATCATCTGGGTTCGCTTTGACAAAGCCGACATCAACGGTGAGTCTGGTTGAAGTGATGCACACTTGTCCACGGTCCTCTCCTCGCCGTGGCTCTCTCAGCTGGTACCGACTGTTTTCAGGTCACACTCACGAACTGGTCAGTTTTAGTTTGGATCTGATGAATCCCATCAAGTGTGAAGTTAAACGTTGGAGATGTTCCTGGACTCGTGGTGCTGCTGTGTCCTGAAACCAAACAGTCTCTGAATGAACTCCTTTAAAACACACCGTTATTATAGAACTATTACTATAGAACTGTTACAATGAAACTGTTATTATAGAACTATTACTATAGAACTATTACGATAGAACTATCACTATAGAACTGTCCAATGGAACTGTTACTATAGAACTGTTACAATGAAACTGTTATTATAGAACTATTACTATAGAACTGTTACAATGAAACTGTTACTATAGAACTATTACTATAGCACTGTTACAATGAACCTGTTATTATAGAACTATTACGATAGAACTGTTACAATGAAACTGTTATTATAGAACTATTACGATAGAACTATCACTATAGAACTGTCCAATGGAACTGTTACTATAGAACTGTTACAATGAAACTGTTATTATAGAACTATTACTATAGCACTGTTACAATGAACCTGTTATTATAGAACTATTACTATAGCACTGTTACAATGAACCTGTTATTATAGAACTATTACGATAGAACTATCACTATAGAACTGTCCAATGGAACTGTTACTATAGAACTGTTACAATGAAACTGTTATTATAGAACTATTACTATAGCACTGTTACAATGAAACTGTTATTATAGAACTGTTACTATAGAACTATCACTATAGAACTGTCCAATGGAACTGTTACTATAGAACTGTTACTATAGAACTGTTTCAATGAACCTGTTATTATAGAACTATTACTATAGAACTGTTACAATGAAATTGTTATTATAGAAGTGTTTTCAAAGAACAGTGATTATAGCACTATTGTTATAGAACCGTTAAAGAACTGTTATTTACCAACTCATGTTGGGGTGAAGGTTATGTTTTTGTCTGTCTGTCTGTGTATTTTACCAACTTTTTGCAAAAACTACTACTGATCCAAATTACATGAAATGTTCAAGGATGATGTGTCCTCATCCAAGTACCAACCCGTTAGGGTTGACTTTTGAATCTAACACCAGTATCCTTCAAATTTTATTATGTAACTTTGATCATAGAACTGTCGTTACAGAACATTTATTATAAATACCTTAGTATAGAACATTCATTATAGAACTTACATTATAGAACAGCAGCTGTGTTTCTGTGCAGTAGAATTAAACTGATGTAAAAGGTTTTCAAGACATAGTTCATTGAAAGATTCATGGAGAGGAGCTTTAGAGTCGCTACAGAGATATAGAGTCACGACAGAGTAGATGTAGAGTCACCAAAGAGCAGCTGTAGAGTCGCTACAGAGATGTAGAGTCGCTACAGAGATGGAGAGTCGCTACAGAGATGGAGAGTCGCTACAGAGATGGAGAGTCGCTACAGAGATGGAGAATCGCTACAGAGATGTAGAGTCGCTGCAGAGATGTAGAGTCGCTACAGAGATGTAGAGTCGCTACAGAGATGGAGAGTCGCTACAGAGATGGAGAATCGCTACAGAGATGTAGAGTCGCTACAGAGATGTAGAGTCGCTACAGAGATGGAGAATCGCTGCAGAGATGTAGAGTCGCTACAGAGATGTAGAGTCGCTACAGAGATGTAGAGTCGCTACAGAGATGGAGAATCGCTGCAGAGATGTAGAGTCGCTACAGAGATGGAGAATCGCTGCAGAGATGTAGAGTCGCTACAGAGATGTAGAGTCGCTACAGAGATGTAGAGTCGCTACAGAGATGTAGAGTCGCTACAGAGATGGAGAGTCGCTACAGAGATGGAGAGTCGCTACAGAGATGTAGAGTCGCTACAGAGATGGAGAGTCGCTACAGAGATGTAGAGTCGCTACAGAGATGGAGAGTCGCTACAGAGATGGAGAGTCGGTGCCTCGTTAGCATCTTTTAGCAGCAGGTTTCAAGATGAGCTTCTGAGTAAGGCCAGTTTCAAAGTACCCGTAGTTCTGGAAGCTTCTTTGGTGAAGAGTCGCTCACAAACAAACACATTCTTTGCGGAAAAGAAAAAAAAAAGTCCAGCCACATTCGCCGCGGTGCTTCTTCTTTCGTCAAGCCAAATAATGTGGAACCATACTTGCACCCGAAAACACATTTTCTCCAGTGGACATGAAGGTGAAAACACATTTTCTCCAGTGGACATGAAGGTGAAAACACATTTTCTCCAGTGGACATGACGGTGAAAACACATTTTCTCCAGTGGACATGAAGGTGTAAACACATTTTCTCCAGTGGACATGAAGGTGAAAACACATTTTCTCCAGTGGACATGAAGGTGAAAACACATTTTCTCCAGTGGACATGAAGGTGAAAACACATTTTCTCCAGTGGACATGATGGTGAAAACACATTTTCTCCAGTGGACATGATGGTGAAAACACATTTTCTCCAGTGGACATGACGGTGAAAACACATTTTCTCCAGTGGACATGAAGGTGTAAACACATTTTCTCCAGTGGACATGAAGGTGAAAACACATTTTCTCCAGTGGACATGAAGGTGTAAACACATTTTCTCCAGTGGACATGAAGGTGTAAACACATTTTCTCCAGTGGACATGAAGGTGAAAACACATTTTCTCCAGTGGACATGAAGGTGAAAACACATTTTCTCCAGTGGACATGAAGGTGAAAACACATTTTCTCCAGTGGACATGATGGTGAAAACACATTTTCTCCAGTGGACATGACGGTGAAAACACATTTTCTCCAGTGGACATGAAGGTGTAAACACATTTTCTCCAGTGGACATGAAGGTGAAAACACATTTTCTCCAGTGGACATGAAGGTGAAAACACATTTTCTCCAGTGGACATGATGGTGAAAACACATTTTCTCCAGTGGACATGATGGTGAAAACACATTTTCTCCAGTGGACATGACGGTGAAAACACATTTTCTCCAGTGGACATGAAGGTGAAAACACATTTTCTCCAGTGGACATGAAGGTGAAAACACATTTTCTCCAGTGGACATGATGGTGAAAACACATTTTCTCCAGTGGACATGATGGTGAAAACACATTTTCTCCAGTGGACATGATGGTGAAAACACATTTTCTCCAGTGGACATGATGGTGAAAACACATTTTCTCCAGTGGACATGATGGTGAAAACACATTTTCTCCAGTGGACATGATGGTGAAAACACATTTTCTCCAGTGGACATGAAGGTGTAAACACATTTTCTCCAGTGGACATGAAGGTGAAAACACATTTTCTCCAGTGGACATGAAGGTGAAAACACATTTTCTCCAGTGGACATGAAGGTGAAAACACATTTTCTCCAGTGGACATGAAGGTGTAAACACATTTTCTCCAGTGGACATGAAGGTGAAAACACATTTTCTCCAGTGGACATGAAGGTGTAAACACATTTTCTCCAGTGGACATGAAGGTGTAAACACATTTTCTCCAGTGGACATGAAGGTGTAAACACATTTTCTCCAGTGGACATGAAGGTGTAAACACATTTTCTCCAGTGGACATGAAGGTGAAAACACATTTTCTCCAGTGGACATGATGGTGAAAACACATTTTCTCCAGTGGACATGATGGTGAAAACACATTTTCTCCAGTGGACATGAAGGTGAAAACACATTTTCTCCAGTGGACATGAAGGTGAAAACACATTTTCTCCAGTGGACATGATGGTGAAAACACATTTTCTCCAGTGGACATGAAGGTGAAAACACATTTTCTCCAGTGGACATGAAGGTGAAAACACATTTTCTCCAGTGGACATGATGGTGAAAACACATTTTCTCCAGTGGACATGACGGTGAAAACACATTTTCTCCAGTGGACATGATGGTGAAAACACATTTTCTCCAGTGGACATGAAGGTGAAAACACATTTTCTCCAGTGGACATGATGGTGAAAACACATTTTCTCCAGTGGACATGATGGTGAAAACACATTTTCTCCAGTGGACATGAAGGTGAAAACACATTTTCTCCAGTGGACATGAAGGTGAAAACACATTTTCTCCAGTGGACATGATGGTGAAAACACATTTTCTCCAGTGGACATGAAGGTGAAAACACATTTTCTCCAGTGGACATGAAGGTGAAAACACATTTTCTCCAGTGGACATGATGGTGAAAACACATTTTCTCCAGTGGACATGAAGATGAAAACAGTTATCAACAGCAACAAAAACAGAAGTTCAATGTGAAGCAGCAGAGACTGAGAGAGCAGAGAAGAGGCTGCTCCAGCTCCTTGGCACATTGGTGGGCGTGTCTTGTTTTGGTTTTTCTGCATGTCAATCTTCCTGGAGGCGGGGCTTCTCCAGCTCTGTGACGTCATCAAATAGAATGAAGGTGTTGAGCTCCCCCACCAGGTAGAACAGAGAAAGATCGCTGTGAACTCAAGCTTGAGGGAATCAATCAAAAAACCACTTTGGGGATGTATATGAACCCCAAATAGCACTTTTATGATGTTTGAAGCACATAAAAGTCGATTTAGTCTAATATGGGACCTTTTCAGAACCGAAGCTGTTTCAGGACACAAGCTAATGACTTTATATGAACTCTAATGAGAATAGCTGTGAATGTGGGGACTGGTCTTCTTTCTTAATTCCGTCTTCATGGAAGCTGCTGAAGGGCTCCTGTCTGCTGAGATTAACCCTTTCCTCTCCTCGTATGTTTGCACAGATACCTCCCGTAACCCAGAGTTTATGGAGATGCACAGTGGCACCACGGACCCGCCTCTCTGCCTGATGATTGGATACACAGATGGGATGCAGATCTGGAGCGTATCTGTATGTATCTGAACTCACATCCAGTTTTAAGTCTGTGTGATAACATCTCACGGCTGTGGTTATATTATCAGAAGTGGAGCAGAGATGACTTTTCCACAGATGTCCTCCACAGACCCGCTCAGCCCTTAAGAAGTGAATATTAGCACCAAAGACAACGTTGATGTCAGAATTAAATCAGACTAATTCATGTTGAAATAATCACATCGTCTTGATCATGTCAGAGTTACTGAATCAACAGGATGTAACCTCCTCTACGGGAGCGACCAACTCATAGTCCAGTTTGGGAGATGACGTCATATAATAACAGTTCCAAATATATGGCTTTGTTTTGGTGCATCGAGAGGAATTATGTTCTTTCAAAACAAAACTAGAACTGGAACGGGCCCTCAGTATACCGTGGACTGACTTAGCATGGCTAGCATGTTAGCTATTAGCTCATATCGACGCTAACTAGCCTCTCACAGTGGCTGCTGGTGATAAATTCCAATGGTGGGACTCTTCATTATGATTTGATTTCAGCCAATGTTAACTTAATTTAAACACAGTACGTTGATAAACCACATCACAACCAGTTTGCCTTTTTGAGATTGAGAGTCCTCAGTGGTGAAACATTCTAGTCCTTTTAAACAACTCGTGAACAGAGACACTTAGTAAGACTCTTTTATTAACATACTTGTAAACAAATACAAGCAGAAGCTTCATTCGTCCCTTTTAGAAAATCAATGCGTTTTACTGGAGATGTCAGTCTGAGTTTAGGGAAAATAAAAGGTATAGGAGGTATATTTTCAAACAACACATCAATTCATCTTTCAAAGTATTTTAGAATGCTTTGATAGAAACCGAAAATAAAAGAACTGCAAAATAAACATTTCTTTTTAAGGCTCTGAGATTTTCAGTCATTAATACATTTGATCATATCTAAACATTTATAAACCTTAACAAACCTGGACACATTTGATAAATTCTTAATACGTTTCTGTTTGTGTGAATTTAAAAATAACGATGATGGAGAGAGTTGAACCTGACCTGCAGCTTTTCAGACACATTTCTCCTTTCAAGTGGTGAATTAGAAGAGATGTGACAGAGTTAATAATCACTAAGACATTCACTGCTTGTTGTCTTCTTCTCAACATCTGGTAGAAACACAGGAGAACAAACCAGAACGGACTTTGAACCAATCACAGAGCAGGTCTGGCCCGGGGAGATTTACAAAGTGCCCCAAGTCTCGGGCATCAAATCACGCTGATTAGTTTAATTTCATGTCAGTCACTCTGGTATTAATCAGTCATTGGTGGGATCCTACTAAACCCTGCATTAGACATATGTGTGTATATATATTTTATATGTAATAAAATCCACCAGGGAGGACACCAGTGGTCTATAGACCAGCCGCCACTGGCCTGTCGGACAGCAACATCAACGTTGCTGTGAGAAACACTGAGCAGGGCACACAGATAAACCACGAGCTGCTCACAGTGTTTCTGGATACTTACCGAACTGAGATATTAACTTTGAGCTCCAGAGCTTAGCAGTATGTTAGCATGTGGCTAACAGAGAGGAGTGAGCAGTGTGTTAGCATGTGGCTAACGGAGAGGAGTGAGCAGTGTGTTAGCATGTGGCTAACGGAGAGGAGTTAGCAGTGAGCTCGCAGGCGGCTCATGGCAGCTTCCGTGCTGCAGCCCAGACTGACGGCTCACCGTGGAGCTCCAGTGTCCACAACGGAGGAAATATCTCACCTCTTCAGGTTCCATCCCAAAATCGATCGGTCCTGGGATGAGGACAAATCGTCCCTGAATATTTCAGGTGATTCGAGTCGATCGTTTTTGGGAGCATTTGATCAAATATATAACCATCGATAATCGTCAAATTCTTCCCCAAAACTGCCATGTCAACTTAAGGGCCAATCCCAATTCTACCCCTTAACCCTACCCCTTAGCCCTTCCCCTTTGAATTGTGCGTTCATGAGAGTCTAAGGGGTGTCCCATTTCACTAGTGCACAAAGGCGGAGGGGTGAGGGGAAGGGCTATTCACCCCCCGAAACGGAGCGTTTACAGATGCACACTTTAAACAGAGGGGTAGGAGGACATGGCGCCGAAGGACTCGCATTTCACATATATACGCTTCTAAAGTTCTATAAACCTGTTGTGTTTTATACTAGTAAGAACTGCAGTAGTGCTGCCGTATGGAGCTTCCCTGTGCATTTGTTTGGTAGAGACCGTGTTTATAACATTTTATTATTACACTCTATAGTTCCAAAGTCTTCTAATATGGCTGTTTTGAAAACAGGGACCCCCGAGCAAACAAGGAAGCTCCTCCGCTTTCACATGGTGAATGAAATGGTGAATATAAATTGGGAGAGGGGTGAAACTTTTACCCCTTTGTCTTTGCCCTCATTTTGGAGGGGAAGGCGGAGGCGGAGGGCTAAGGGGTAGGGGTAGGGGTACAAAATTGAATTGGGGTTGGACCTAAGTCTTTGATGAATCCAAATCTGTTGTTTGAATCCGTTTTACAGAGGTGGAGGTGTCGGCAGGTTGTATAACTGATCCTTAGAACACGTGGCAGCGCTTCACAGAAACTAGGCTTTCAAACAAGTATTTTTAAGTCTCCAGTTCGCTGCAGTGTGACTCTCTGGGCACCAGGTGGAGTGGTTGACCAAGCTATAGCAAGAGGAAGGCGAGGAGGAGGAGGAGCAGCCTGCTCTGGGTGGATAAACACTTATGATTGAACAGCAGCCTTTAATAAGCGTCAATGATTCAGTAACAAGTAAACAGGTGGTGAAAGAGTTAATCCTCACATCTGCATCAGTATCTATTAACAGAAACACAATCTCAGATGAGCAGAAACCCTCATTGTCACTTCATTTTCAGGATTTACAATTCTCTGTAAAGTTTTATTTATATTTGTATTTTATATTTCTTTGCATTTCTGCTCCTTTATGTCTCTCCTCCATGATATTCAATATATTTTGGTTTTTGGTTCTGTCCATGTGCATCTGAACGTTCACCGTTGATGTGATGTTTAATGTGACCACTAGATGGAGACCTTTTGAAAATCCAACATGGGAAGAGAGGAGACGCAACCTTGCAAATAGAAAGAAGCATGTCAGTGATAAATAAGGAAAGAAGTGAGGCTCAAAGAAAAACAAACTCTTTCCTGTTGTTGTTGGTTTTTTTTTAGATTTAATTGTGTTGCATTAAATAAAGAAGCAACAAATAAAGAATATTTGTACTTTTTCAAATCATTTGAAAGGTGAACTGCAGACTGGATTGTAGGGCCGGTTTTGTTTTTTTTTTTTAGGGTCAAATTGAAATCAAACTATATAACAAAGAAAATAACTTGGTCACTGGCAATGGCATCAAAACAAACCTGATCTGAACCAACCTGTGAACAAGAACTTCAAACTGCCTGATGTGACGAGCACCGTTTTGTCTCAGTTGTGTATAACATTTATTTTAATAATCCTGGTCCATCCAGAACCTTGTGTAAATTTGTTCCTCAACTTTTAGTCCACCGTTCTTTATTTCCTTCATCACGTTAACAGCTTCTCTTCTCCACTCCCTCACGTTTCTCACACACGCTCAAGTCTTTCTCTTTTAACTTTCAAAAAGAAAAAAAAAAGAGCATATGAAGGTTAAGGATCTTGCTCAATATTTCTTTTGACTTCACATTTTTTTTCTTTTGAGACATTTTTTATTTTGTTTTGGGCACATTCTACTTTTTTGTAGACATTTTTCTTTTTTGCTGAATTTTTTTTTTTTTTGGGAGACATTATTCTTGCTGGAGTTGATGTATAGGTGACAACAGAACACTGGCTTTGAGTGTAAGAGATGTGGTTATGACTCCAGTGAGGATGAGCTTGGTCCTGCTGCTGATCCTGCTGAATCTCTTTGAGAAGCATCAAAGCGTAACCCCGACTTCCACAGGCCTTCGTGTTCCGTTTGTTTATTCACACGGCCTGCGTCTCGTATTCTCTTCGGACGTCTTTGTCTAAACGGTGACCCCCGTCAGTCACTCTGTGCAGAGTCAACATTTTGAAACCAGCCTTGGAAAATCATTAGAAGAGTTTGTCAGCCCTGCGACCTAACGTATTATCCACAGAGCGGCGAAGGACTCAGTGCTCGGGTATCGCCTTTCATGTCGAGGCTGTCACTAAAACATGCAAACTTCACATACATCCTGTGAGCTCTAAACACACCACAGTCCTTAATCAGCCTCTTATAAACATCCCCAACACACTCTCACTTCAGCCAGGATCACACACACACACACACACACACACACACCCCTCTGTTTTGGTTTCAGTTCTGCAGATTTACGGGATGTTTCTGCAGCCTGCTGTTTCTTCACAGGGTTTTCAGTGAGCACTGACGGTGCCTCGCTCTCCCCTCTGAAGTGTTTGTGACAGTTCTTGTGAGCCGCTGGCCTCGGTAATGGCCGACTGAGTCGGAGCGTACATGTGTCCACGTGCTGCCTGCTGGATGGACGCTGACAGAGTGTTTAGGAAACACCGATTAGGAGCGCTGCGGCCCGGCACTCCTGATAACACACTAATTATCTTGAGACAGAGTGTGTCTCTGCTAAGTGTTGGTCGATGTGCCGGAGACCCGGTCTTCCACCGGGACACGAGCATAGCACACGTTTTTAACAAGTACGTCATTTTTTCATTGAGAGAAATTTTGAGGAAACTTTGTATTGGAGCATAAATGTTGGTGGCCTTGTTTTTCCATCTGTACAATAATAGAATTATAATATAATTTAAAAAAAACAAACAAACAATAGGATTACACATTGTTTTATTCTTAAGATCATTGCAGCCTCTGTCATTTATTCACATGACATGAAAATATGCTCGATTGAACTTCTCCGGGAGAAAAGATTAAAACAGCCTCTTTGCACTGACTGCTGTCAGTAAGTTAGCGTATGATCTGATGGAACCTGCGTCTTTATTTCACGTTTGATATTTACTAGTAATACTTTGTTTGAGGAGTCGATCTTGAAATGAGTGTTGATTTATCGACACCACAGAATCACTACGCCCAGCACTACTTTCTACCATGTGTGTTAAGTACCATGATGCTTTAGTGTCAAACTCAATCAGCTCAGGTCACACACACACACACACACACACACACACACACACACACACACACACACACACACACACACACACACACACACACACACACACACACACACACACACACACACACACACACACACACACTGATTGTCCTGAAGTTTTAAGAAGCATTTCTGAATAATATTTTTTTATGAAAAACATTGAATACATACTTTCTAAGACATTTTCTATAAAGAGAAGGAAATATACTATCAGCTTAAGTGTATTATTTTAAAGCGTTAACTGTTGGGTAAATTCTCCTTCTCTCCGGCTTTTCTTTTCAATTCTCTTTTTCGCATTAAAAAAAATCCCAGTATTGTTTAGAAGTGTGTGTATGTGTGAATTCCTGTAAGTAGTCTGTCTCTGCTTGAATCCAGATGCTTTATTTATCACCTGCCATGTACAGTATGCTGCCGCTCTGGTTGTGGTTAGCTCATGTTAACCTGTTTGGGCTGCGTTCATTATGTACGTTTATCACATTGATCAAATAACCACCGCAGAGCTTCAGGGAAGCACAGCTGAACATCTCCAACATATATGAAGGTATGGAAGTCGACAGTTTTCAATTTGCGCTGTTTTCCTCTCTGTTTCATCTCGCACATGCACACTTACGCAACCCAGTACCCCACTGGTTTCCAGTCCACGCTAATGTGCAACAGTGCAGTACCAAAGGCTGGGGAGAGGGGAACTGCACGCTTGTAAAGCTCATCTGCTTTATTAGTGGAGGAAGAAGATGCACTCAACTTGTTTTCAGATGCACAAAACACTTTTCGATGACAGTTCATCCAAAACAGCTTTTGTTTCCACGGAGACCTTGAGAGGAAAGCTGAAGTTCGACTTTTTTCACTGGCTGCAAACAACGTTTGCATGTTGCACTGGACACAGCTGTTCAGGCTTGAGGTTTATTTCTGCTCACAAAAAACACTGCTTTTATAATTCCAACTGACTGTAGGAGGGAGTGTTGTGGACGGTGCTCTGTGAAGACGTCAGAGGTTTAACTCTCAGGCTCCTCAAACACTTCCACCTCTTCAGGTGGTGGATTTTATTCGACACTGCCCCCAGGGGCTACCATCAGTACTGCAGCATTTTGGTCCGTAAGCTTCCTGGAGATGGAATTAACAGATGGCTCTGTGTATTCCTAATGTGGAAAATAAAGGAGCCCTTGGTAGGGTTGCTCAATTATGGAAAACAAATTGTAATCATGATTATTTTGGGCAATATTGAAATCATGATTATTTACACAATTATGTCTTTGACTTTGGAACTGCAATTATTGAACATGTTTAAAAAAAGACTCCTGTTAAATATATAAAAATATCTTGTAATGTAGTAGTAAAAAGTGTTGTACTTTATATTACTTTTCGAAGCACCAGGCTGGTTAACTTGCAACAGCTGAGGCCAGATTGTTTTGTTTATTTTGAGGTTTTGTTCATGTCTGCAAAGTTGTGCAGCTAGAGACTATAGATCAAATGTAGGCGTTGCAGAGTCTGAGGTCTGTGTATGGGCTTGATCATTGTGAGGTGATCTTTTTATTTATTTCTATGATTAAATGGGGGCTCAGGATATCCTCCTGTCTGCTTCTAATTATTTAGATCATTAGTAGAGGATCATTAAATGATCAGATCTCAGGGTGGCATACACATAGTTAGATAAGTACAGAGTCACTCAGGCTGGTCATTTATTTCTTTGTAAAGAAGATATTCAGTGCAGTTGATTTAACATGTTCAGACACACAATATGTTTTACTAACATTCTGAAACGTCCTGCTGCAGCAACAGTCACAACTTCTTCTGGAGTTTCTCCTTCTGGGTCACATTCTGCTTCATATTGGTTTGGCTGAACAGCGTTTCTCCATAACTTAGCGACAGATAGAATGTAAACAATAGCACATGGCATAAGGACAGGAAGTACTTCCTCCTCTTCCCAAGATGAGCATGTGGGCGGAGCCAGTCCAGCTCCATGAAACCAGCAGATTCTGAATGAGGCTCAATGATCAAATATTCAACAGGCTGAAAATCAAGGACAAGATGAATTTGAGGTAAAAAAAAAAAAATGAAAAAACAACAACTTTGAATACAATGTTTTTGAACCATGTGAAAGTGTTGAAAAGTTGTATGATATGACTCCTTTAAAACGAGTCAGCTGGTGGAACAAACTGTCAAAATTAAGCTCAATTTCGAGTTCTGCATTTTAAACATTGTCCCATCTTCAATAACTGTCGGGATTTAAAGGTTCCTGAAACTGGAGTTGTGTGGAGGTTAGCATTTAGCATTGTCCCCGCTTCATGTAGTCAGACTCTTCCAGAAATGTCCCGAAGCCTTTAAAGCTTCAGTTAGTGAAGAGGAGCAGATATTTGAGTTTACTCGGATACTGCTTTCTGAACTTCTGCAGCTCCCTCTAGTGAAGGCAGGGAAGCACCTTGTACATGAATAAGACGTGATATTTCTGGTGTTTACTGCTGAGGAGGTGGCTGTTTCACCATCCATCATCCTCAGCCAGCGTCCCTGGATCAAACACACCTGTTCCCGGTCCATCCCTGGAGCACCTGCTGCCTCCCAGCCTCCAATATGTCTCGCGCTGTGTGGGTGAGCGGATCCACTTGTGAATTTGGCCCAGATATGTGTTCACAGCTTATGTTATTACATTTGAGAGATTAAAACAGGAGAGCAGATACTGAGATCCCACAAATACATCAGAGCCACAAATGAAATGAATATAATGAATAAACTGTGCACAGGAAGAAGAAAAAAACAACTTTGAAAAAGCAATTTGGCATATTGCTCACGCTGGAGCCACTAATGTAATGTTGGAAATGTTGTTGATGGCCAGGGATGTCACACAGAGCCATGTAAGGCGAGGATGAGCGGCGGGGTAATGCACAGTAACCTGGAACATTAACCTCAAGCCCTCCCCCTTGTCTTGTTAATCCAGCAAATTCCATTATTCTCCCTCGCAGCTCCATTTGCCTGTATCGGAATCCAGCAAGCCTGTGTTCGTATAACCTGCTCATGTCTCCCGTGTTAATCTGCCACGGCCATGCCTCAAGCACTTTGAATAAAAACACAGCTCCAAATCCGCCACTTTGTCAAATCTACTAATTGCACAAAAGAGCGATCATCCCCTCGGATGGGTTTAAAGACTTTAAACAAACGGATTAAAGCACTAGTAAAGTGATAATGCAGGTTTCACTGTAATTTAACGCAGAAAAGTGCAACAAAAGTGGGGCATTCTGCGCTTAGAACAATGTGCATTACACATGCCAGACACCGCCCAGAGCCACGCGGGTCACTGACCTAATGCATCAGCCACACACACACACACACACACACACACACACACACACACACACACACACACACACACACACACGCACACACACACACGGCAGGGTGTCTACTTTGTCCTTTAATTTCTACTAAATAATTGTCACTGTACAAGTGGCAGTTTTATGTGAGATGCCATTTCATGGAGTCTATCAATTCAAATATGCAAGGAAACTGGCAAAAAAAAAGTTTTTTTCTGTGGAAATTCTAGGTGAAATCTGAGAAATAGGTTGAATCCCGTTTGTTGTCAGGTTTTGTGCTGACAGCAGCAGTGGGGGTCAGCTCCTCCCGGACAGAAGGTGGAGTTTGATGTGGAGTCTTCCTCGGCTGTGGTCGGCCTTCATTTAGGTCGTGATTATACGACAATGACAACAAGTTCTCATCAGGTTCAGGTCAGGAGGTCTGAGTGACTCGCGGGTTCATCCCTTTCCATAATCAGGGAATGAAAAAAATCCATGTGTTGAGGATTACTGACTTTTTTGGAATTCTGACCTTTGTCTTCAATTTTCTTCCCTCTGATTTGTCAATTATTTCTAATATAATTTATCATTTATTTGTGACTTTCTCATTGCTGAATGCTGGACTGCATTTGTTTCATATGAAGCTTTTACTTCTAATAACTCCAGCTTAGCGTGACAATGATTTGTACGGAAGCTGTGTTCGGAGCAAACGAGGGGGAGTTGTAGAGCCGATTACTGGGCGTCCAACCTGGAAATGTTTCTCACTTGACTATTCATATTTACAATATCTGATGGACAAGATGAGGTTTCCTCAGGGGTTGCTGTGTGTTTTTTCAGGGTGTGTGGTGTCTTTTGTTGCTAGTGGGAAGGCTGACTGATTATAAAAGTTGTCCGTTGTGGATCTCAGTGTTGTGAATGAGGCAACCCTCTCATGCCTAATCAGGAACAGCAGTTGTGTTTACTATTTTCCTGTCTGTGTTATCCTGAATTGGAGGCCTGACTGTTTGACTACCTTGAAATAGATTGCTTTTTTTTAAATTAAAATTGCCTCTCAGGCAGGTCCGTCCCACCTGGTCCTGGAGAGCTTCTTTCCTACAGGTTGCAGATGAACATGTCACTCTGAAGATCCTGGCAAAGTTTGAGGAGAAGCTCTGTGTTGTACCGTGTGGCAGCAGGGAGAGAGCTGACAAGACTTTGTGGGAACTGTAAGTGAACTCCGAGCTCCTGACATGAGTTCATGACGCCTGACCCTTGTCCCTCTACGTCTGCAGGCCGACATGAACAAAGTTAACCTGTTCAGCCGTTCTACCCCAGAGCACAAGTCAATCTTCAGCTGGTTGTAACAGCCTTCTAGCTTGTATTTCTGGTGTTTCCTAGCAAAGTGTTGGCTCCTGCCATTTCGTCTCATAAGTATTTGTTGGAAAGAGACTTCTTCAATAGAGGCATACATTCCTGATTCATTACCCAGACCAGATCTATTTTGGAGCCTTCCTGTGGTTGGAGAGTCGGCGTGTGGCCGCAGAGACGCTGACGTGGCCAGATGTTTTGAAGTGGACCTACCTTGACAGCAAAGAGAGATCAGTGAGAGGTTTTGTCACGTCGTGAGAAGACTTGCCGATCACTAACTGAGGCTGGAAGATGCAAAGCTTCTGCAGCCAAAACCAAATCGGCAGCTTGGGATCCGTAACCTGCAGCGTTTGCCAGATGTCTTCCAACATTCAGTCAGAGGAAAGGTTAATGATTCGAAACATTCACTTAGACCTCTCATCTTTCGCCTTTAATGTTCATGGAATCAAAAACCGAGCATAATCTCTGTGGATTTGCAGATCGGTTGGAAACACTGGAGAAAGGGTGTTTCCTCCGCGTGCAGACTGTGATGGAGACATCATGGGCTGCCGCCCACTTGGCATCAGCCCGTATCCTCCGCCTTCCCCTGCTGGCTCCGGCTCCCTCGCTGGAGTCGGCTCCTTCTCACTGCCATGCCACTGGCCCTTTATTCTTTACTCTGTGGTTTGGCTGCATCTTGAACCGCCGGGCTGCTCCTCAGTCCTCCGAGACCTCCGTAGAATCGCCAGAGCCCCATAGAATCCAGAGACCCCCCAGATAGTCCAGAATCCCCTGTCTGACAACAACACTGCATGATAGTTCTACCACCACGGTGATCAGCCATAACATTGTGACCTCTACCAACATTAACCTGAAGAGAAATACTGCAGGACAAGTTCACGTCTGTCTGCATGCTTCAGCATTAACAAAAAAGGACACATTCAAATGAATTTCAGCCCAGTGTCCTGGGTGTGTCCCCGGATGTGTCCCCACGAAGTCCACACCTCCTAAAGCAAAGTGAGACATGATGAGTAAACCTCGGGCGATCTAATGACATGTAACATTACCCTAACCCAAGAAAACCAAGCTGTTTGAGTTTTGAAGTCATTACAGTTTCTGGTGTATTTCTTGTGGTCAGCTGTTCTAGGAATCATAGCAGCCATTAAAAAAAGCTCTTATCTTGTTAGTGAACTTGTGGCAACATGGAATGAGAATTTATTAAAACATGCCTCTTTGAAAGAGTCAGACTTTTACTACCGTGTTCAAAATGTTTATCTGTATTCTGAGATGTTGAAATTAGACTTATTTTTATTTGTAAACAAACTTCAACTTTATTATGCCCTTTGAACTAGTTTGTCCTCTTGTGTTTCTGCACTCAAACAAAAGGTAAGGTTTTTAGTTGTGGCTGTTTATACCTTAATATGCTCTCATCTTACTGGTCTGGTTCACCCCAGACCAGATTACACCGAATGTGCCTCCTGACATCAAGTGAGTTTAACACCTGGAGCATCAATTGGTCAAATTTAGATATATTAAAGCCAATAATACAATAACTTGTCAGTAAAGTAAGATTGAGAGTGATGATTTTAATATTACTTCAATACTGCAACGACCAGCAAAACAAATTAATAATAAGTTACTGGTAAACTGTAATTACAATATTACTGTACATATTTGATCACATTTAACCAGAAGGTAATATGTGATTGGCCTCATGGCATATTAACGTGTCCAGAAGTATTTTGTGATTGGTTGCTACAGACTCCATCTGATCATCCTGGTACCGTCACTGCCTCACCTTGGCCTGTTTGCACGCCAATGAGTTGAAGAGAAATGATTGTTTACATGACAATGGCGCTCGGAGCGTCTGAAAGTCGTCCCAAATGGTTCCAAAAAGTGGCACTGGGCCGTGGTAACTGATTTCACTGCACATGCTCAGTACAGCCAATAAGAACAACGTTTTCTCTGTGGTGACTCTCAGTCCATGTTCTCCTGGACTTGGTCCTTTTATTTTGACAGTCACTGTAATAACAATGCAGCTTGGTACTTTTATTTTGACAGTCACCATAATAACGATCCAGCTTGGTGGTCTGTCCACTAGAACGTCCGTGTTCTCCCATTGGTAATGTTTAGAGCTCATTGTTCTCTGCCGTGTGTGATTTCTCCACTGACACAGCACTCAGCATTAGCCCCAGCATTAAAACCACATTGTTGTCATTGTTTCTGCCATTTCCATGGAAATGTCAATCATTTTCAGAACGTTGCTGTGTAAACGTGAAAGCGTTCCTAAACGACGACGCGTCGTGACGTGAACAATAGCTTCAGATACCACAGCACCTTTCTGCCTGCATGTTTCCACACGTCCATAGGACTGACTGGGGCCTCATGACATCCACAAAGGACACCAAACGGTGTGACGGAGCTCGTAGACCTTTTCAAATAGTGTGGTGTGAAATCTTGTGGGATTACTGCGGAGCCGGAGGTATCGCTCTGAAACGCGGAACACTCACACCACAGCTTCCTTTAATCAAACCAAAGTGGTTCTGTGGAATAAATTCTGAAACCGGACTCTGGAGAATGAGTGATTCTGAGTTGTGTGCAGAACTCCGTCGTCGCTCAGTCATTAGAGGCAGGTGAGAGGAGCGATCAGAAGCCTGTGGGACCGGGGGTGAAACGCCTGTGCTGCTCTGACCGTGAGGATCTGACTGCGACTCTTTTCTCTCAGTTGGCAGGTGAAGCTCAGGAGCTGTTCTCGGTGCGTCATGGTCCAGTGAGAGCTGCTCGCACGCTGCCGGCCCCTCACGTCGGTGAGCATCACTCTGCTTTCCCTCTGCCCTCCACACTGACACGCCTCTTTTCACCCTGTCACCGTCCACTACCTGAAGGTTGAGCTGGGAACTGACTCTGTACAACACGGGGAACTCAGATTGTGTGAAAACCTCCGTCAGCAACACAGTGATGTCTTTCACTCAGTTTGATCGAACCTTTGTGGAATTAAACCACACAAGTACACTGAGTACATCTCAGTTCCTCTCTATCGACACTGTGTGTATACCATTTCTGTCATTTACTCTATTTTAGAGCATTTCTTTTTTTACTGGATTGTTTATCCTTTTTATTTTTACTTATTCTATTTTCTTGTGCTCTTTTTTGCTCCTGTTTAGATTTACATATGTTTACATATTTTTAATTCTTTCATTTTATAATTCTGCACCTTCTTACCGTGAGGTGTTGCAAGGTTGTGTGGGGAGGAATAAAGCTCTACTCTACAATTTCAAAATGACAATTAGAGTACCTTTTTCCTCACTTAAGTTTGAAGACAAATTTATTGAAGTATTCATCTTTACTTATATTGTCTGATTGTATCCAAGGTTTAAAAGCCAAATCAGCAGTTTGAAATCACAATATTTTGAATCACGTCTCTATTTGGTATGTATTCTTGCTCTGTTATTACTTCAAGAGGTTGTTTTGTGCTCCTCAACATACTTTTAATCTAAAACTAAAAGTTAAAGGTTGGCACACTGGACTGTCAGTCCAGACATGGCGACCTGAGTGTGTTTCCTCTGGTATGATTCAGTAAAATCCTGCTGTGAAGTACAAAATATGAAAGTACTGCTGAGTACCGACGACCTGAACACTGCTTCACCTGGGATAATCCCAGGAGGAGCTACCTGCTTATCCCTTCCTCTTGTAAAGGTTCTGAAGTGTCTTTTCCTGGAAAACAAAACGTGAGGAAAACAGCCTGTTGGTAACCGATTTCAGCGTCCAAGGTCGGCACTTAAAGTGAAGTTTTGTATGGCACGTCCTGATGTAGTTTGGTTTTGTGGGCCATTTCGGTGGCGCTATGTCATTAGAAGGAAAGGCTGATGTTCACTGCCTCATCCTGATGCAGAAGTGAATGTGTGATTACTGCTGGCCGGCTCTCAGTCAGCGGTGGCGACTCTGGAAACTGCTCTGGAACTGATCATCACCGCAGAGTCTCACTCCCTTCCTCAACGCCACCCATCAGGTTTCTACAGAGTCATGTTATAACAGGGGTGTCCAACATGCGGCCCGGGGGCCAGAACCGGCCCACCAGGGGATCTAAGCCGGCCGCCATGTGATTCTTTTTAAAGTATAAATATGAAAACTGACAGAGGCTGAGCTAAAAACACTCGATTGGCAAAAATGACATTCAAAACCGCCCTTGGTCAGAATTAATTAATGCGTCTGTGGAGGTCACATGACGCAACGCCTTTCACAATAAAACAACGAGTCCAACTTATGTGAAGTGACACTTTAGACACGTAAACTCAAAACAATGTCCAGATGATGACAAATTGTTTTAATCCTGAATAAACATACGAGATCCAGATAAGATGACTGAGGGTTTTTTTTTTGCAAATATAATAATATCTGATTTGCTTTAATATGTATATTTCAGAATAGACTGGTAAATTCTTGCAGTTACAAAAGGATCAAAAGAAGGAAAGACTTTGCATTTGTCCATATCTGCAGTTTAATATGTGACGTTTGACTTGTTGGCCCCCAGAGGTCAGAGGTCAGATCAGGTGGATGTGGCCCCTCAACTGAACCAGTTTGACCCCCCTGTGTTATAACATATTCTGTACATGTAATACATAGACCCTTAGCGGCATTGTTAGCATCAATGCTACATAACTATTACATAACAGACAGTTTTCTGAACAGAATCTTAAAAAAAAGGCATGGATTTTTTTTTTTTTTTAAGCTTGTCATGAAATTACAGATTAGACATGTGGAATCCTTCAGAATGTGAATTTAGGCCCTGTTTACATGACGACATTTGAAATGGCATCATTTTTAAATTTTTGTTTCAGAAAAGTTGAACATTTACATGGCAACATTCTGAAAATGACGTTTGAAACAGAAACAGAAACAGCAGGAAATGCTGAAAATGATGTAGTTTCCATGTTGGTCCACGAGTTGATGCTGTTGTTAGTTTTAGTACTGAAGCCACAAGTTCGATAAGTTATTATGTTGACTGTCAAAATAAAAGCTCCAAGTCCCAGGAGGATATGGACTGAGCAGGACAATCCATACAGAAGGTGGATGGAGGGTTCATCCTGACTCATGTGTGTTCGATCTCCTTCTGACTAGAACATTTTAACAATTCCATTTATGAAAATGATTCCTGCTAAAAGCTGCTGTGTTGTGTGCTTTCAGCCACACACCATCTCATCAATCACAGCTTCTCATACTTATCAGTAATTGTTCTGTGTTGTGACACGAAGCAATTTGAAGCTCCACGCTGCACATTTTACTGCTTTTTTTTCCCCCCGTCTGAAACGACAGCAGCAGTATAAAGTCCTGATGACTTTGACCTCTCAAACCGTGACATTTTCCAAATGATGACAAACAAATGTTTCCTTGTTTCACTGTCATTGCTTCAAACGCTGCCTTGATTAGAGACATGAGTTTAAATTTCCTCTCTGCAGGTGTCAATCAGTGCTGTGAAAGTCAACTTGTGGTTTCTCTCTCTCTCTCTCTCTCTCTCTCTCTCTCTCTCTCTCTCTCTCTCTCTCTCTCTCTCCTAGTTTTGCTGAGTAAATTGCCTTTTTGTTCTGTTGTGTGTTCCGGTCTTCCTGGCAGATTATTTCAACAGTGCACAATGGCACCATTGGAGGAGTGCTGGAAGTGGATGAAAGCGAAGCGCGCTAATAAGAAGCAGCAGATAGCCCCCGACACATGAGGGGGGCAATTCTCTCGGCAGAAAATAAATATGAATTGTGCTGCTGAAGGGAAGGATGCTGATTGCAATCTGCCAGGGCGCAAACAGTGTCGCTCTGTGGTCGGCCATTAAAAGGCCAATTGTGTGTGGACGCTGGGCGTGGGTGGCCCAACTTCTGGAGCCCCGAAAATAGGTGTCGATTATTATGAGGGAAGGTTCCTTTTTCCTGGAAGGGAGACGGAAGTGAATGCATTTATCCACATCCTCTGGAGACTTTTCAAGCTGTAATCCTGTGTTGTCCTGAGAAATGAGAGGGAATATGTTCCCTGACGGGAAACAACTGAGCATTGAGGGAATCTGAATGTGAATTCGCAAGAATATGTGTGTGGGTCTTGTGCAGTTTTCCAGCCGAGGTCAGTTCCTATGTCAGCACAATAGAGTCACATTGCTTCCAGCGCTGTGAAGCCGAACAATACACATGTTGTTTGAGATGTGTTCGGGGCATGTTCTGCTATTATCCAAACAAGCTGCGCCCCTCACTGTAGCCTTAAAACACACGGTCCACATGGAAGTCAGCAGAACTTGCTTCAATTACTGTCCATTACAGTAGTAATCAAATCATCTCTCCCCATTCATCAAATCTTGCATTTTTTTCCCCCTCCGGAGCATTTATTTTAGCAAATGTGCCATTTCACTAAGTCTCCCAGAGCCATATTTATGTTATGGCTCAATATCTTGACTGGGAATGATGTCTGGTGACAGAGACATGAAAGAAGCAAGGACCCGGTTGGGAGTGTTAAAGGCTGGTGGGGAAGGCACCATTTGCTCTCACGCCATACCACAGGAACTCGGGCTGATTACTGTCAAGCCTCAAATTACTCTCTTCTAAAGGGTAACATCTTCTTCAATCTAAGCTCCCCGTCCCCTCAATCCCCTGATCCTCTGCCCGGCTTCAAAAATGAGACAATTAGGGAAACTATGGGCCTGGCCCACTTAATGCAACATGTTTTCTCAATATGCCCACTGGGCTCCCGCTACGCTGTAATTCCACACTCAAACTCCAAAACAAACAAGGAGTCTCACTTGCTTGTGCAACTTTAAGAGGATTTGACCAGCTTAGTTTGGTTTGTCATTATGTTAGTGTTTATTTCTTTATTTTCCACAGCTTTTTTTTTTTTTTTTTTTTAAAGGTAGATGTCTGTAAAACGTGGGGCATCTGGGAGGTTGTGGATTATCATGGTGGTTCTCAGGAAGGGAAAACTCTTCATTGCTTAGAGGTTGCTTCGTGACCAATGAATGGATGAGAGGTCAACAGTTGTAATGTAATCAGCAAGCTTCCTGTCATGGAAGGGGGCGCCGCAGACTTTTATTGAAGAATGATCGTCCTGTCTGCCCACAGGTCCTCTGAAGACGGACACTTTTGCTGAAAAGAGGCCTCTGCTCGGAGTCTGCAAGAGCACAGGGTCGTCGGGGTGAGTCACGCTTCACAATGAACTGCTCTTTTATGAGCCCGTCTTCACCTTTCATACCGCTCAGAGTGTGCACACAAACGTTGCACTCTTGCACATTCACATGAAATCTTCTTAATTGATAAAAAGTCACAATTTAAGAATTTCCCTCTGGGATTAATAAACTATTTTTATTCTATTCTGTTCTATTTCTTCTGAGATCTATGCATTTTTCAAAACTTCTTTCACGTTTCAATTGAAAACACACCATTTTGCATTTTTGTTTCAGAAAAGTTTAAGAGCAACGTTCTTAAAACAATGTCCATTTACACGGCAATAGCAGAAACACTAAAAGCAATGTAGTTTCCGATCTAAACATTAACAATTAAAAATAAATTGCAGGCTGTAGTTGGCCTGCGGGCCGTAGTTTGGGCACCTCTACTCCAAATACTACCAAAGGGAGAACATAGACATTCTAGTCAAAATACAGCATAATATTTTTTTTAAATACCTGCAGCTCCAAATGTCTCTGTTGTTTTGTGTAATACCGTGCAAGCCTCTTAAAGTTGGAGCTAAATTTAGCTAAACTTTCTAAATCTATCTCAAATTACTTTACAGTTCTTCAACTTCTTCCTACCTTGAAGGCCTAGTGAAATGTAAAACACTACTTTGCAAAAAACGGTAGTTGTGGTTCTACTTGTAAGGTTCCTCCGACTGCCCCACCACTGCTGTCGCATAACAAAGTTATTTGAATTTTGAATCTCCAGCCGATGAAGTCGGGGGAATCCTTCTTCTTCGTGAGCGTGACATCACGAGTTGTGCAGATCTCCATCTGTTGTGTTTATGTCGGCATGTTTCCTCTTAAATATCCAAGTTTTTACAGTGTTTTGAAGTTATAGTCGGCGTTTTATGAGCCTTGATGAAAGATTGAGCCTGGAAGAGACCAGAGAGGAGAAAAGGAGCACGGGCGGTGGGAGCCGCTAGCTCGCGCCGCTAGCAGCTAGCTCGCGCCGCTAGCAGCTAGCGGGAGCCGTTAGCTCAGGCGGCTAGTAGACGATCCAGTAACACCTGGACTCATCTTCAGTGATTCCACAGTCTTCTAGCTCTTGGACGTGTTGGATCCAGGAAGCCGGTCGTTCTGCCAAAAGTCAGGAGCCTCAAAGCCTCAAAGGTGAAAAGTGGCGGCTGCTGAGGCGAGGAGACGAGGACGAATGGAGGACGAAGCGTCTTCTGCTTCCTCAAACATGTTCCAGACGGGGTCACCGATGGCAGAACCACCTTCTGTGTCTTCTTCACCAATCACTGGGTTTGAAATGACCATGATGATGAACTCGTGATGTCACTCTGTTATTGTCAGAAGCTCCGCCCAGCAGAGGAAATAGCGCCGTTTATCTGCTATTGTCTCTCAGATTGTCGTGTTTTAACATTTTACCTTCAGCCAGTTAGCAGGAAAATGTTCTAGAAGAGACACCAGAGAGTTCTGGAGGTGGAACCTTCATTTCACGAGGACTTTAAAGACAGGATTCACTCACTTTCTACCACTTCACCACAATGGACCAACTTGTAACGTAAAGATTTAAAAGAGAGGGATAGAGAAGAAGTCAAACCAGCAGATCTGATCTGCTCTTGGACAACTTCAGCTGAACTTCAACACAGTTGTTCCCCATCTCATCTCTTCAATACCTTGTGTGCAGTGGAATTGAGACTGTGTTGATGTGTGACGTTCCAGCAGGGCTGGCTCTGCTGGATTGAGATCTTCAAGCAACAGATGAGATTTCTTGTGCAGTCGGAGGCGCTGGTCATGTGTGAGTGTGTCTTGTCCACATGGACATGTGAGTCTTCTGTCCCTGGGACAGCACACCATGACGTGACTGGAAGTCACATTTTCTCCTCCAACTTATCCATCTGCTCATTTTCAGCGGCAAAGGGGGAACAGCAAGACGATCCGATGGAGCTAAAATACTTTAATTGACAAGGTGATGAAATGTTTCAGTGGAACAAGGTTGTAATGTGTAAAAACAAGATTGGGGTTGCTGTCTGTCCTCATGGCCTTTCTTTACAAAGTACAGAGGAGCATGTTTCACTGCTCTGTTATCAAATACAACAAATGCTTCATCTTAAAGTAACGTCTAATAACGAGAGGGATCAAAGGAGGCCCGGCTTTGTGCTGCGAAGCCTTCACATGCACCCAGCTGGAGCTGAGCCCGTGATGTGGGCTCGCTGAGTGTGATTCATGGATTCTTCATGGCACTGTGGTTTGTGTGTGAACGGTACCTGAACGCCTCACAGGCACACAGCAGGGAGATCAAACAGATGTGTAGATCCCTGGGATTTTCTGGGCTCGTACTGGAATGGGGGGAAAAAAAGAATTTAAAATGTGACCGACCCCAAAACGTTTACCCTCCACCCCCCTCCACCTCCACCTCCACCCTCGCTTCCTCATGCTGCTCTTCCAGAGCAACACACAATTTAACTCAATATGTCCTCTCCAGGAAATGAAATAAGGAAGTCTGGCTTCAGCCGGGCCAGGATGGAGATTGGGCTTGTTCCCCATGACTAATTCCTCTTAACTAAATGAAAAATGTTAATTGCGGCTAGTAGATTGAAGACTGAAATGCTCAGAAAACTGTTGAAATTCAGCTCAATTCATAGTCAAATATTTAAACATAGTCCCTCAAATATATGTTATCTTCAACTCCTCTGCTGAAGTTCGAGGCTGTTTGCTCCTCTGCAGTGTTTGGAGGTTAGCAGTTAGTATTTAGCGTTGCCCTGCAGCATTTAATCGGACAAGACATCTTCCAGAAACTTCCTGAAGCCTTTAAAGCTTCAATAAGTAAAGTGAAGCAGATGTTTGAGCTCATTGTGGTGATCAGCTGTGTTTCTTCTCAGACCTTCCATATGGCGAGCTCGCTTGAGTGTGACGAGCTCGGAGCTCGCAGCAGTAGTGTGCTCGCTGCAGGTTAACATCCGGAGTGTTGGCGTCATGTGCTTGGTGCAGCTTAAAGTTTGGTTTGTGCAGTGCAGCAATGGAGCGGACGTATTCCATGCAGTGAGTTTATTTGAGCACTGCGGCAGGTAGGAGGACTGCTGCGTGTTGCGCTGGAGCTCCAACTAGTGGCGGGCTGCTGCATGGCAGTTGAGGGTGGAGGACGTTAGGGCGACTCCTTGATGCCTCTGTGCCGCCGCGGTAGCTTCAGCTGTCCCCGGTGACGCCGAGACGAGGCAGCGCTCCCCAACGGTTTGGCGACTCGGCCAGGCGTCGCTCGACACTAATGCTGAAAACATGCTTTGTGCTGAAAAGCAGAAACCCTGACCTCTGGCTGAATGGCGGTGCCTGGTCTTCCCCCTCACTGAAGTGCTCGGTAAATAACACTCTGGTCACAGAAAGGAGGAAAAAGGCTTCCGGGTGCGGCGCAGTACTTTCCACTGGGCCTGTTCATAAACTTACTAAGGTCCTCACACAATTTTTAGCATATAATCATTTTGAAATAACAGCTTTTGTTAACCACCAAAAAGGATGCCGTCCTGACACTTAAATGGAAAACAGATTGGAGCCTTGGCCACTCCAGCCGCGCTGGTTTAGAAGTTGGTTCAGTCAGCTCGAGGCTTAGATTACAAGATTTGCAAATTAAAGGAAAACCAGAGAAGGGAAAAAGCATGTGTGCTGAAGCCCTATACTTGTGGATTTCCAGCCAGGCACACTCAACATAATTTTATCAATGGAAAGGATTATGCGTTAAGTCCAAACAATGTATGGATCCAATGATTTTCTTGACAGTGCAGCTCCATGTGCGTCGCCTGCACTCGCTGCACTGCTGCCAGTCAGCGCTGGGAAATTAGCGAAGAATGCTGGTGCCACTGCAGGCCTCGGTGTGTCTGCTCACATTTCTGGAAAGGATTTGTTTCCTTCCTCTCTTGCTGTTGTGATTATTTTCATTCTTGTTAATTACCTTCACAGGTATTGCATTTTTCTGGGGAGGCTTCACACGGCTCTCTCCCTTCAGGACGGAAATGTTCTGCTTGAAAAAGTGCCGTTGGTTAAAAGTTCAGTGATGAATACGCGCGCTTTGTTCTCCGTAGTTGGGGAACTGTTGGTGACATTTCCGTGCCCCCCCCCCCCCCCCCCCCCCCACAACCCCCCCACTGCTCCTCCACATGCTGGGGCTCCAGTGTAGAACGGGATGTTTCCAGAGTCATCCTCATCTCTGCCTCCAGTGTGGTTCTTCATTCCAGAACCAGTTGGCCGCTCAGGAGGAAGATCACACTTATGTAACTGCCAATGATCTCTTTCCCGTCAGAACTCAGACTTTGTGAACTGGATCCCGAGGCTCCGGTCGGTGTTGTGGTTGCGGGAGCAGGCCGACGTTCCTTGATGGTGTCGTTTCCACTGCAGCGGCAGTGTGACATCAGATCGGCGCTCGTCCAGCTGGAGGCGTCTGTGTGTCTTCACAGAGCTCCACCTCCTCTCGCTCACGTCTGCCACAATTCATGTGTCATGGCTTTTAATCACAGCTGGTTGAATAATCCCTTTTATTGGAAAAATAACACACAATATGCCTTAATACTTCCAAAGCAACAGTGTAATATTAAAAGAAGTGCTGGAGCTTAGTCCAACACAAACTTTCTTTAGTATTTATTTCCTTATTCTTTCTCTGTGTAAACTGTGCCACACCAGGGTCCAATCTGGAAACACCAGCTTAATGTGGATTTATTACTGGATTGGAGCACTAACAGAAATAAGAAAACACAGAGACCTGAGTGAAGTGGCATTAGTATCTACTAATCCTGTCACATTAAATCACATCCATCGTCAGATTTACCAGAGGAAGCCCAAAGTCAAATCGTTTTCTGTATTATCCAACGTAACAAAATTCAAACATGTATTTTATACAATTCACTGAGTTTTGACTTCATAATCTTCAAATTTCAAGTTTTTCAGGATGTACTCAAATGTCTTTGCATCAAAACAAAGGGAATTGAACATTTCTCTATTTTAAGACATTACATTTAGTGACTACACACTCAAATTTCTTGCAAAGTGTCTTAAAACACGTATTCAATCATTTGTAGTTGAAAGATTCCCTGATTGAGCTCCACACATTATGAATGCTGCTGCCCTGTAATAAACACTCACCTGGAGTAAGAGCTGCTTCAGCAAAGACTTTAAACTGTAAGAAATACTGAAACGTAACACCTATGTAAAATACGATTGTGTCCATCTTCAGTGTCACACTGCAAGTTTAGTCAAAAACACATATGACCAAGTGATCACTCACCTGATGAATGCAAAACACATGTTGCTGTTTCTGTTCTGTTCTCTGAGAGATAAAGCCACGAAGGCAGACATTCTACAACAAACCATTTACTGTAGAAACTGCAGCTTCCAATACCTGAAACACCAAAGCTTGCAGTGGAATTGAAATCAATTTAAAACGAGAGAGATTCACTTTCTATACAATCAACACAAAAAACATCACCACATCAGATACACGGAGAAGAAAGAAAGCTGTTTATGCGCTTCCCGACACGTGAGTGTCCATAACTCAGTCTGTTTCAGAGGGAAGGAAGCCGGTTATTAATTATGTGGTTGGAAGCAACAGATTCTACTGCAGGGCCTCACAAGCACACGTGATGACAAAAGCTTGCTGCGGCTCTAAGCCGTGTGTTTCAGTGCATTAACATGACAGCTTTTGCTTTGCACACCGGATGTATTTGTCTTCTTCAAAGTGTATTAAATGGAAATCGTCAAGCATTTGTATGCAAAATGAGACATCAGATTAAAGGGATTTGGAGAAGTGATGCTTTTTATCCACCGTGAGGTTATGGTGCTTTTCACTGTCACATTACACACACACACGCGCACACACACACACACACGGTGGGGGGTGTCCCGCTGATTGCACTCTGATCCTGAGATGAAGTGCGACACACACACACACACACACACACACACACACACACACACACACACTCACACACACTCTTCTCTTTTCCTCCTCATGGCTGAAGTTTGTCTTTAATTAGTGGGCAGCGATGTGGCGTTCTCCCGTCGTGGACTCGCTCTCCAGATTTCTTGTCACGGCCCTGCGTGGAAATGAAAGTGGCTGTAATCTGGTCTCCCACTTCCCTGCTTTTCCCTCTCCTCCCTCCTACACACACACACACACACACACACACACACACACACACACCGACTTTACTCCGCAGCGTTTATTTTGACTTGCGTGTCTGTTTTATGTCTGTCTAAAGTGTGTTCTGCCCTGCCAGTTTTCCCCTTCCAGTAGGAAGTGGGATTAAACTTGGTAGTAGTGGAAGTGGTGCACATAAACACAGCCGACAGGCTGAATGATTAGGAATGACTTCTCAAACCTTCACCACAGCCTCTCTACCCCTGTGGTCAAAGCAATTAATATTATAGTTTACTACAGTTTACCTCCCGTGTTTCAGCCCACTACTGGTGTAATTCTCCACCACAAGGCAGCTCTGCCTTGCTCAGGTGTCTCTCTTCTAGCCACCACTTATTTATCAGTTTACACAAAGTTTCAAGTAAAAAACACATTTCCAGGATAGGAAAATAATGTGCGTTTACACGGAAATGCTGAAAAAGATGTCGTGAGCAAGTCAGGCCAGGAGTTGGTACTGTTGTTTGTTTTTGTATTGAAACCACACACACACATGCAGAAAATGACAAAATGTGCTCTAAATCAGGGAGTCCACAAGGATCGCCAAACGGCAACATTTTTTACCGGACACTGGTCCAGTAATCATGCAGTTTTTACTGGACCGAAGTAAGGTTTGATGAAAACGTTTTTTCTTTTATATGAGGCTGTAATAAACTTGTCTCCACAGGAAAGTATGTTATGGAATATAGGAATGGTTGCATGTATTCTCTCAAAATGCAAATGGAGGTTAGTATAAGGTCAGAAAAGGAAGCAGTACAAACTATTTTTAGTTCCCTGTGGACAATGTGGAGTCTGCGTGACGTCATCATCTCTAATAAACTAGTTCTATCTTTAAAACCTCACGATCACTTAATTCATTCCTGGAGAAATTCCTAATCAACGCAGGACAAACTGCAGTGTTTCCAGCTGGAACACAACACCAACCATTGGGACTATTTTCAGGGGGTTTAGCGTGGAGGAGGACGCAGCTTCACGGAGGTGTGAATCGCCTGCTGCAGCGGAGGAACTGCTGTTCACTGTTTTGATGTCGATGCCGCTGTTTTAAAAGTCACGTCTGGCGGCAGAGCGCCTCGCTGTAACAACGGCTTTGCAAACGTCGATGTTTGATGTGTTGCTTTGTGGTGTTTTGAGCGTAAAATATGTCCAAACAGCAACATGTTGTCATGAAAAGTTGGATCGCCACGATGCTCTCTTCCCCAGCCTCAAGCTTGAATGTCGAGCCCTGAGAGTGATACATGAAAGATTGGGACATAAGACCAGTTTTAAGAGGATATTAACCATTTTCATTGGTAATGACCAACTGTCCGACATGTTTCGCGACCACTGGGTTCACCAAGAACCACATATGTAAAAATACATTAACAGCCAAGCCACTCACGTGATGTAACACACCAAACAACTCAAAAAAGTGTCTTCTAGTCCAGGAAATCCAGTGTAATGTGCAGTTAACCCATCAGAAGGTTAAGAATGTTTCTTTGAATGGTAAAGCTGGGAAAATGCTGTTCCAGAACAAATAGGGTTTACCTTTTCTCTTATCTTCAATAAAGATATGATCCAAATTGAGCCGAATGAATGACGCTCCCTTCCCCAGACCTGATGGTCTTCAACAAGTCAACAAACACACCCTACACTGCATTCCTTCTTGATCACAAATGCACTTGAAACCTTTCTTTGGGGTATTTTGTGAGTGACTTAAGTACAGCTGTGACGGGCTATTTCCCCGGTCGTAAGTCAAACCTGAACGTCTCGGCTGAGGTGCAGAGGAGACGTGAAGCTCTGGCTCAAAGTGTCACTCACAAACAGATGCAGTGCTCCATGCAGAGGTCATGCTGGTAGAAGTTTGAGCTCCTCCATAACCAGATGTTTCGTGTGTCAAGTGCTTCCACTTAGCTCCGACAGAAAACTGGCAGACGTTGGTAGAAAGGCTAAAATTGGCTCTAATGCGCGCTATGGTTTAGGTAATGAATATTAATATCCACTTTGCTGCTGTCAGAAGAGCAGGCAACACACTGGATTTATGGTCTGCACATACATCAATTCCAGCATTTTATTTGTCCCACTGCTTTCAGTTGGATCATTTCTCTCTCCGTTTCCCTGAACTTTCTACAGTTGGATTTCATGGCTTTGTTTGTGTTGCTTTGCTGACCTTTTGGCTGCACCATCATACAATGCTTTAACATCGGGGGACAACATCAGCAAGGGAGAAGCTCCAGTTTACCATAAAAAAATGAAAGTGAGAAATTAAACATTTTCAAATAAGTAAGTAGTGGCTGTTTGATGTTTTATTAAGAGTAGTAGACATTTAACATTACTGAGACCTGAGCCCACAGACCAGTGCCTCCTTCAGTCCTTCGTCGTGAATCCATACGGCATCCATACGGCCTCCATCACGCCTCCGTTAGGCCTCCATCACGCCTCCATTAAGCCTCCATCACACCACTATTAGGCCTCCATCACGCCTCCATTAGGCCTCCATCACACCACTATTAGGCCTCCATCACACCTCCATTAGGCCTCCATCACGCCTCCATTAGGCCTCCATCACACATTCACCGTGCCTCCATCACACCTTCATTAGGCCTCCATCACGCCTCCGTTAGGCCTCCATCACGCCTCCATTAAGCCTCCATCACACCACTATTAGGCCTCCATCACGCCTCCATTAGGCCTCCATCACACCACTATTAGGCCTCCATCACACCTCCATTAGGCCTCCATCACGCCTCCATTAGGCCTCCATCACACCTTCACCACGCCTCCATCACACCTTCATTAGGCCTCCATCACACCTCCATTAGGCCTCCATCACACATTCACCACGCCTCCATCACACCACTATTACGCCTCCATCACACCTTCACCACGCCTCCATCACACCTCCATTAGGCCTCCATCACACCTCCATTAGGCCTCCATCACACATTCACCACGCCTCCATCACACCACTATTACGCCTCCATCACACCTTCACCACGCCTCCATCACACCTCCATTAGGCCTCCATCACACCTCCATTAGGCCTCCATCACACATTCACCACGCCTCCATCACACCACTATTACGCCTCCATCACACCTCCATTAGGCCTCCATCACACATTCACCACACCTCCATCACACCTCCATTAGGCCTCCATCACACATTCACCATGCCTCCATCACACCTCCGTTAGGTCTCCATCACATCACTATAAGGCCTCCATCACACCTTCACCACACCTCCATCACACCTGCATTAGCCTCCATCTGGCCTCCGTCAGGCCTCCAGCTGAGATTAAGAACAGAGAGAGTTACAAAAGAGGAAAACCTTGGAACTGCAGAGCTTCAGCTCCTCGCTGACTTTGATGTTTGTAACAAAGTTCATGATATGATGGAAGTAGTGAAGCAGTCACTAAAACTAACGTTCACCTTCCTTTTCTAGTGTTAAAATCTTTGAACGTCACATTTTTATAGAACTCACATGTCAGTCAGGGTGCAATGACATCGTTGCATTTCTTTTCATAGGAGTGTGTCACGTCGTCTCAAAGCTTTTCTGTGTGTTTGCTTTCCTGCCAAGGTTCAAATCCTGCTCACAACATGATGGATCTTGGCTTAAGCCATCAGCTTTTGGCAGAGCTAATGTAACATTTCTGGTTTCCCATTTCAAAAAGCCGTATCAGTTGAATCCCTGTGGAAATGCCTGAAGTTTACCAGTCCAACCATCACAGCTCCCTGTCACTTTCAGCAAGTCTGGCCACCACTTCCCAAACCCAGGTTGTATTTGTGTAGCATTTGCAAAGCATGTAATTGTCCTCTGTATTTGGGGATCTTGTAAAACGTAGCACCAGTAGGAAATGTGGTGACGTCCCATCCTTGTAAATGAATTTATTTGCCTGCATTTTAATTCCCCGCTCAGGCTTCAACCTCTGCTTTCCACAGCCACATGAAATCTTGTGGTTTTCATCCCCTGGTTTTTAGTTCTGTTCATAAAAAAAGATGTGTGCATATCCTCCAGCCAAAGTGCTCATGGAATAAGTTCAGCATTGATGTGAAAATGAAAAGAACAGATGTCAACATGTTTCATCAAGGAGGAAATGTGCACACTGGAGTGATGATAATGGCACAATAATGAGACACGTGCCACCCATAAAGGTCTTTAATGATCTTTGTAAACAGTTGTGCATCTAAAATTAAGTCTCACACATGATTGTAAAAGTCAATAAGCACCGTTGTGTTTGGAGAAAGTCCAACTGTAGTGCAGTGACAGAGCCGCCAAACAGCACCGTGACCCAAACAGGCTCCAGATCCTTTCAGCAGGCCCCACGCTCACTTTACAGCACTGCTATTTAAGATCAGACCAATCCAATTTTAGACTGTTGTGACCTTGACTGAAGCGGAGTCTAATAGTTTTCACCCTGGTTGAGTTTCCTGTCTGCTGAAATCTGAACTAAGACAATGTACAGAGCGTTAAAGCTCTGCCGTCTGTCGTTTTATTCGGGCATTTTATAGTATTTCACAGTGGAGACCTTTTAGCTCAGGGGTTCGTGCTGCTGTGAAGCTAGTCGTTTGTCATGTTTGTGTGAATATGTTGACAAAGGGAGAATCTTTTTACTTAATTTAGTAGTGTTTTTTAAATGTATTATTAGTGGCATAACCCCTTGAGAAGTAACATGCCATTTTCGAGGGGGTCCTACAACAAGCATCTCGAAACATTAAAAAATATAACGCTAAGTTTAAGTTCTCAACACTTGTCTGGTACCTGCTGGAGAATTTCGGGGGGTGGGGGGGGGGGGGGGGGGGGGTTCGTGATCACTCAGGGTTATAAGGTCATGGGGCTGGTGTTAAATCACAAGCACGTTATTCTTCTAGGAACCAACCCGGCCAACCAGGAGTGTGTGTGTGTGCACGTGCACGTGCATGTGCGTGTGTGTGTGTGTGTGTGTGTGTGTGCGTGTGTGCGTGTGTGTGTGTGTGTGTGTGTGTGTGTGTGTGTGTGTGTGTGTGTGCGCGCTGTATCTCCTTGTCCTGTCACAGGAGGTAGATGAGTTGTTCTCCCTTTCCTCCATCTCGCTGGCTTTGCAGCCCGTCAGGCCCAGGGGCCAGTTTGAGTAATAGTAATTGACACATTGATCTAATAGGCCATCATAATAGGCCTGTTACTGATCTGGGCGATGGTGCCCGGCGTCACCTTAACATGTGCAAGGATTGACATCCCGCCATGATCCATAATGATAATTGTGATTTAGCCTTGCTTTCAACCTACCCCCGAACGTCCTCAGCATCAGGAAATCTCATTACATCTGACCCCACGTTGCCTCCATTAGAACTGGGTCATTTGTTAAAATACTGCAAAAACAAAACAATTGAACCTTGTGCCATTTTTATTCTATAACAGCGCGTTATCGTTGTCCCTTTGAATCAATTGTGGAGGCCCATTTTTCGGGATAGAGCCTTGAATTGGATTGATTGGACTCTGATAATGCTGAAATCGATGATGCAGCCGCCTGAAAGTAAATTATCATTGGGTTGAATTTAAGTATTAATCTTAATGCTGTACTCTTGATTGGTAATGGTAGCCCTGCTTGCTCTCGGGACCTTTGAAATGTTGACGTTAACTATCAGGATGAAAACAGCTGTGACGTTCCTTTAAAAACTTTATTCCGGTGGCACTGTTTTTATCCTCACAGTGGTAAGACACTGCTTCCTCGGGTTGCTAAAGATGACTCACCTGCTGCTGGCAGGAAATACGCCAACATGAAATAATGGCTGTTCGTGTGATTGCTACAGTTTCTCAGCTACAAATGAGGGAACTACATTTTAAATGTTTTAAACTCACCCAAAATAAATGTACTCTTCAGGTGGCATGTGGATCATTTATTCTGGTCAATATACTTTCAACAATTGATTGAATACGCAATACCTCACTCAAAAACACTGGGATATTTTCTTTCTCTTTCTTTCTTCCTTTTTTTTCTCCTTATTCAAAGTCGAGCCATATGATTAGACTTCTCAGATCCGTATCATCGGGTGCATTAGATTGACTGAATTGTGCTTTTTGTGTTGTTGTCAGTGCCTTAAAGCAAAGCGTGGTTTATCGGCAGCGAGCCGTCCAGCCGTCATTCAGACCGCCACTTTTTGGAAAAGACGTTAAAAAAGCATCTAAAATATGTGTATAGTGGACATCACTACTGGCCACCGTGTAATTTTGTCTAAATTATAATTTCTTTTTTTTTGAGAATTATCAGCTGGAATGCACAACTTGCAACTGACTTCTGGTTTTGTATTACGCCCAGTAATGAGTGATGTGATTGGTCAATTAAGACCACATAATATATACCTTTAGTATGGCGGCCTCTGATTGGTTCATAATTCTCTGACTCTCTCTGATGCGTTCAGATGCTGAAGCAGAGAGCAGGAGTTTAGAGGAATTTCCTCTCCAACATGCTGAGGAATTCTTCTCTGTAGAATCCACACATGGGACTTATTCTCTGATCTGTCTAACCTTTCATTTCCAAAAGGTTGACATGTTTAGATAACTGCACATCATTCAGTTTTTTTTCATTGAATAATACAAATATTCTTTGCTGTGAAAATGTTGATTTTGATTAAAGTATTGACAATCATGCTTGTTCCGTCACCAATTTAATTGTGTGTGACTGTGACTGTGTGACCGGCCAATAGGAGGCCTGCAGATAACACATGAGCATGTCACAGTGCATTAAAAGCTGATAAGAGGATCATTGAAACATGTTCACAGTCCAGTGAGTGAAGGAATAATGCAACGTAAAGTGTTGTTGAGTGTCCTGAAAAAGCGCTGTATAAAACCCTCCATTATTAGGACTTGTTGACTGTAACGCTCCAGTGAGGATGTTTTCCTCGACATGTTGTTTTTCACCTCTTGGCCTTGGCCATGCAGTGTGTGTCTTGTGCGTCGGGTTGTAATGCTGAACTGAAAAGCAGATGTCTCACCACCACGAGGTGGAGAGGAGGTAGCATGATGACTGGGCGGGCAGACGGCCCCACACAGGAGCTGATCAGTGGAGCGCCGTCGGTTGCTGGAGCATTCAACATGGCCGAGGTCATCTGTGTCTTGTTATGGATGAAAGTCTTCCCATTATGAGCTCTTGATTTGAATAATGTCCAGGCTTCCCTCAGCGACTTGGAAGTCGCTGCCCACTGTTCAACTCACTTTCTCGAGGTTTGTTGCCCGGGCTCTGGTTGGCATGAAGGGGATTCCCGTCTGTCCGCCTCCTGTCCCAACTCAACCTTCACAGTCCAAATGCAATCAGAGCTCCTTTCTTTAACACCACTCACCACTTAATTTTTTACCTCAGAACCACATTTAAGAACTGCTGTCAGTGTTATGAGGTTGTTTTACGTTCGTTGTAATGTCAATATTCCGTCCTTGCCTCCCCTCGGTGTTAAAGTGTCCACATTGAAGCTGACGCAGTGTGTCTCTGCACTCGGTACGCCAGCAGACGGAGAGGCCCGTTGAAAGCACTCAGTCCTTTGGATCAAGAAACCCATACTAACACTGGGTTTCACCCCGGCATCCTCAGCCAGCGCGGCACCACAGGCCTCGCTAAGGGTGACCGAGAATGGAGGGCCGGCAGAGGCTTTCCTGGAGCCGGGGCACAGGGGACGGGGGGCGGCGGTGCCGGAGACCTCCTTGATTAAGATTTATGTCTGGATTTTCCTTTGCCAGCAGCCGTGGCCCGCTGCTGGATAAGCTCCCTCATGCAACGCTCCCCTTTGTTGTGTTGATAGAAGGGCTTGGAGTAAATGTGTTTCATGACAAAGCATTTCCCCTTTCGCCCTTCACTTCTCTCCCTTTTCACTTTGTGGAGCCGGTGGAAGGCCGAGCCAGTGGGGCTCAGGGGAAACCAGTCTCCACTACACTGAAACAAAGGCTTCTTATTCCTCCCAGAGCTCCACCTCCATGCTCTTGTCTTTGTGTGTGTGATGATTGGGAATGTTGTGGACTTCTCGTGGTTCTGAAATGTCCTGCACCTGAAGATGCTACTTGTCTATCACTGCTTTCAATTACAATCCTGATTGAAACCATGTTCATCAGGAGGAAGAAAAAAAAAACCCAACAGGATAACAGATCTGTTTTCATTTATTCCTAATCTTTTTAGAAAACAGAAACAAACCAAAGGAGAAACTGTTCTGAACTGAACGTCCAAAAGACACAACGTTCCTCCTTATCACTGCTTGTAAACAACAGAATCATCCAGAACCTAATCCCAATCCTAATCCAAACACTGTTGTAGAATTATCATTATTATTTTTTTAATTTGATTTCTTTCTGCGTTTGTCAAAGACATTGATGTATATGTGAATGTCATTGACTCATCCTAGTTTTACACTTTTGAAAACAATGGAACTCTTGTATTGATGCATGTTGAACCTGTACTGACCCTGTCTGCTATCTTTACTGTTCAATCCTTGTTTGTTGTTCGTGCCATGTAAAAAATATCTAATAAAAATATAGTATAAAAAAAACCAAAACAGAGCTGAATAACAAATCTATTCAAACACACAAGACTAGCATGGTTTCTAAGATTTGTGACGACGACTGGACATTTGCACAAAGATCCACCCAGAGACAGGAGCACTCACTCACACATCTCTACAGAAAATACAAACAACACTGCAGTGCCTAACAATGAATAATTATCCTCCAGTGGTTTCTCATCTGCTCGCTCTTCTCTTCAGCTGTTCCTAATCAGACGTCTTCTGGGAAACATCTCGTCAGGTCCTAAAGCACAGCGTCAGTCTCTTGATGCTTCTAAAATCCCACAATGTTCAGGGTGAAGCTACTGAAGGCAGATCACTGTACTTTTAATCATATTTTTTTGTCACCATTTGTATTCATCACTTTCTTTATTTTAGTTAATGTGTAGAAACAGGAAAGTGTGATTTCTCATTAAACTCTCCAATTTGCTGGTTGGCAATATTTTATTTATGCACAGTCCAAACACCTTTGACCACCGCTCGTCAGAGCAACAGAACTCACAAATAGTTCTACCTACTTTGGTAGTTTCCTTTATTCATATTTGTTTTGTCTCTTCATTTTCATTTAGTTTTCATGTTGACCTTTCACCACGGTTTATTCTGGCTGTCTGGCCTTTTCAGTGCCGTAATGGCCGAGGAGCTGTAGAGCCACATGGCTGCAGAGCTGCAGACCTCTGCTTTAAGGTTTCGTGTGTTTGTCTTGCTGTTTTCCAGGAGCAGCCCTCCATACTGCTGTGCTGACCTGTACTCTCTGCGGACTGGAGAAATGGTCAAATCCATCCAGTTCAAGACGCCCATCTACGACCTGCACTGCAACAAGCAGTACGTTCCCCGGTAGAAAGAGAAGTTGTGTGTTTGTCCGTGTCCTGCTGACGCTGCGTTGTCCTCCCGTCAGTATCCTGGTTGTCAGTCTGCAGGAGAAGATCGCAGCGTTCGACAGCTGCACCTTCACCAAGAAGTTCTTCGTAACAAGTAAGACTTTCACTCCATAGAAACTAGAATAAAGATAAACCTGCATTTCAGGGGAGTCGAACTCGTATCAATTCAGAGGCCACATACAGGGCAGTGTGACATCATGTGGGCTGGACTGTATAATAATCACATAACTGAAAGATAATGACAATTTCAGGTATTTCTCTCATTGTATTAAAGAAAATTAACAATTGTTGTTACAGAAATACATTTAAAGATGCAAATGCTATCCAAATATATGTGACTTCTAATTCATATTGCTGATTGACCAAGCGATCATTTTGTTCACCTGATCAATTGGAGCATAAAGCAAGTTAAAGTAAGACAATAAAAAATAAATATAAACACATCCTTTCCTGATTTATTTCTGTTTTCAGCAGAATATGTGACATGTTTGGAGCGGACGATACACAGGATCAATACGTTCAATGAGGAGTACTTTCAAAATACTCCTCCATGACGTGCCTTTATTTTTTGCAGTTTTCTGGGATTTATTCAGAAACACTTGACCACTAACGTCCCAAAATCAATCCGTTTGGTTTTTGGATGATTACAAATCATCCCTGAAGATTTCATACAATTTGGGTGAGAAGTTTTTTGCGAAAAGTTGTTGGAATACATACAAACGTACCAACCAATAAATAAATAATACACGCAGATGAAAACATGGTGCCCTAACTTTGTTGTTTGCCAGCCTCTCCTCGGTGAAGAATATGGAAGTGATCTGACAGAATACAAACAAATAAAACAAATACTACTGAAATGAAACTGAAATAGCTGTGTTATACCAGAACATTGGAATTTATTCAGACATTAACATGCAGCCAATGCGGGAACTAAAAAAGTGGTGAAATGTGGATTTTTCTTGCGGCGCATCTGAATTCTGCAGCTGCTGTGACGGTTTGATGTGTGTTGGGCTTTGGGGGGGAATCTTGATGTGTTGTGCTAGTAGTAGTAGTAGTAGTAGTAGTAGTAGTAGTAGTAGTAGTAGTAGTAGTAGTAGTAGTAGTACATCCACATTCCTCACAGAAGGGCTCCAGTCTGCAGTCCAACAAGTGAACACTTCAATCTCATAAACATGATGTGTGATTGTGTCTCAGCACACTAATGCAACGTCCACAGGTCTGATCATTGCTCACCATACTGCGGTCTGCCGCTCTGCAGCTCCGCCTCCATTCTGAGAGCCTCTGGTCATGTCTGCAGCTCAGTGCTGGCTGTACCTGCCATGTCCGTGGAGGACAGGACACACTGTATTAGCCTGCCATTGCTGGCCACTTAAGTCAATGACTGGAGTAAACTGACCTTACTGACTGGCTTTAATGTGTCTCCTCGTTGTCTGCCTGCCTTCCCTATCAGTGTCTGGGCAACAGGAAACCAAACATGCTCAATAGTTATTAATCGTTAGTGAGCGCGGGGCCTCCGCCTCATAATGTCGTTTGGCCCGTTTGAGCCATAAAAGCAGTAAACAAAGGGTCCTGTGATCTGCACAGATCTGCTGTGGACGAGCCGCTCTGCGTCTTCTCCAAGGAGACGATGGTGGACGTGCCTGTCCCATGTTTATGTTCCCGCCTGGAGCCTGGACTCCACTCCTGCAACACCATTATTTCTCTTTTCTCTTTGGAGGCTGTTGAACATAGCAACTCCTCATAATCACAAACTCTTTTGCAAAACTCGTTTTGCTTTGTGGAAGGTCTGCTTGCAACATATGTTTTGTAAACTGAATGGAAGCTGACTATTATTAAAAATATATATATATGTTTTAATAAAAATAGTCCATAATAGACAAAAAGATGTGTAAAAGCATAACAAATATATAATTATAGGGAAGGTTAGCTTGATTATGAAAGGTCAACAATCCTTCTTGATGTTTTTGAAGCTTTTTTGTCCCGATGTCCTGCTCGGGACATGTCGGACAATCGCTATACTGCTCTACACTGCCCCCACGGGTCACCAGGGGTGTAAAACGCGGACCCCACTGGTCATCGGGGATATTACTCTGTTTAACATGGAAATGAACACACATAGTAAATGCTGAAGATGGATGGCAGGCTTCATCTGTATCCGTCTGCGTATTAAGTGTTGAGTGTCTGTTGTCCTTTAATGAGCTCGGGCCATAACAGAGTCACGCTGTGTTCGGACGTGTCTCTGTAATGTGGAGACGATACAGGAAGACATTCAGAATTAATGGCTGCAGAATGTACAGATAGTGGTTATGTTCTGGATGTTGTCATTTTTATAAAATTCACAAAAATGCTTATTGCTTTGCTCATTGTGTTAATAATATACGTTAATCGTTCCATTGCTGACACCTGTACTGTGGGGAATTGCTGTATTTCTTATTGTTCGATCCCTCCGCTCAGAGCGGAGCAGCTTTCAGCTCTGACATTACATCTGGAGATGAGCTATTAGAGCTTCTCAGCTAATTAGATTTCAGATTTTCTCTGTCTGAACCATAAATGTGAATTACAGCCACTTTTCAGTGTTTTTGGCCTTGAGACCCAGAAATAAACAGAAGCTCCGGCCAACCTACCATCAAGGACATGGATCGGTTTGAGCAGCCGGATGGAGAGTCGCTTTCGAAAAAACAACTGGCTCGTAAAACAAAAAAAACCTTCTAATGAAACAGAAGATTCTGGAAAAAGCCTTTAACCTACATCAGGATGCAAATGTTTCTCTTGACAAGCATGTTTTAGAATAAATTCAAGGTAAATGTAGGTTTCCATTATTTCGCTGTTTTTGTCACAAAGCTAAAATTCTTCACTTTTTATGTCTGGCACTGTGCATTCATGCTCTGCATGTTGATATACTGAACCTGATGGTGCACCAGTTGACAGCAGGTCTTATTTCACTTTATTATTTCAACGTTACATGAAAAAAAAGGGTGGGTCTGGCCAGGCCCGGACCCCCTGGAGAGACAGTGTCTCCAGTCTGATCTGGGACCAGCATGGTGTCGCCAGAAGAACTGGAGGAAGGTTCTGCTGGAGACGACAAACCGTCTACTTAACTCAACCCTACATACACACCTCCAAGACACACACACCTCCAAGACACACACACCTCCAAGACACACACACCTCCAAGACACACACACCTCCAAGACACACACACCTCCAAGACACACACTTTCAAGCACAAGCACAAACCTCCAAGCATAAGCACACACACCTCCAATCACAAGCACTCGCACACATACTTCAAAGCACATACACCTACATCCAAGCACAAGCACACATACTTCAAAGCACACACATTAGCTCAGTGTGTTTGCTTCATTTGTGTGTAAGATGAAGCTCGGTGCTCATGAACGTATCGAGAACGATCGTCCTTGTGTGTAGTTTGGTGACCGACTCTACTCTGAGAACGACACAACACACTGGTTCAAGGACTTGTTGGACAAAAAAAAGTATCTCACTAATTGCATTTTGATAGCATCTCAAATGTTTATACAAGAAGCAAACACATTTTAATAATTCACTGACTCAATAAATAGATTTTTTTTTTTTTTACACAACAGAATCCGTCTGTGCTTCCAATATGTGTTGTTTGGATCTAACAATGGTAATGACTAACATTAGTTAATGTGTGTGTGTGTGTGTGTGTGTGTGTGTGTGTGTGTGTGTGTGTGTGTGTGTGTGTGTGTGTGTGTGTGTGTGTGTGTGTGTGTGTGTGTGTGTGTGTGTGTGTGTGTGTGTGTGTGTGTGTGTGTGTGTGTGTGTGTGTGTGTGTGTGTGTGTGTGCGTGTGTGTGTGTGATCGTTGTGTTCAATATGTAGTGGAGCCATTCTTAATTTCTTGGGTACCACAGTCTGCATTAGGTCATAGTGGTTTACACACACACACACACACACACACACACACACACACACACACACACACACACACACACACACACACACGTCACCCTCATTAACCATTTATCTTCTCAAACAACAGACACATTATCGCTCCAGATAGTTCCAGACTCCGGAGGAGTTGAGCTGCGAGCTGCTGGTTTCTGTAGAACTTGTATTTGCCCGCGTGTGAACAAATGAGTGAATTGATTTGTTTTCCTCCCCGATCGTCAACTGCTCTCATGTGTTCATCTGTTAGTGTGACATCTCTGTGTGTGGTTTCAGGCTGTTACCCCTGCCCCGGCCCCAGCCTCAATCCTATAGCTCTGGGAAGCCGCTGGTTAGCCTATGCTGAGAACAAGGTAACACACACACACACACACACACACACACACACACACCCTTATCAGAACAGTGACATATTTACCATCCGAAAAATGCATTTGATCTATTTTCTGCCTCTTTAATCTGTTTGGATAAACGACTCATTCCAAGAAGAGCTCTCCACAGATAACATTTGGAAAATCAACAGATGGAACCAACTTTTTTTTTCTCCTTAATGGGATTTTTAAATATTTAGAAAAACCAGAATGTTCTTTTTGTGCATTCGGCAATGCATTTAATGTGGTTTTGGTGCAGGTCCATTGAAGTAATTGACAGACGAGACCTCTGTTCTTGTAGCTCTTGAAGGATTTTCAGACAATATCATTTATTTTGCGCAGTGAATGTATTCCTGTGACAGAGCTTTTCAAGTGAGATTGCATTGGAATAAAGTGTGCAGCCGTTGCTTGAGTGCACTACCACTGTCTCCACAGAGAGCTTTTGATGCATCAATGTGAGCTCATTTCACCAGGAATTTCCCTCTTTCTCTCTACGGAGAGCTCCACAGTTTGTTTTCAACCTTTTTGCCTGTATTGTGTCTGTATTTTGTCCTGCAGTTGATCAGATGTCACCAGTCTCGTGGAGGCGCTTGTGGAGATAATGCCCAGTCGTACACAGCTACGGTGATCAATGCTGCCAAAGTAAGCACATCTCTAAAGACTGACAATGAAATTGAAAATAAATAAGTAAATCAGCTCTATCTTTGTTTCACTATAAAACTCTAAATTTTATTAAAATCCAGAGAACCGTATGATTTGAAGTTTCTCTCCTGCTGATTAAAGCTATTGTTCCCATGCTGCCTTAAAGGGTTCATATTATGTAAATGTCTGTCCTCTCGCTCCCTGGCTTGTTTCAGTTTGTAAAAAGTGTGTTGCTCCAGCCAGCCAATCAGAAATCAAACCCTATATAGTGTCATCGGGGGTTTAGCCAATCACAATCAAGGTCGACTCCTCCCCTTTGACCCTCCCACAATCAGCCAGCTCTGCTCTGGCACATGGCACCACGAGAGGAAGTACTTCCCAAGATGGGCGTGTCTGTGGGCGGAGCCAGTCCAACAAGAGCCCCGTTTCCACAAAGTGAAATGTCAAATTTAAACAGCTAATTGGCGTCCATGCTCTGGATCAAGACTATTAAACCTAAATATATGACAGAGAAGGAATGTAGAGCTCAATCTGGGCCGGACCAGGACAATGACAGCCCAGTAACCCAGTGAAACATTTGTTTTAGAGCACAGTTTCAATTACATTTATCAAAACTAGGGATGCATCGATACCGATACCAGTATGGGGTCGGGTACTGCACCAAGTTCGTTTAAAAGAACTGAGGAGTCGTACATAATGTCACGCGTCATCAATGCTGCAGAGAGGATGAGTGAAGTCCGCAGTTTGGAGATTCTTTAATAGTAATGATAATGAAAAAAGTAAGACCGATAAAGCCATTAAACAGTCTTCAGTACACAGAGTGCAGTGTGTAGAAGGACGCTACGCACTGCGCTATGCTTCAGGTCTGCATAGAGGCCGTGTGGAGGTGGTCTGTGTTGACGCATCGCCTTTGTGTATCATTTGCGTATGGAATTTAAAATGGACTTAATTGTATTTAATAAGTACTGGTATCGGTACTCGGTATCGGCAAGTTGTTAAAGGTTAGTACTTGTACTAAGGTGGTATTGGTGCTTCTCTAATTGAAACACATTAAGCACTTTACGATAAGTTTCGTTTCAATATTATGCCGACTCTGTGCTTGGTGTGTGAAACATGTGAATCTGCTCTGGTGACTCTCAATCTGCACATTGTCTCTGAGTTGGACGCTGCTGACTTCTCGTCTCCGACCTCTGGGCTCAGGTCTGAGTGCAGTGTAGGGTCTGTAGGGTCTCCACCCCCCCCGGCTGATGCTGTGTGTGAAGCTGGGCCTGGGATAGAACAGCACATACAGACGGTGTTTCCTGCTCTCCTGCACCATCTGTAAATGTGCTGACATTGGATCCACCTGAGCCGCCTGGCTGACTGCGGCCCAGCTTATGAGACACTTCATCACCCTGCTCGTTCCCATTCTGCCGGCTCTCTCCGTGCACTCATCTTGATGGGGGAGTGGCTCTTTGATACCAGGTGGGATTCATTCCCCGGCTGAAGACACGCTAACCAGTCAGCTCCTCGTTCGGTTCTCCTCTGCTTCTCCGGAGGCTCCCAGAAGAAGCCTAATGGATTTACTAAGAGCAGCAGCTGGTGTGAAAAGTGTTGTTTTTGCAGGCCATTGATGGTGCACATTAAAAAGACTGGTGGCAGGATGAGAGCAGAGGGTGGGCGGTGGTGTGGGTGGGGGGGGGGTATTGATATGCAGACAGGCAGTCTGCCCCCCCGCCCTCTCCTCATTTAGAACTATATATCTCAATATGGATGACACGGTATCTCCTGCTGGCTTGTGGCGCGACACGCTGGCTCTCAGTGCCGACATCCGGAGACACGGAGGAGAAAGTGCAGGCCAGCTTTAAAGTGTAATGGCTTTAGTTTACAAGATGCAGCAGCTGCACTCTGATCCAAATGTTCTATTTTCTGATAGATTTTTCTGCCCAGCCGCCCGTCACTCCTGGCCGCCGCGTCCAGAGCGACCTTTGACGTAAATGAGGCTGTAATTTGTTTAGATGGCGACATGGTGCAGGGCTGTGTGTGTGTGTGTGTGTGTGTGTGTGTGTGTGTGTGTGTGTGTGTGTGTGTGTGTGTGTGTGTGTTTGTGTTTGTGTCGGCCGTCAGACATGAGAGCCCCCACCCTCCTCCTCAGAAACAATCAATAGCCCCCTGTTTGGACTACCACTAAGAAGTCCACAACTGCAGTGATTAGAAAACACATTAGTGTTGATCAATTAGGAGCCAAACGCCGCACTTAATAATTGATGCCTCCTCCTGCATTTTACACTCACACACAAGTGCACAGAGGCAGCAGACACTGTGTTTGTGCCAGAGAGAGACAGAGGGTGATCCTCAGACCCAACAAACGCCAGGCGCCACGCTGTATTGACAGGGCCGCCTAGTCTGAATGCCTGATTAGGCTCTCTGGGGCCCCTTTGGCGCTCACACACACATAGACACACAGTCACACGCATTGGACTCCATTAGGCTAAAGACAGTGTAGTAGTAGGTGAGATAGACTCCACTTAAGCAGCACTATCCATTTCCCTCAATCGAGCCACAGAGGTGTGTTTGAGCCAGACACCCTGGCTGGGCTTTAAGCGGACACAGAGGAGCCACACACACACACACACACACACACACACACACACACACACACACACACACACACACACACTTCTTTAGCGCTGGTGTCTCTGGAGGCAGCAGTGCTTACAAGTCATCAGCACTGTAAGTTATCAGCAAGCATCAAGTGAGCATGCCGCATGGCTCCGTTGGTCATGAAGGAGCTTCCGTCCCCACGTCCAACCGGAGTGAGACCAGAACCTCACGTCTGTCCCGATGCAGGCGCAGCACCTTGCAGGTCCTTGAGCGCCACACATCTGTCCACATGCAACACCTGACGGTAATGAGGCGCTTGACGCTGAAACCGTCGTAAGATTTAGGTGTGATAAAGCAGGGAGACGGATAAAAAACATGCCGGAGTGCAGTTTGACACATTGATCTGTCGTCATCCACCGGTTGGACGAGAGAGCTCAGAGATCTCTTCCACCAGGAGGACCTGCCTGTGCAGGAAAGACTGAGACAAGGTCTACACTTCTTCAGAAGATTCTTTGATACCATATTTTATACACTTGTTTTTCCAGTGATGGCGTCTTTTGAACAGCTGCAGTCAATTTTCTCTCGACATCCTGATCACCTGCTTTGGTTTCTATTGTCGCTGGTTTTAAAAGGTGCAGTGAGTCGAGGCGATGATGGTTTGTGTAAAAAATGAGCGAAGGCGCGTGCGGCTCTGATCTGTTCCTTTTCTCGGTTTCAGACTTTGAAAACCGGCCTGACGATGGTGGGGAAGGTCGTGACCCAGCTGGCCGGCACCATCCCCGCCGGCACCCCGGACGAGGAGGGCACGCCTCACAGCACGAGCCGCCGCAGCCCCCACAACCCGGGCGTGGTGACCATCATCGACACCCACAGCGTGGGGGAGGGGCAGGTCGGTCTTCAGTCCCGCCCTTTAACATCTTACCTGAGATTTACCTGAGCCACAGTGTGGTCCGGGTTCAGCAGAACCAGCCTCATTATCCACACCAACATGTAGAAACTGCACAATGTGTAAATCCTAGAATGAGAAGTTCACATCCGGTCTGAATCCTGAGCAGAAGTAAATCTCATTCTACATCGACTTTTTTGTAAAGATCTGTAAACTCTAATTTGACCTTTTCACACCAAATGAAATTCCTCTGGAGCCACGGAACATGTTTCAGAGCGGAAAGAACACAGCTCTGAGATTAGTTCATATTCACTGTACAGTTCAGAATAATATACATTTTTTACATTTCATGTTTTTCTTTTTTACCGTCGAAGCAATTTTTTCTCCATTTCTATCCTTTTGAGTAAATTAATCTTTTATAAGCCATTTAAACAGTTCTAGCATTGTTGTTAGTGGTTTTAGTTAATAGACTGAGGGAGTCCACGCCAACAGGACCTCAGTTTGAGGAAGACTCAGTACTTGTGAAGTACAAATAATATCGTGTGACGGAGTCTGGCAGGCAGTCACTGCACCACAGACCAGGACCAAGACGACCTCCAACCAGGTCTATACCAGGTCTATATCACATCCATAGCAGATCTATAGCAGGTCAATGTCAGGTCTGTACCAGGTCTATAGTAGGTCAATGTCAGGTCTGTACCAGGTCTATAGTAGGTCAATGTCAGGTCTATACCAGGTCTATACCAGAGAGGAAGTAAAGGAGAAACACGGCTCATTGATCGGTCTGGACCGAAAGATGAAGTCCCCCCCTTTAGCCCATGTTGGCTAGGCTAACTAGCTCATGGCTAATGGATTGCCATAAACAACTGCAGTATTTAGTCTTCAGACCAGATATTAATGAGTCTTCCTCTCTACGCCGTCCTCTCTACGTCTTCCTCTCTACGCCGTCCTCTCTACTTCTTCCTCTCTACGTCTTCCTCTCTACGCCGTCCTCTCTACGCCGTCCTCTCTACGCCGTCCTCTCTACGCCGTCCTCTCTACGCCGTCCTCTCTACGTCTTCCTCTCTACGCCGTCCTCTCTACGTCTTCCTCTCTACGTCTTCCTCTCTACGCCGTCCTCTCTACGTCTTCCTCTCTACGCCGTCCTCTCTACGTCTTCCTCTCTACGTCTTCCTCTCTACGCCGTCCTCTCTACATCTTCCTCTCTACGCCTTCCTCTCTACGCCGTCCTCTCTACGTCTTCCTCACTACTTCTTCCTCTCTACGCCGTCCTCTTTACGTCTTCCTCTCTACGTCTTCCTCTCTATGCCGTCCTCTCTACGTCTTCCTCTCTACGCCGTCCTCTCTACTTCTTCCTCTCTACGTCTTCCTCACTACTTCTTCCTCTCTACGCCGTCCTCTCTACGTCTTCCTCTCTACGCCGTCCTCTCTACTTCTTCCTCTCTACGTCTTCCTCTCTACTTCTTCCTCACTACTTCTTCCTCTCTACGCCGTCTTCTCTACGTCTTCCTCTCTACTTCTTCCTCTCTACGTCTTCCTCTCTACGCCGTCCTCTCTACGTCTTCCTCTCTACGCCGTCCTCTCTACGTCTTCCTCTCTACGCCGTCCTCTCTACTTCTTCCTCTCTACGTCTTCCTCTCTACTTCTTCCTCTCTACGTCTTCCTCACTACTTCTTCCTTTCTACGTCTTCCTCACTACTTCTTCCTCTCTACGCCGTCCTCTCTACGTCTTCCTCTCTACGCCGTTCTCTCTACGTCTTCCTCTCTACGCCGTCCTCTCTACTTCTTCCTCTCTACGTCTTCCTCTCTACGTATTCCTCACTACTTCTTCCTCTCTACGCCGTCCTCTCTACGTCTTCCTCTCTACGTCTTCCTCTCTACGCCGTCCTCTCTACTTCTTCCTCTCTACGTCTTCCTCACTACTTCTTCCTCTCTACGCCGTCCTCTCTATGTCTTCCTCTCTACGTCTTCCTCACTACTTCTTCCTCTCTACGTCTTCCTCTCTACGTCTTCCTCTCTACTTCTTCCTCTCTACGTCTTCCTCTCTACGCCGTCCTCTCTACGTCTTCCTCTCTACGCCGTCCTCTCTACGTCTTCCTCTCTACGCCGTCCTCTCTACTTCTTCCTCTCTACGTCTTCCTCTCTACTTCTTCCTCTCTACGTCTTCCTCACTACTTCTTCCTTTCTACGTCTTCCTCACTACTTCTTCCTCTCTACGCCGTCCTCTCTACGTCTTCCTCTCTACGCCGTCCTCTCTACTTCTTCCTCTCTACGTCTTCCTCTCTACGTATTCCTCACTACTTCTTCCTCTCTACGCCGTCCTCTCTACGTCTTCCTCTCTACGTCTTCCTCTCTACGCCGTCCTCTCTACTTCTTCCTCTCTACATCTTCCTCACTACTTCTTCCTCTCTACGCCGTCCTCTCTATGTCTTCCTCTCTACGTCTTCCTCACTACTTCTTCCTCTCTACGTCTTCCTCTCTACGTCTTCCTCTCTACGTCTTCCTCACTACTTCTTCCTCTCTACGTCTTCCTCTCTACTTCTTCCTCTCTATGCCGTCCTCTCTATGTCTTCCTCTCTACGTCTTCCTCTCTACGTCTTCGTCACTACTTCCTCCTCTCTTCTGTGTCTCCTTTTTCTGATTTGTTTTTTTCCTACCCAGAATGCATTGTGCACTACGTCACGTCCTCTCCCCACCCCACCCACTAGACAGGTCATTAGTAAATGAACCAAGACTGAGGTTTTCAAGAGGACTAGAGAACTTGTTAGCTCCAGTTCAGAGTAGGTGGGAGTGTTCACGTTGCCAAAACCAAATGGTTCTTTCCTGAAGAGACTCTGGTCCGGATCAAACTGGATGTGAACAGACCTTGAAGAGACTCTGGTCTGGATCAAACAGGATGTGGACAGACCCTAAAGAGACTCTGGTCCGAATCAAAAAGGAAGTGAACAGACACTGAAGAGACTCTGGTCCGGATCAAAAAGGAAGTGAACAGACCCTAAAGAGACTCTGGTCCGGATCAAAAAGGAAGTGAACAGACCCTGAAGAGACTCTGGTCTGGATCAAACAGGATGTGAACAGACCCTGAAGAGACTCTGGTCCGAATCAAAAAGGAAGTGAACAGACCCTAACTCTTCTCCAAATGTGACAGGAGGACTGTATTCTCTGATACACGTGTAGTTTAACCATACAACAGGACAATGCACACATGCACTATAAATTCACTATAATTATATATGTTATACTGTTTTTCCAGCAGACATTGAAGGCCTCACGGTCTTCATGAAGTATTGGTACCTTTGGAGGATAAATGTTTGCAGCATCAAAGCAAACCTGCTTGAGATCCACCATTTGACTACTAATTGGCCACTTCGATCCACGTCCCCCTTCAGTGGCTGTACTGATGGAGAAAAGCATCTCCATCTCCATGGCAACCAGTCTGCGGTGTCATACTCAAGGATGTCAAGCATGTGGCCGAGGGGCCAGGCAGTGGTACCATAAGCAGACTCCAGCAGAACGGAGGGAGGTCGTCTTGGTCCCAGTAGGGATTGATGTTGAGTCCAGACTGAAGCCGCCTGTCCTTGTAGTGTTTTCAGAAACACAATAGTAGTATTTTAAAAGCAGCATGATATCATTGTGGTTGGAATGAACTGTTTGTGCTGTTGGACATTTTGTGAAGAGGTGACCTTAAATAAGGGTGTAAGGGAAAGGCATGTCGCGCCACATCTGGGCTTCAGTGATTATGAAAATGATATGAATCACATGCTGTGGTTCTCCCCGCCTCAACCCTGTGGGTGATTTGAAGTGTTCAGCAGCACTCTCCACAACCAGCATGAAAATTCACAAAGTGGGAATATCTTCCAGAAGAATTCCACACAATTTATGACCTGCAGCAGGCGTCTGTATAAGAGACATGCGGTAAAAAAAACTCCCTGCAAAACGCACATTTTATGTTGGTTTTACTTTTTCATTCTGTCGGCCTCTTATTTATTGAAATGCATGTGAGTTGGTACAGAGTCATTACATGAATGGAGCCATTTATAGTAGCTTCACATCAGTGGAGTAGTGAAGTTATGGTAAACCAAGGGTGTCCAACATATGACCCACAGGCTAAAGCGGGGCAGCCCAACATGGCTCCTGGTTTAAACCGGGTCCTATGTACAAGATGTTCTCCTTGACATACACTGCTGAAATTTGAGTAGGAACTTTTTACCTCCTTTCATCTAATTCTTGGTTCACAGCCTGCGTGATACTTTACTCTGCGTGGTGGTATAACTGAACGGTTCTGTCCTTGCTCAAGACTACAGCTCCACCATTCAGGCCCCGTTTACACCACAACAGTTCTCAGGAGAATATGGACTGGGAGTCGTGACACCGTGGAGGAAACTTTGTTCTGATTGTCTTTACCTGAGCATGTGCAGAGGAACTAGTTATTACCAATGTGGTGACCTGGACCAGGACCAGGACCAGGACCAGGACCAGGACCAGGACCAGGACCAGGGCCAGGGCCAGGACAAGGAGCAGCGTTTCTATGGTTTACCAGGAGATGGAGTCGGAGCGTTTCCAGAAAGTCTAATCTTCGCCCATTGAAACGATGACGCTGAAACATTCGGTTTAAAGGACTCATATTATCCAGCAGTTCAACTCTTCCACATACCAATTAGCTGTTTAAGTTTTACATTTCACACATTGTCTCATCCTTTGTGGAAACGGGGCTGTTGTTGGACTCCGGCAGAAAGATGGATGACTGACGAAATTCAGTCCTTCAGAAAATCCATACTCAAGTCAATCTATCACAGAAACTCTCCTGGGCGACATTTAGAGTGTGTTTGTATAAAGGACTCATAATGTCCAGCTGTTCAACTCTTCTGGTCTCGTTGGTCCAGAAATCTTGTATTCAAAGTTTCTAACTTCTCCTTGATTTTCCGCCATTTCAATATTGGATGATAGGAGCTGCATTCAGAACCTGCTGTGTCTGTGTGAGCTGGACTGGCTCCGCCCACACACGCCCATCTTGGGAAGAGTAGGAAGTACTTCCACTTGTGGTGCCATGTGCCAGAGCAGAGCTGCCTGATTGTGGGAGGGGTCAAAGGGGAGGAGCCTACCTTGATTGTGATTGGCTAAACCCTTGATGACACTATATAGTGTTTGATTTCTGATTGGCTGGTTGGAACAACACACTTTTTAAAACCTGGAACCAGCCAGGGAGAGAGAGGACACACTGTCTTCTTCTGGGGCGTCGTTCCTGTATGGGGACGATTAGTACCGTTGGAAAACCATTCAAAACTACATTTGACAGAAAATGACCCTTTAATAGAGAACCAGACCACACTCTCTGCCTCCCGCTGCAATAACTGGAACCTTCACACACACACACACACACACACACACACACACACACACACACACACACACACACACACACACACGTCCTCTCTGTGTGACCAGTAAACAGCAGTGGGAGTTTCTCGGGACACTCGGGCTCGTTCACCTCCCGGTGCTCGGCTCTCTGAAAGGTGTGACTTGGACTGGCTGCATATTTTAACAGCCAGGCTTTTAGCCACAGGCCTGTCTGGGAGCGGCGCTCTGTAAACAGGCAGCTGTAGCCTCACATGAAGCTCAAGCACCACTTGTCAAATATGGTTTTCACACTGAACTTGCTGTTTTCTGTGCGAGTGTCAGAAGGTGTGGGTGCGACTGCTGTAATTTCATGTCTGGCCCGTTTTATTTTAATCCTTTGTGTTTATTCACCAAAAAATTACAAGTTACGTCTATTCCAGTGGACATTTTTATACTTTAAGCTCAACATCAGTGTGAACTCGAACCTGCAGAATGAACTTCTGCTGGAGTTCAAAGCTTCCTGACCCTGTGAGGCTGGAATGGACACGTTACAGAGGCAGACATGGCGGCGGGCCTGGATCATGCTAAAAAGAACAAGTGGGTGTAATGATGTGGTTGGTCATTTGCTGCCAAATGGGAGACAGAGCTGACATGTTAGCAGTTTCTGCTACAGGATTCCACTCCAACACAAACCTCAGGTGATCTGTGGTCTTACTGAATCAGTCTGAAAGGAGCAGAAGATATGAGGGAGGCATTTCAAGCAGCTTGGTCAAACACCGATGTGCTGCTACTCTGTTTTCAAACATGTGTCACTTAAAGAACATTTAAAAGTGTTGTAGTGTTTACATTTCTCACTGTATCCACACTTTTCTGGAATCTGCCCCAAATATATAAAACTATACGTACATAAATTGATATATCAAAGAGTACTGGGGAATATGTTGTTTGTATGTAGTTTATCTCAATAAGTTGCAGTACAACAGATATCTTCAGAAGTATTGTGGATATTACACACTTCAAGTCTGCAGTTGTAATAATCGGATGGGGTTCAAATGCTTTATTTCCTAGGGAATGGCAGTAAAGAAGAGGGGTGCTCTGACATCTGCGGTGTGATATTCAGAGTGGCTGGAGCACAGTGGACTCAGAAACCAGGAGAACATTCTGGAGATAATCAGAGACTTTGTGTCAAACCTGGAGCAGTTGACAGATCAGCTGAAATAAAATGACCACGCATCACAACACGATGTGGTCTGAAAAAAAAACCAGATTGTGTAATATTCAGGCCCATGTGGGACTCGGTGTGTGTCGGGTTAGAGTTGGCGTTGGCCCGGAGCCACAGCGACACAGCCGGACCGTTGTCAAAAACCTGTGGCTTCGGTGGCTCCAAGCACGGTTGTCGTGGAAACGGAAACCTAAAATGCACCAAGTTTTCTATTTTCACTTGAAATCGTCGACCTGTCAGCAGAACCTTAGTCATGAACCAAACGCTGGTATTGATTGAGTCCCTTCATGGTGTTTAAAGAACATGTTCACGTTCAATACAGTCCGTCTGCATCAAGTGTGTCCATACAATAATAAGTGCTTCACCTTTGGATCACTCTGTTTGTTTCCTCGCACCGGGCTTCACGTGAGTCGGTTCAGTCATCTCACCTGTGTCATTTCCGCTCTCCAGTTGGAAACGTGTCAGTGACCTTCAGCAGGATTCCCTCTAACGTAAAGAAAACTGAAAGCTTTTATCCTCTTAATTCTCCTCAGCCAATCCAAACCCTGATTAATCACACTGCTGGAGCTGTCTCACTTCTAATGAGGCCTGCGAGCATACACTGCAGTTTCTGCAGCGCTGCAGTCAACACACACACACACACACACACACACACACACACACACACACACACACACACACACTCGCTCGGTCTTCTGTACTGGACCTGAAGCCTTCAGGAGGAGGTCTGCTCTGTGTCACCAGCAACACTCTGTAACCGTACACTGGCCATAAACACTGAGGAGGAGGAGGAGGAGGAGGAGGAGGAGGAGGAGGAGGAGGACGATGACGGCGACAAGGGAAAGGAGGATGGGGAAGCGGGGTGGGGGGGGTGGGGGGTGGGGGGTGGGGGCGTCTGTGGTGAAGCGAGGGAAGATAATGAATTAAAGATGAAGTTTTTGGAGGAATGGGGGCAGTCCGAAGTGTGATGGAGGTGTGTGTGGGAATCATGCAAGTTTCTCCTGACTGTGGCTTGGTGAAGTAGCCCACACACACACACACACACAC
>NC_137651.1:32205060-32212560 GCF_963422515.1 Blennius ocellaris | reverse complement strand
ACACACACACACACACACACACACACACACACACACGTAGAAGATGCAAACTCCTCACAGAAAACCCAAGCGTACGTCGCACGATCCACTGCACCAGAGCGCAGCGCTGCAGGCTATGAGGGAGAGTCGACACTGTGTACATATATATATATATTTGACTCTCTGAATGTTTCTGTGCTGCTTCATGTGTTCTGACTGTGAACTCTCTAATCTGCTTTTTAGACTTGGTTACGTTCCACAGTACGACTTTAGCGTTGTGGAGAATCTTTTTCATTTCCTCTCCTGGTCCCATAAAACATCGCCGGCTCCCACTCAGTCACACAGGGCTGGTTCTGCAAACGTTCCCAATATGGAAGCTTTGAATGAGCAGTGAGGCCAGTGTCAGATAGATCACCACTCAAGTTCTCCACACATGGATCTGTCCCATAAACCATGTCCCTGGTTTGCTCACGGCCCGGCCTAATGAATAGCCTGGCCCGCTGCGCCGCCACAGAGCCTGCTGACACACACACACACACACACACACACACATTTCCTCATCTTCCACTCTGAATTTATAGCCACCTCAGCGGATTGAGCTGTCTTCACACCGGTGGGTTAATTAGTCCCCCCTCACACACACACACACACACACACGTGCGGATTTACAGTTTCTGTCAGAAATACTCCAACACTGCCCAACTCATTCGATAGTCATCAAGTCTTCAATTTCTTTTTCTGTCGTCAGAATTTCAATGTATTTTGTTCACAACAATGACGCTTCTCTTCTGGCTGTTTGGAATCAATCCACTGAGACGCATTCAGTGAACGTGAGGCGATAGAAGGATGAAATCCCATTGAAAGTGGAAGATGAAGACACATTAACAGATTCTTAATTGAAAATGTAAACACTCATAAGCCTCGACACATAACATCTCACACTGGAAGATTTTATAATTTTGTGAATTAATCAAGAATCATAGAAAATCTCTGCTGTTTGAACCAAAATACTACCAAAACAATTGATTGAAGAATTGAAGAACGTTCTCTTTTAAATAGACACAGTATTATAACATGTTCATGAAAACATTAGAGAGTGAGAGGGTTCGATGTGTTTTTGGTGTGATGTGAGACAGAAGACGGTTCGTCTGCCTGACATTAACAGATGTGCTCACCCTCAGGTGTTATCACAGCTGGACTCGTCCTGGCCTCTTGTTAGGGATCTTTTGTGGGGAAATTTGAGTTAACACACACACACACACACACACACACACACACACACACACAAGCTCCAGGAAAGTTTGTCGATAAACCTGATGCACTTTTTCAAGAAGTCTGAAGAAAGCAGCAAAACACAACTTGTGTTTTCGCCACATTGGTGTTTATAAAAGCTGCATTTATCAAAGTTGACAGCCAGATGTTTGCCAATGCATCTTTCCTGAGGTATGGCAAGTCCCGTAGTCCCGGAGCAGGGGAACATGCCTGCTGATAGCAATGTGCCATTTACTCACCAAAGCACAAGACCAAAACACACATTCCGCTCTTCTTCTGTGGTGCTTCGTCTGGTTCTATCACTGCTTTCTGGAGCTTTGTGACTGCAGGTCGATGTATCATGAGGTTTAAACACTGTCACTCCACTGTCAAATAAATGCATCCATGCACTTGGAGAAGATCATTATGAATGCAGAAGAACAGACTCATCGTGGTCGTGCCCATCCGTCCAGCACTCCAGCATCAACCTACTGCAGCAGACGAGAAGGAGAAGTGATCAGCTGTGGTCAGAGCCGAGGAGAGGATCTGAACTGGCCAGTCACTGTGAGTCAGCTCTGTTTGGGAAGACTGAGCAGAGGAAACACTTTCCCGTCCCACCAGTGTGGAGTCACTCAGGGCCCACGCAGCCACATGGTGACCTCTTACCATGTGTGAGTTGGTGGGAGGCTCAGCGGCTCAGAGGAAGAAGCTCTTGGTGGTGCAGGAGCTGGTGCTCCTGGTGGCTTTTAGTCTGGCTCTGTCCGTATGGAGTTTTCATGTCTCTGGACACCCCCAGCCTGAAAAACCTGCTTGAAGTTGGTTGCTGACTGTTCGTGTCCAGTGTGTGTGACTGGGTCCTGCGATGGACTGCTCACCTGTCCAGGTCAACCTGAATTGACTGTGATCACATCAGCATCCAACCTGAGGGGCGTCCAACCTCAGGCCTGGAGGACCCCGGTCCTTCAGGGTTCAGCTCCTCCGCGTTGCAACACACCTGATTGCATTGAGGGGCTCGCTATTGGGCTTTTTCACAACCTCATGATGACATCATCATTAGCTTCAGGCATGCTGAAGCAGGGAGAGGCTAAAACCTCCACCCGGCCCTCCACCGGCCCTCCACCCTGCGTTAAAGCATCTGTGAACTGGAGACTCAGTCTCAAAACCCAACTGTGTTGACATCACATAACATTTTTGTGAACTCTGGTTTAATCTAATCGGACATTATAGTGGACAGACTACCAAGTTGCATTGTTATTGCAGTGACTGTCAGAATAAAGCTACCGAGTCCAGGAGACTATGGACTGGGAGTCGTGACACCATGGAGGAAGCTTTGTTCTGATTGGCTTGACTGAGCATGTGCACAGCCGCAGCATTTCTTCCGTCGACAAGAGGTCTTGAGTGTTTCCTCAAAGCGTTGTTGCCACTGGCTGCACACATATGGAGCTCAAGTGTTTTCAAATAGTTCCACCTTCTGAGCTGTTTTCTGAAAATTGTGTTTTCAGAGGCTCTGTGCACTGTTCTGTAAACGGGCAACCAAAATGCAAGTATATTTTTGTGTTTTCACGTGAAATTGTTGCCATGTTAACAAACTCTCAAAGCTTTCTCTGGATTATTGTTTTCTTTTGTTTTTGTTTTTTCATCCAATCACGTAATAATACATGGAGAAGAAAAGAAGCATACTTCCTTCGTTTCACCGCTGACCAGCCACTCTGGCTGTGTTGAGGGACCTTATTAGTGACAGGAGGGAACAAAAAGATGGAGAGGCACCGTGGAAATGCAAGAGGCTTATCTCCTTCAGCCTGTTTGCTTGTTGGCTCAGGGGAAGGGATTAGGCCGCCATCACAGTCCTGAAATCTGCATCAGGAAGTGGTGATTAGTTTGGGAGGATTTTGGTTGACACGTCACGGTCGTCACTTTGCCTTCAAGTTGGGACTGAGAAGCAGCGCTAGCATGTTAGCCTGCAAAACTAAGCTAAAGATTTTCGGGTTTCATGACTTTATGTGTTCTGTTGATCTGCTGATAACATCTCTCGTGTTAAAACAATTCAGGCAGGAAGTCTGCAAATATGTAAATGCCCCATAAAAAGCAGACTTAAGTAGTGTGTTTACCACTCAAGGTGATGAAAGAACAGGCCCGGAGCGGTGCTCTGGGAGCAGTCACGCTTGGTGAACTTGACCGTTACGCCGACTGCTCCGTGTGGCGGCCAGGCTTTAATGTCGGCCAGCAGAGCCGCGGTTCCAGCTTAGTGATGTCAAACTAACTGCAGCTTCTCAGCCATGACACACACACACACACACACACACACACACACACACACACACACCTTTCTCATATCTATTAATATCTAAGTGCTCACAGGTGGTCGGCCTCTGGAGCCTCTGTTTCAGCCCACTGTACATCAAATGAAGCATACATACCATTCCCTCCTCTTCCCCCCCTTTGCTTCTCACATTTTCTTTGCAGGCTTTGTCCTCTCTCCTTCCCTGACTCTTTCTACCACCTTCAAATTGAATTTTGCTCAAATTTAGATTAGATTTAGATTATTTTGATTTATGCAAAAATATTAGTGACAATTCGATGTGTGCGTGACAAACCTACTTCACAAATGCCCAACGATGTGCGGATGTATATTATTGGCTGAATAAGATGATGGTTTAGAAATGTGTTGACGCTTGACTGAGCATGTAAATATTGCAGTGTTGTGTTCTGTGTGTCTGCCACTGGGCCACTTCCATTGGACCCTGCTGCCGAACATGTTGGACTTGTGTATCCAGATGTTTCCTCCGTTAGTCCAGTTCGTCAACGGTCAACCATGTATAAAAGTGTTAAAACAGCAGCAGAGGTCCTCATTGTGCACACATAGAATATAATGCTGCATTTGTTGTTATATGAGTGATATAATGACATTGCAGGTGCTGTTCCCTTCATCAAAAAATATACAAGTGTGCAAAATACAATGACAATACATTTATAGTATAACAGCACATCTTCACTAAGTTCATAGTTTTCTCACCACATTCACTTTCATGTTCAAAAGCATTATGATCACAACAGCGTGGAACTAAACGTCTGAATGATTGTTTTGAATGTCCGTTTACATTTACGTCTCCTTCACAGCCAGGTTTTAAATATCACCTGTCCCACCAGGGACATTGAAGGCAGTCTGACCTGATGAATTTCCAAACGAATGTGTAATTCTTCAGTGTTTGTACCTTCTCTGCTACATAAGGTGGTTGATTTTGGCTCGTGGTTGAAGCTGACCTCCGTGTTTCCCCTAAAGCTGCTGCTACATTAGTGCAGCGCTGCGGCGATGAGAGGATTAGTCCGGCCCGCTCCTCCCTCCGCCGGTTCTGCAGCCAGGCAATTTGTACTGGTTAAGGCCAGAGCATATTCCTATTCATTCACTTTATTTTTCTTATTTTACCGCCATATTTTTTAGAGCTAGAAAGCTGAATTCTTGGCACCACACAAAGGAACATATCCCGAGTGAATGATTGGCTTCTGGATTTTGGAGTTTCCCTTGTAGCTTGTGGAAGAAGAAAACATTAGTTCCAACACTCTTGCCTTGTGTGTGTGCTTTGCAGAGTGTTTATGGACTGTGCATGTCCAGCACATGTGGAAATCCCTGCAGACACAGACAGTCCGGTCCCTTCCGCTGGAATCGCAGTCCTGAAGACAAAGCCTTGTCTCCTGATGGATTGTCTTTCATTTGTGTGTTGGGCTCATTTGCTCTGAAGTTTATGCATCCTGGTAACAGTAAAGCTATCTGAATCCCCCAAGTCTTCCATCTTGTAAGCTTTATGCCTTCCACATGGTTATAATTTAAGATTTTTCCGATTTTCAAAGCTTTTTTGGAGCCTAGTGTTGTTAATTAAAAAGTGGACTAGTTTTGTTGTGGCCTTCCTTGTTGCCAAGTCGGGAAATCACCGCCTTCTTTTTTGCTCTTTTCATTTTTCTCTCTCTCTCTCTCTCACTCGATTTCTCTCTCTCGTCCCATCTGCCTTTGTCAAGAATAAAGCTCGCCCGACCACTTTGTAAATGAAACATCCTCCCTGTATTAATGGGACTGAACAGATGTTTTTTGTTTGCGTGGTCAGGGATTGGACAGTAAAGCCTGCAGCAAAACAAAACAAGAGTTTTTGGGCTTGAAAAAAAAAAATAAAATAAAGAGAGACGAGACTTATATTTATGGAAATGATTATATCACTTCCCTCATCTACCATTCAGACGTATGTCTTGCACACATGGCAAATTAGAGGTCGTCCCTACCAGTTCGGTGCACGCCAAGTGCGTGTGCCAGAAAGCTTGGTACTAAAACATTGTAAATAACACTGCAACCCCGGGACAAGGTGTTATAAATAGGACGTGTCAAACCTCGCTCTGGCCGGCCTCTGGTTTCCCCGAAACCCTCTCTTTTCACCCGCTGAGCGGCTCAGCTACTTTTTAATTTGGCCTTCCCGCGGGCTAACCGACTGACGCCTCTCGGCGAGGGCCTCTGTATTTCAACAAGGCCACAAAAGCCCCAATCCTCGGGCGCTCGCGCTCACAAAGCTCTCCAGCCCTTCTTAGCTCCTGCTTTTTTTTTTTGGAGCCCACACTCGGCGGCGCTGGCCAAAACACAGAGGCCAGGACTCATCTGTCAGAAAGCCCAGGGGCCAGACTCTCCAGCCACCGGGTGGGCAGGGCCCACCAAAACACCCAGGGAAGGAAGGACCTAAAGAAAGAGTGGAGGGTGCGGGAGGTAGGGTTTGAGAGCGAGAGGAAGCTCCCAGATAAACAGACCGCAGCGCCTCAACTCCTAATCACCCTGCGCTTCCGTTTCCAGACTCTATAATTAGAAGGGCCCCGTCCCTTTTTTCTCTCTATTCCCAGTTGACGCAAATGCTTCTTGTGGCTTGGCACCTCGTTTGGGGCGTGGGGTTTCTCAAGAGTTTACAGGCCCTGGCCCGAGCTCTCTGGCTTTCTGGTCGCTCTGATACAGCATGAATAGCTAACCACTGTCTTAATGCACACTTCACTTGACTTCTCCTCTCTTTCTTCTCCTCCACCTACCGTAGTCTGCTTGACCTCCACTCCCTTCCTTTATCACGCCTCCTCATCTTCATCTTTGAACAAACCTCTTCTTTGCTCAAGCAGGAGTTTTTTTTTTTTTTTTTTTTTAAAGGAAAGCTTTCAACTCTGAATATAAGTACAACATTTTTTTGCATACTTGACTGCTTTTTCTCCAGTGAGGGAGTGTTTTCCATCTCCCTCACACGTGTTGCTGAATTCTTTTAATCTCATGCCATTCCAGCCTCCTCTTTTCACTTTTGACACGCCAGCCATTAAAGCCCGGCCACTAATTAAAACCTACTGCAGCCTCCACATAAAAGATTCCGAGGGGGGAAAGCTCTGAGCAAAAAAATGCTAATTGCTTTAATATCATCGATGTCTGTGAGTCGTGAGGCGGACGGAGGTTTGGACGTGTCGTTGCGTCTCCCGGGGCTTGACGGGAGGGGGACGGGACCGTGTGGCCTCCCTTCCTACTGGCTGAGCCCGTTTAGATCTGGGTTTGTTCTGGTGTGGTTTGTTCAGCATGTTGTTTATGGTGACGGCCTATACTTTCCGGAGTTTGACGAGCTTCAAATAAAACAGGCCAAATGAATGGGCCTGTCAGCGTTGGTGACACTCGTGCACAGCTGTGGTTCGGCGTTTCTGCGAATCCACGATGTATGACACGTAGATCGTGTGTGCGACAGACGCTCATCGTCCCGTCTGTCCTGAGAAGACACACGACCGGAGGCTTGATTCCACCCAGACAGCACTGACACCACGGGCGGCCACATTTCATGAGAGCAACAAGTGATAGCTGGTTTTGTTTTAATGAGCTGGTTTGTTTGTTTTAACAGCAGAGTAATTATGTCATGTTGGTGAGTGTGGCTCGTAGTCCTGGCTGCCTGAAGAAAGTCAGATTAAGTCCTGGAACTGGCTTCATCTCCAGTCAGTGCATCAACATTCACACGTACATTTACAGTATTACTCTAAGTTTAGAAAAGTAGTATACTTTACTATCAGTTTGTTTTTTTTAACTTTAATGATGATGAAATTCTGCTAAACATACTGGACATTCCTAATTTGAAAATAATTTTGATGTACTGTATCGTATATTTAAATGATGTTTCGTGAGGAGGATCTACTTGAACAGTTCCGTTACTCGAGTGAGGACACTTATTTTCCAATCTTGTCTCAGGTAGATGTTTCTCGAAGCCCCATCAGAATCACCTTAGTGTT
>NC_137651.1:32122129-32204860 GCF_963422515.1 Blennius ocellaris | reverse complement strand
CTCGCTCTCGCTCTCTCTCTCTCGCTCTCGCTCTCTCTCTTTCGCTCTCTCTCTCTCTCTCTCGCGCTCTCTCTCTCTCGCTCTCTCTCGCTTCTCTCTCACTCTCGCTCTCTCTCTCGCTCTCCGCTCTCGCTCTCTCTCTTCGCTCTCTCTCTTCTCTCGCACTCTCTCGCACTCTCTCGCGCTCTCTCTCTCTTTCTCTCTCTCTGTCTCTCTCTCTCTCTCTCTCTCTCTGTCTCTCTCTCTGTCTCTCTCTCTCTCTCTCTCTTCTCTCTCTCTCTCGTCTCGCTCTCGCTCTCGCTCTCGCTCTCTCTCTTCCTCTCTCTCTCTCTTCTCTCGCACTCTCTCGCACTCTCTCGCTCTCTCTCTCTCTCGCTCTCTCTCTCTCTCTCTCTCTCTGTGTCTCTCTCTCTCTCTGTCTCCTCTCTGTCTCTCTCTCTCTCTCTCTCTCACTCGCTCTCGCTCTCGCGCTCTCTCTCTTTCGCTCTCTCTCTCTCTTCTCTCGCACTCTCTCGCACTCTCTCGCTCTCTCTCTCTCTCGCTCTCTCTCTTCTCTCTCTCTCTCTGTGTCTCTCTCTCTCTCTCTCTCTCTCTGTCTCTCTCTGTCTCTCTCTCTCTCTCTCTCACACACACAGTATATGCTGTACATTTTAAGCTAGTATTAATGAGTGATTTGTCGTTATCATTACACGGTTTTAATATATAAATCTTAACACTACAACCCCTTCAACTCCCGAACATCAGTGAACACCGTTGTTTTGTAGTTTTTAAAACTGGGTGATGATTGGACGCTGCCATTCCATCTACCTTTAACTGAGCATCTGCACTTCTTTTCTTGCAGCCAAATACCATAAATTTAGTGTAAAAGTTTAATGATGCTTTATTTAGGTTGAACGACTTTTCCTCGTTTGTACATTTTACTTGCAAATTGAATTCTCACCAAACAGAAAGACTATTGATTTCAAACAAGAACAGGTTATGACAGGATATATCCAAGGTTATATAACATGTCCTACTTGACTTTTCTCCTCCTGCTCCTCTACTTTTTTTTTTTTTCAGCAACAGCTTTAAAATGTATTGTTTCTTTATAAATGTCATTATGTGTCAGGTTACGATTACAGTTTTATTAATAACAACTTGTCTAATCCCGATGAGTGAAGACAAAGTGATGCCGACTGTGAAACAGATGTATTCTGCAGTCTTTCAACGTCACTGTCATTTCATCAGCCTCAAATATTGGAGGTGAACATGACCAATGGATATTTTAGAGCCACTGCATGGGATTATGATATGGATGTCTTCATGTTGTTTCATTTTCTCCAAGCAGCCTCAGTCATCTGCACAACAACATGTAAGAACAGACATGACATGATCACTTTATTCATCCCACAAAATAAAACAGGCCATCCTTGTTCTTTTCATGCTAAAGTAGCTTGACTATATTTGACTATAGCGTCTCTCTGAAGCTGACAGTGTGAGTGAAGTGGAGTTACAGCGTGTTTGTTGTGTTTACCACTGTGATGGATGGGGCTCCTTCACAATTGATGTAATTTGTGAAAAAGGTCGTCAGACACACTGAGGTGTTGTGGGGATTCTCCAGAGCTTTGCCTCTTCCAGTCCATGCAGCTTTGGAGCTTCACCGTCCCAGAGGAACGCAGAAAACTGGCCGCAGCAGATTGAACTTCCTGCACTGGGCACATAAACTGATATCAGTGTCTGGACATTAGAATCAAAAACCTTTAGGACTCAAAGAGATGTTAAAACTCACCAGGAGCCGCAGGGCATGCCAGCAGCTGTTTTTGATGGTTTCAGTTTTATCTTTTGAAGCCACTGCAACAGGTCTGAACAGCTGTTTCCAGCTGTGTGACATGATCATAGCTTCATAGCATCCATGTGAAGTCTTATCACCCAGGGATGAATCAAACACAGGGCGTTGTTGAAGAATTAAAGGTCATTTATGCTTTAAGAGTATTCATTACGGTGACAATTCAATGGGTTTCTGCACGGTGACATTAGAGAGCTTTAGAATCCGACTAGTTTTGAGTTGACTGAGAGGAATGGAGCTGCGGCGGGAGCAGTGACTGATCGGATCTCTTTTGGGGAGAATTTCCTCACATGTCTCCTCCTGCAGTGGAAGTTAGAAGTGCTTACCCAACATCACCACTTCAGGCCTTGTTCGGTTCAGGAATATCGACTGGGAAAACAAGTACCACACACACACACACACACACACACACACACACACACTCTCTCTGCCTCCGGTTAATGTTTGAGCAAACGGCAGGTCCGCTGACCGCCTGCAACACTCAGCCAGCTTTGATCCAGCCCGTTGTAAACACCGAGTGCCGGCCCCAGCTTAGTGCCGGGGTCGGAGGTTATCTGCACACACTCACGCACACACGCACTCTGAAACACACCGAAGAGCGATAACGTCTGCGAGTGAGGTGGGTGGAGAGACGCCTTATCTGTCTCCAGCAGCCAAACACGCGGCTGGCTGTCAGTGACCCGAGGCCAGGTAAACACAGCGGCGGCTGATAACGGCTGGAAGGACCTGCAGGCACAGCCGAGTTGCCGACCGGCCGCGGCCACGGGACGACCTACAGGTTACGGGGGGCAACGCCGCCGTACTGCGACACTTTACGGGCATGAGGCAGGGCATGTTGGATCCTGTTTCATCCTGCAGAGCTTCGTCTACCAGCATGCATCCAACTGGTCACCTCTGCTGCACCACGGCTCGTCTCCATGTTTCTGGGGAATTAAGCAAACTGTAGGGATTCATCAAATATACATTCACAGGAAAAAAAAACAAAAAAAACAGTACATTTACTTCAGTTTAGATGTGTGTCACGGATGAAGTGGAGAGAAGGTCGTGTGACAACAACTTAAAGTGAAAATGCAAAACTCTTCTGTTGCGTTTGGGGCTTTGTTTCTATGACAACGGTGCTCAGAGCCACTGAAAACACAACTTCATTGAAAGCAGTCACTGAGTAGACAGTGGGGACTCTGCTCCTGGTCCTGGGTCACCACAGCACAGGAACTCCTTCCAACGCCAATGCCTGCCAATCAGAACAGCGTTTCCCTCCATGGCGTCATGATGTCACGGCCATGTTCTCCTCGGACTTGGTACTTTTATTTTGACAGTCTGCATAATAATAATAATCCAACTTGCTGATCTGTCCCTTAGAATGTCCGTGTTCTTCCATTGTTAATGTTTGGAGCCTGTTGTTCTTTGCTGTGCGTTTGTGTGACTTCAGTACTGGAAATAAGAACAGCGCCTACTAGTGGCCCAACATGAAAGCTACATCAGTTGCAGTGCTGTTGACGACGTGGCACCTGCAGCTTGTCCAGTCAGGAACCACTTCCATAACCGTCCCCAGTGGTCTTCATCACGTCCTCCGTCAATCCACCACAGCCCCTGATGGACGAGGCTCCTCCTTTCCCTCTGTCCTTCTCCGTCACATTCCCATGATTCCTGAGGAAAGTTGCTGCTTGATGTCTGCTGGTTCCAGCCTGACAGGACGCCGCGCCTCCTCCTGTCTCCTGGCTCTTCTCGGATGTCATCAGTCCTCTGGGATCTTCTCCCAGCATGTCAGCACTCTGCATGGGACTCACACGGTCACATTCCAGCTCTTTCAGGAAGCCTGGCAGCTTCTTCATGCCGCCGTGGTTGTCACACTGTGGACGTGGGAATTCCAGTCACCCTTCAGGTAACCATGAAGTGGATTGGAACTCTTGACAGGTCCATTACCGCCAATTATGGTGCACAGAGTCCTCCTTATTGTCTGAGTTACCTTTAATCAGTGTGCCCAGAGGTCACTCAGCTCCGGAGTGGAATGTGGACGAAGTCACTGCTCCTCCGCCAGGCCTGGCAGCAGATTAGAACGGCCTGCAGGCGCTGGAGGCTGCAGGGAAACCAGCTCTCCTCACTGCCTTCCACTTTGCCTGTAGCAGTGGTGGTGGAGCTGGGTGACCAGAGGGGACCAGAGGGGACCAGAGGTGACCAGAGGGGACCAGAGGAGACCAGAGGTGACCAGAGCTGACCAGAGGGGACCAGGTTTCCAATCCCAACAGCTGACAGCTTCCCACTGTAGGTCCCCCAGCATGACCTTTGACCCCGTCTGTGGGCCTCATGCAGTAGCAAGGTTACATGCTGAACATGATTAAAACATGATTGATAGTCATCATCGCAGTGCAGCAATGACTTAGTTCGGTCAGGACGGTCAGGACGGTCAGCACAGACAAAACACATTCATCCCCCAGAGAGAGCTTTCTTCTTGTTCTTGTGGAGAACGAATCGGCCTTGAGAGAGGCTGTGTCCGTGGAGTGATTTGGTTTTGTTTAATATAGACTGATGTGTGGAAAGCTCAACTGCCACACAAACAAAAAAACTCAACCTAAATCTTTACCATCTTTGTGTAGTTTTCTTCTGGATTTTTAGTCTTCATATGTATTCATTGGGGATACAAACTATGCAGCACTCTTTCTCAATTAGGGTTGTATTTTATTTTATTTTAATTCTATTACATTATTGGCATGTTGTGCAATTCAATTACATTGCATTTATTTAGTGCACACGTGTGGACCTGCAGCCCTGCACGGTTTGGATGTGTCCTGCTTCCACACAGCTGATTCCAATGAGCTGCTCGTTATCTGGCTTTGTGCTGAACCTGGCGATGAAGCGTCAGAACATTCAGTGGGAGACGGGGGAACGTGCAGAGCTTCAGCCCTCCAGGATCTGAGATTGACACCCCTGATTTAGTGCCACCTACAAGATTTCAACAAACTTCTACAGAGAGAAACCCACAATTCCACATGAACAAGTAGAGGAGATGGCAAGAAGAAACCTGCAGAACCAGACTCAGACTCAGAAAAGGAGGAACCTGCAGAACCTTATTCAGAGGAGGAAGAACCTGCAGAACCTTATTCAGAGGAGGAGGCGTCCTCCTGTTCCAGTTGGGGTTCGAGGACAGAAGAAGAGGACACACGGACAGATTGTTGTGGAGGGATTCAAACTATTTTCTTCATTACATATAATGAGTCTTGGATTCTTCTGGTCCTGTCCATGACCACATCATCAGTGTCTTCATGCATCAACACCTGCTGCTCAGAAGCACAAACGTGAGTCAGGAGTCTGTGGTTTCTGACAGATCGCCTCGGCGTTGGTGTTTTTCTGTTTGCAGGCTGGTACCCAGCGAGAGGAGAAACTTCAGTAGAGCTGTGTGTCGAGCTGTGTGCCTTTTTATCACCGCGGACCGGTCAATGCTTGACTATTGTACTGCAGACCGGGGGGGGTCGTAGATTGTTTATATTATTGAAGGCTTCATTGCCTCGTTAGCCGAGCGGGAATCAGCTGTCGCCATCAATCCATACTTCCAGTAGAACTCCTGGTACTGTCTGTTAAAATCTTTTTTTCTTGGAAGTTGTCGGCTCTTCTTCTGTCTCTTCACCTTTTCCTTCCAAAAGAAACTTTCCAAACGTCTGTTCTTTGCTCATTTTGCTAGCTTGTGGGTTAAATGTTTGGGGCTCAACTGACCGAGATGTACCCGAGAGAATCCGGTCATTTTTCTAAATAAAAGATTGTTCAGACTCAGATAATAAATACAACGGAAATAATTAATTATGTCTTGGGCGGCCCGGCACCCATTGATCCCGGGGGTTGGGCACCGCTGGTCCAGAGCATTTCTCAGTAAGCAGCTTCAGCAGATCTTCTCACTGTCCCTCCTTCCTCTGCTCTCCAGGTCCAGGACATGTGCTTCAGCCAGGACAGCCGCTGGGTGGCCGTCAGCACCCTCCGCGGCACCACCCACGTGTTCCCCATCAACCCGTACGGCGGCGCCCCCTGCGCCCGTACGCACATGTCGCCTCGGGTGGTCAACCGCATGTCCCGCTTCCAGAAGAGCGCCGGCCTGGAGGAGATCGAGCAGGAGCTGAACCGGGCGGCCGCTCTGGGGGGAGGAGGAGGAGGAGGGGGAGGCTTGGGAGGAGGCAGCTGCATCCTGGGAGGAGGAGGAGGCATCGGGGGGCGCTGCAGCCCCATCCCTGGTCTGTCCAGCAGCCCGTCCGGCTCGCCGCTGCACGGTAAGGACGGGGACACAAAGACGTCCATTTTTCTTTAACACGGTCGACGACATCAAGGGGTTAAGGAAAGGTGTTAGGAGGCTTCCTAAAGGAGTTGGGGGAAGGCAATCACATTGCTGTGACAGTCAGAACGCACTTGCACTTGGCGATATGATAATAATCAGGTCAGTGACATCTGCCGTGGTGAAACAACTACACGTTTCCAAAAATGGACTACAAAAAGCACATTTTTACCACTTTTCCCTGCGCCTCTAATCTGATATAATGCCTCTGATATAATCTGAAATATCACAAGGTTTGAATTGAAATGAAAGGAAAAGAGGCTCCAGGCTACGAGGAACTAAAGTGAAACTGCTGCCAGGTGAATAAATAACCAATCAAACTGACAATAGGTTGCACAAATAGTTTATTTGCTGTGTACGTTTCACAACATCCGCATAGCATTCATAGTTGGGATCTGGGTTTTGGACTACTTAAATTGTGATTGCATTGGTAACTTAACATGGTCAGCGTTGAGTCGTCCTGAGTTTCCCTGAAAGCTTCGATGAGCGGGTCCCTTTAAATGTCGCTGCAAGGAATTGTGGGGCAGCATGATCTTGTTTCCTATGCTAAAGGAGGTTATAAAGGAAGCATTGAGCCTCCTTTCCTCGGCTTATTGAGAATTCAAATGTTCCTTATCATGGCTGCCACTGAAACACTTTGGGGGTTAAGGGAGAGTGGATAGTAGAGGAGATAGGTTTAATTCCCCATCTCCTCCTCTCCACATGTCCAAGTGTCCCTTGAGAAAGACACTGGACACCATCATGTCCCAGCGAGTGGACTGAGGCCTTCACTGCTGTGTGTGTGAATGGGTGAATGCGATGAACGATGTCGAGGCCGATTCGTACTTCATAAGAACAAGAAGAACGTTCAGCGCTGCAGGGTCCTGCTGAACAAAATGACGTCATTTTTTTTTTTTGCCAAAGGGAGCCGGCCCAAGAAAATGAAGCTTCTGTTCGTCTGTGCCGAGCGTCCGGGCCGAACTACGTCGTCGCTGCACTGCGAGGTGCTGCACATGCACTTTCCAGCTCGCTAATGGCTAGCATTAAATTGCTACTGCATGAGGCCCACGGCTTGTTAAAATGCCGGAGGGCGGACTTACGTGATGCACCTGAACGCATCACCAAAAGCTGTCAGCTCCTGCAGTTAAAACCAAACCAGCACGGCGGCTCAGACACAAACTTTCTCTTTTATTCCTGAAACAGTTCAGAGAAATGTTTTTCTGAAAACATGGGAAGTGAGAAATAAGCAGCGCCGTTGGAAAGTCAAAGTGCTGCTTCACAGACGTGAGGGGGCGTGGCCTACGAGTCCGACAGCTTCTTCACGGAGAATGAACTCTCCTGCTGAAAAAGCTGGCTGACGTCACAGCCCGACTCCTCTTCTTGTTCTTTCGGGTTCTTCTGGGAGACTGCAGGAGCCTGAAAGCACTTTGGTCACTGCTCAAGTGGTGGAAAAGCTTTTTAAGTGAAATCAATTTTCATTTTATCATCATCGTTTGTTTTTAGCAGAATCTGGTGTGTTTGAGCTTCTCTGGGGCCAAAATGATTTTACACTTTTATAATACGAGTCTCGATTGGAGGTTTTCTTTTAGTCAAAGATGAGTATTTTAGTGATTCCCTGTGGCAGCGGCTGGACGGATCCCGAGGCAACACTGTGTTGTTGATCATGTTCAAGAGAAGTGTGTCATTAGTCACCTCACCGTTTCCACTCCCACTTTTCCAGGGACTCTGTCGCAATCTTCTTCATCTGTTTGTCAAACACTGAATCTGTCCCCAGCTAACACACACACACACACACACACACACACACACACAGATCTGCACTGATTGACCTCCCAGGTGTCTCTCACAGTGAAACCGTCCACGTCTCGTCCATCTGGACTTCCAGGAACATCACTGAGCCTCGATTCGTCCAGCATCACTTCACAGAATCCAAATGGCACAGTTCGTATAACTTCATGTTTCACAGAGTTGTCAACCTGGCCAACAGAGGCTTCAACCCAGATCACCAAGCAAAGTCTAAAGAAATATCAACGTTTTAATGGAAGTGACTTCTGCTTTATTTATGGATGTTTATTGTGTCAGTAAGAGCAGCAGTCATTGATAAACCTAATAAATAAAGCTCCATCTCTTGTGACTATTGAACAAGTGTTATCACAGTGTGATGCTGGATTTATAAAACAATCATGTTCCCTGAGAAGAATCCGACTTGATCCTGAAGAGAAATATTGGTCCAGAGAGGATTTCACAGCTTTCGCTCAGATTCAGGACACATTTTTTGCCGTTCGTTGCGTTTTTAGTCTCAACAAAAATTTAAAAGACAGTAGCTGACATAGTCTGTTTTTTTGTTGTTGTTGTTGTTTTTTTGTATTTTGCTCCAGGAGGCATCTTTACAAGTGAGGTTATGTTTGATTTCTATAAATTTTACTTTTTGAAGTTTCTCAGACTTTGTACTTTGGGAAGCAAAGAGGAAGCAAATTTAAAGGTTATTCTTGAGTCTTCATCCAGAGCAACATATAACACACACACACACACACACACACAGTAGGCTGGCGCCCTTGCTTCCTCTCTCCTTCCTGTCTTCCCTGTCCAGACCCGGACCCCTGTCTCACCCCAACCCAGAATGCAGCATTCCTCCGCCCTGTGAATAATCGTCCATCAAACACTAGAAGCTGGTGTGAGTTTGGAGTCGGGCTCGACTGGCTGAAAGACGGAGAGCGACACCGACATCAAAGTGAGACTAGGTGAAAGTGAGCGAGCAAAGTAATGAGGTGCAATTGAGAAAAATGAAGAGGGAGGTGGGGGTGGGGGTGGGGGTGGGGGTGGGGGGGGTGACAGACACGAGGGGAGAAAGATAAGTTTGTAGTAGCAGCGCTGAAAGCCCAGGTCTCAGGGAGCGCCCTCGTAAATCACACTTTTGTTTCAAAGGAGAGCATTAAGGCCACCTGTCAACAATTAGTCCTCGCAGTGATGCTGTGGGAGAGTGAGCTGGAGGGAGAGGGAGAGTGAGCTGGAGGGAGAGGGAGAGTGATCTGGAGGGAGAGGGAGAGTGATCTGGAGGGAGAGGGAGAGTGAGCTGGAGGGAGAGGGAGTGTGATCTGGAGGGAGAGGGAGTGTGAGCTGGAGGGAGAGGGAGTGTGAGCTGGAGGGAGAGGGAGCTGGAGGGAGAGTGATCTGGAGGGAGAGGGAGAGTGATCTGGAGGGAGAGTGAGCTGGAGGGAGAGGGAGAGTGAGCTGGAGGGAGAGGGAGAGTGAGCTGGAGGGAGAGTGATCTGGAGGGAGAGGGAGAGTGATCTGGAGGGAGAGTGATCTGGAGGGAGAGGGAGAGTGATCTGGAGGGAGAGGGAGAGTGAGCTGGAGGGAGAGGGGAGTGTGAGCTGGAGGGAGAGGGAGTGTGAGCTGGAGGGAGAGGGAGAGTGAGCTGGAGGGAGAGGGAGAGTGAGCTGGAGGGAGAGGGAGAGTGATCTGGAGGGGAGAGTGATCTGGAGGGAGAGGGAGAGTGATCTGGAGGGAGAGGGGAGAGTGATCTGGAGGGAGAGGGAGAGTGAGCTGGAGGGAGAGGGAGAGTGAGCTGGAGGGAGAGGGGAGAGTGAGCTGGAGGGAGAGGGAGAGTGATCTGGAGGGAGAGGGAGAGTGAGCTGGAGGGAGAGGGAGTGTGAGCTGGAGGGAGAGGGAGAGTGAGCTGGAGGGAGAGGGAGAGTGAGCTGGAGGGAGAGGGAGAGTGAGCTGGAGGGAGAGGGAGTGTGAGCTGGAGGGAGAGGGAGAGTGAGCTGGAGGGAGAGGAGAGAGTGAGCTGGAGGGAGAGGGAGAGTGAGCTGGAGGGAGAGTGATCTGGAGGGAGAGGGAGAGTGATCTGGAGGGAGAGGGAGAGTGATCTGGAGGGAGAGGGAGAGTGAGCTGGAGGGAGAGGGAGAGTGAGCTGGAGGGAGAGGGAGAGTGATCTGGAGGGAGAGGGAGAGTGAGCTGGAGGGAGAGGGAGAGTGATCTGGAGGGAGAGGGAGAGTGATCTGGAGGAGAGGGAGAGTGAGCTGGAGGGAGAGGGAGAGTGATCTGGAGGGAGAGGGAGAGTGAGCTGGAGGGAGAGGGAGAGTGAGCTGGAGGGAGAGGGAGAGTGAGCTGGAGGGAGAGGGAGTGTGAGCTGGAGGGAGAGGGAGAGTGAGCTGGAGGGAGAGGGAGAGTGAGCTGGAGGGAGAGGGAGAGTGATCTGGAGGGAGAGGGAGAGTGAGCTGGAGGGAGAGGGGAGAGTGATCTGGAGGGAGAGGGAGAGTGAGCTGGAGGGAGAGGGAGAGTGAGCTGGAGGGAGAGGGAGAGTGAGCTGGAGGGAGAGGGAGAGTGAGCTGGAGGGAGAGGGAGTGTGAGCTGGAGGGAGAGGGAGAGTGATCTGGAGGGAGAGGGAGAGTGAGCTGGAGGGAGAGGGAGAGTGAGCTGGAGGGAGAGGGAGAGTGATCTGGAGGGAGAGGGAGAGTGAGCTGGAGGGAGAGGGAGTGTGAGCTGGAGGGAGAGGGAGAGTGATCTGGAGGGAGAGGGAGAGTGAGCTGGAGGGAGAGGGAGTGTGAGCTGGAGGGAGAGGGAGAGTGATCTGGAGGGAGAGGGAGAGTGATCTGGAGGGAGAGGGAGAGTGAGCTGGAGGGAGAGGGAGAGTGAGCTGGAGGGAGAGGGAGAGTGATCTGGAGGGAGATCACCCTCTGGACTCTCACGGTGGAGGAGCAGCTCAGAACGCCCCGTTGAGAAAATCGAAGGTTTTCATAATGCCACTGTTTTACAGTGATGGTTGAAGTCCACAGGAAATTAAAGGCAGATTTCACACTGCTGCTATCAAGGTGTTAATCTGTTACACACACACACACACACACACACACACACACACACACACACACACACACACACACACACACACACACACACACACACACACACAGGATGACTGCTGACATATCTGCAGAGTAATTCACTCTGCTCTTCTCTCACTTTCACTTTAAAATTTGACTTCCAACATGATTCTACAAGCGACTTCTCATTGGGTCTCATCGGGTTTTAGGCCACGCCTACTTTTTGAAAGCGCTTCGTCTCCGTATACAAGTGAGGAAGAATTGAACTGGTGAGTCGGCTGATCATTGCATTTAATGTTTTTCCTGTTCAGTAACACCGACATTCTAGTGGACAGACCAGCAAGTTGGATTGTTATTACAGTGACTGTCAAAATAAAACTACCAAGTTGGATTGCTATTACAGTGACTGTCAAAATAAAACTACCAAGTTGGATTGCTATTACAGTGACTGTCAAAATAAAACTACCAAGTTGGATTGTTATTACAGTGACTGTCAAAATAAAACTACCAAGTTGGATTGCTATTACAGTGACTGTCAAAATAAAACGACCAAGTTGGATTATTACAGTGACTGTCAAAATAAAATGACCAAGTTGGATTGTTATTACAGTGACTGTCAAAATAAAACGACCAAGTTGGATTGTTATTACAGTGACTGTCAAAATAAAATGACCAAGTTGGATTGTTATTATAGTGACTGCCAAAATAAAACTACCAAGTTGAATTGTTATTATGGTGACTGTCAAAATAAAGCGACCAAGTTGGATTGCTATTACAGTGACTGTCAAAATAAAACGACCAAGTTGGATTGTTATTACAGTGACTGTCAAAATAAAATGCCCAAGTTGGATTGCTATTACAGTGACTGTCAAAATAAAATGACCAAGTTGGATTATTATTACAATGACTGTCAAAATAAAATGACCAAGTTGGATTGCTATTGCAGTCAAAATAAAACTACCAAGTTGGACTGCTATTACAATGACTGTCAAAATAAAACGACCAAGTCCCAGGGGACAATGGACTAGTAGTTCTGGTTGGTTCTACTGAGCATGTGCAGAACTACGAGTTAGTACCACTATGGTGGCCAGGAGCAGCGTTCCCGCCATGTACATGGTGACGGAGTTCCGCCTTGGTGGCCGTTGTGGGGAAGTTGCATTTTCAGTGGCTCTGCGTATCGTTGTCGTGTGAACAAATGTCCAAAATGTAACGGCAGTTGTTCATTTTCAAATGAAATCATCAAGCCGTCAAAGTACAGGTACAACAGTTATTCAGCAGTGACGGTTAGGCCTGCACAGCCGTCGGAACAGAGGCAGTAAACAGAGCATTGTAGTTGTGATATAACTTGTGATAAATAATCTTATTCCATAATTTTGGGGCAATGACTGAGAATCAGCAGTGACTGTACTGCGGCTCTACTCCGAGCTCCTCACCTTATTTCTATGTCTTAAGTGTTTAAATGTTTGAAAGTCTGCGCATATAATAGTGTTTTAAGTCCTGATTTAAAGGAAGTGAGTCATAGTTACCTTGAGCAGGTGAAGCCATAAACACAAGATGCTGAGCAAGCATTTTCAGAATCACTGCTTCATGTAGGGGGGGGGGAAGAAAAAAAAGACACACTCAAACTTTAAAACTTATTCGGGGCTTGAAACCAAACAGTGTCCTGGTATTCTTTTTTTAACTCCTCCATTTCAAGGCTAAAAGCAGGGCTGGGAGATGATTCATGTCATATCATGTGCAGATTGACGAATAAAGCCCAGACGATGAAATTCAGTCTTTTTCAACCTGAACTCACTGTTATAAAACTCTATGAGTTCAGTGGCTTTGTCAGGTTTGCTCTGCTGCAGCTCGCTGGTTCTTCCTGCACGTTATGACATGTTCTATTGTCAAGCCTGTACAGTGGACGTGAGCAGAGCTGCTCTTAGACCTTAAACTCGTCAGAACAGCTGATTTGACCAGAACCAGTGAATCCCTGGAGTCCAGGACAAACACGACAGCAGGTCATTCTCAGGTCAGGAGAGGTCATGGAGGGCTCCTCCTCTGTTATTTCAAGATACGTTGGCCACATGTATATTTAGCTGCCACCAGCAGTGATTAAAAAACTGATAAAAACAATAAACCTCTGGGTTTTTACCGGAAGAAAACATGTTGAGTCACATCTGCTTTTGTGTCGCTTCTGCCTGTTTTCCTTTTCTTTTTCTTTTTCTTCCTTGTGTGAGCTGGGTGTAAAAGTGAACTTGTGAAGGCTGATTGCGTTGGCCGGGGGGGGGGGGGGGGCAGGAGTATTCGGGGGTAGAGCCACCTAGCCACAACAGCTGCTGTGTGATTGTCTCCAGCGTTGATTTTTGGGAAGGAACTGAGGAAAGTACACATCCTCCTGCCGCCGCCGGCTCTCCCAGAAATAGAGGCTGCAATTGGCCGTCTTCTTGTCACTGTTCAAATCTGCTCCGGCTATTTATGTCGCTGTATACAGTACGTTTTCTTTCTCCCGCCAGGGTTTTTTTTTTTTTTTTCTCCTCTGAAGCCTTTTCTTTGTGCGATCAATAGATTGTTGCGTGAGGTGACGTGAGTGCCCCGTGTGGTGAAGCGGTGCGTCTTGCAGGACTCCAGATTGATATGTACAGGTTTCTGCACAGGGCAGAGGTTACTGAGGCCGCTCGGCACATGGCAGTAGCTGCTGCAGACCTTTTATTATTCACATGTTTTTCAGTTCCGGCCCCGGAGTGTGTAATGTGGCGCTGAGCGGCGCCCGGGTTGGAACTGCTTTGATTCTGTTTGGTTCCACCCCATGTGGAGCTGGGCGGAAATAATGCCACTCCAGATGGATGAGGATGCTCATCTTCACAAACAAAAGCACAAGAAGAATCCCGCTAAAATCACACAAAAGTACAGATCCTACTACAGAATTAGATAATACAGCAGAAAAGAAACGTTATATATATATATATTAAAGATCATCAGCAAAGCCTGGAATCCCAGTTTCAACAGTTTGTTGTGAACTGGTTTGACGTGTTAAAACAATGTGGGGCGCTGCTGTCGGTCCAAACCAAACAAAGAGCAAGGCAGAAGGTGTCAGAGACGAACCACCTTCACTGAGGTAAGGCTGGATGGACGTGAAGCCAAGGCAGGACACGAGTCAGTGTAAACTGATTGAAGACTGACTTAACCAACTATGAAACATGTTCACCGGCTACCGACCGACTTCCAGACCAGAAACATCCAGAACATCAGCCTGCTAGTTAGATTTATGGAACCAGATGACTGTCATTCACCCTCCAGCCACCAGGGGGAGCGACAGAGGTCCAAACAGCAGTACTCCACCTGCAGCAGTAAACTCTCCCCATATAAGTACTGTAGTAAACTCCATATGCTTCATCATCTTCATTATATTCGGCACGATGTTTTAACACTTGAATATAGATTTTGCTGAGTTTCAACGTTATTTTTTCCTATTTTGTCATATTTAGATTTTTGCTCGTCGGCATCATTTCTCAGTGGAAGTGCGTTTTGCTTTGCTGCGTCTCGTCCTGCGTGCGTCGCGGTGAATCCGAGTCCTCCGACTTGACCGAGCCGATTCTGTGTTTCAGAACTGGTGTTTGTCCTCTTTGAGCTGCGGTGACGTGTCTCTGCTTCACTGTGCTGGAGAAACACTTCAACGTCTTTCACAAAGGCTGAATTCCTCCACTTTGTATACACAGCACTAGTAATACACTTCCCCGCCGTAAAACATCAACACGGGACTATTAGTCAGTGCAACAGATTTGTTTCCTCAGCGAGCAGAAGCCCCGGTGGTCCGACCGGGGGGGGGTGGGGGGGGGGCATCTGGGTCCTGGCGCTGGTTCAGAGGGAGCCGGCGAGCGAGGGGGAGGCAGAAAACAAGGTGTGACGGGAAACTGTTAATTCACTTGTTGATAAAGGGACACTTCCTTTCTGCTATTAGAGGCCGACGGCCTGCTTATTTGGGTTTGAACGTTTTGTTTTATCTCGCCCGCAGTCTGTCATCGTCCCGCGCTGAACAACACCGAGGAAACATTAGCTCATACGTGCTGGCGTGTGACACGTATGTCCGCGGCCGGCCGCTGACCCGCTTTCCACTGCAGCGTCATGCGGCTGCTTACGGGGTTCTGTTTGGGCCACAATTCTGAGCGAGCGACGGGAAAATCTGAGCGCAAAAAAATTAATTGTGCAAACACACTAATAGCATTTTGAGGAAATGTTTAAATTGCGCAAAGAAAAACTTGACATTGCGCTCAAAAATCATTTCTGCGCTCAGATTCTTCCTCTGCGCTCAACCTCTCTCTCTCTCTCTCTCTCTCTCTCTCTCTTTATCTCGCTCGCTCAAATCTCTCCACCTCCGCTCAAGTCCTGCTGTGCGCTCGCTCGAAATGTGCAAAGCCCAAATGTGACACACGGTTGTCCACCAATCACAGAGATTCGGGGCGGCGTTGAATTCTGATTGGTTGCTTCGGATTCTGGAAGTGCCTCATAACCAACGAAGAAGAAGAAGAAGAAGAAGAAGAAGAAGAAGAGGGAAAAACAAGCTGCGAGGGAAAACAGAAATAAGGAAAACTAAAGATAATGATCCAGGATCACAACATGTTTTCCCTCGCAGTTTGTTTTTCCCTCTTCTTCTTCTTCTTCTTCTTCTTCTTCTTCTTCTTCTTCTTCGTTGGTTATGAGGCACTTCCAGAATCCGAGGTAACCAATCAGAATTCGACACCCGCCCCCAATTTCTGTGATTGGTGGACGACCGCAGAGGAAGAATCTGAGCGCAGAAATGATTTTTGAGCGCAGAAATGATTTTTGAGCGCAATGTCAAGTTTTTCTTTGCGCAATTTGAATATTTCCTCAAAATGCTATTCGTGTGCTGCGCAATTAAATTTTTGCACCCAAATTTTGCCATCGCTCGCTCAGAGTTTTGGCCCAAGTAGAACCCCGTAGCTGCTCCGGTAGCGGATGGCTTTAGCAGAGCAGCTCTCCTCCACGCCCAGCTTGGCGTCGTCACCATGAGCTGTGGGATTTAAACGGGGCTCCGGCTGGTGAAGCCACCCCTTCCCCTCATCGCTCCAACGTTTCCTTCATGTGTGACCTCTGACCTCCGGATGTGACCATCGTCTTTATGTCCAGGATCCCTCTGCCGTCCCGCCTCGCATTCATCTTAAACATTCGAACAGTTTGAAGCAAAGCTCCGGCTCGTCAGTGAAACTGGGTGACCGATGCTGAATTAATACTTTACTGAGAATGTCACATTGTTGTGGTTGCATTCCTTTTTGTACAGAACCAGGAAACCAGAGATGTGAGCAAAAAGTACTTTAAAATAACTTCTTTTAGTTTGAACAAACAATACTTTTTAATCTTCACTTTTCATGTTTTGGATTTAACCAGAAAACCATGAAGGGGTTTCTCGCCAGCGCACTCACGTTCAACCAGGTCATTCTCTTCCCTGATTGCAATTTCATGTTGTGGACAATCAAACAAACCAGAACATATTTCCATAAATGAGGTTAGAATAACAAATGTGGAGCTTTGAAATAACACAAACCTCTAAATACTAATATACTGTAAACAATGCTGATGCTTAATTACCCATAAGTCAACATGTCGGTAGTTTGAGCTCTAATATTGACGTGCTGGCAGACTTTCTGTAGGATCTTGGTGATTCAATACCACATGAACAAATACGATTATTTAAGTGTGTATTCAGGTTTCCACGGGTGAAACCGTCCTCAGCGCTAACATGCAGACTGACACTTGTTGAAACGCCTCGTCCAGACGATCCCCGCAGCCTCACACGGCCAGCTTGCTGTTGTAAACTTTTATTGAAGCGCAGTCGGAGCTGTTACGTGACTTTACTGCAGGACATGAGTCTGCGTGGCACAACGCAGCAGAACCCTGCCTGAACCACAGTCACTGTAAAATCACAAGTCTTTAATATTAGCTTCATCACTTCTTCATCTTCAGGCAAGGTGAGGGGAATCCTGTGTGTGTGTGTGTGTGTGTGTGTGTGTGTGTGTGTGTGTGTGTGTGTGTGTGTGTGTGTGTGTGTGTGTGTGTGTGTGTGTGTGTGTGTGTGTGTGTGTGTGTGTGTGTGTGTGTGTGTGTGTGTGTGTGTGTGTGTGTGTGTGTGTGTGTGTGTGTGTGTCACCAGAAGTTGATGGTTGGGTTTCTGTCTCATCAGAGCAACACAAACAGAAACACACACACACACACACACACACACACACACACATGATGGATTCTCCTCACCTCTGGATGGAAAGTGTAAAATTAATGGGCAGATCCAGAATGAACATGTTTTTTTATTGTCATGTTTTGTGAGATTGTCCTCCAGCGGAGGCACCACAGCTTTCTTTTGCCGCTTTTATGGGATTATTTTTTTTGGGGGGGGGGCTTTAGCAGTTTAAAAACATTTAGATTAGGATAAAACCGTGTTTACTGTCCACAAATAGCACTGAGGACAAAAAAGACAACTCTTTCTGTTTCAAATCACCTGGTCTGGACGGGAAGCATCTTCCTCACTCAGGTAGAAAATACTTTACAAGAGAGTAGCTGTGTTCCAGAACAGGATTTAATGTTACGTATTTTTTTATGACTAATTTCTTCAAGTTGTTTTGGTCCATTGTGTTGGAGACCTCAGTGCAGTTTGTTCCAGCTCATGCAGACGGCCTGCAGTGTGTCAGTACCACACCGGTCCTCTGTGTGGCGCTGCATGGTTAGGGTTGGCAGCAGTGTGTCTGTGCGCGCAACACACACACACACACACACACACACACGCGCGCCCTTGTGTTGCTGCTGTGAAGGTTTTGCCTTGATAAAATAACACAGAAAAAGTGCTGTAATTTCTTAGACGTCTTTTTTATGGAAGATCACATCCTGTCGTGTGTGTGTGTGTGTGTGTGTGTGTGTGTGTGTGTGTGTGTTTATTTCACTGTTTTGAGGTGAGTTTTTAAAGATAAAAAAATTCAAAGATTCAAACTTTATCGTCATGGTCATAAATACAATAAAACTATGTTAAAGCATCACGACCCAACATCGTGTGTTGTAGGAAAAAAAGTGCATTAATGGTGCAGAATCCAAGAATAACCCAGAGTGGCGCAGTGTCAGGCCTCTGGGCGTCTCTTGTTCTTGCCTGTTTGTTTGTCTAAACAGTTTTGGACACAGATTCCTGCGTCACATGTCACCCCCCCCCCCCCACCCCCCCCCCCCCTTCCTGATCTAAATACTTTAACTGAAAAATGACTTGCTCAGCAGAAATATGAATTGGGGTTCCCGAAAGGAGCAGATGTCCTTTTAAAAGCTTCCTCTCTCTGTCTTTCTGTCCACTTGCCGGCAGTGGAGAGGATTAGTGTTTGTCCATTACTCAGTACATTTGATTTAGCAGTGGTGTGGCCATCAGAAGGTAAGCCGGCGCTGCAGCCCCTGCGGTCTGCAGGAGCTGCAGCGCCGGCTCGGGCTTCAGTCAATAAACAGGAGAGCAGAAAACCACACGGCAATCGAACGAGCTGTTTACCCTGAAAATTAGCCTTCCCCTGTACTTTTAAGGCTTTTAAAGCCACCAGAAGCACAACGGCGCGAGGAATCGGCGTGTTGGCCGCGGCGTGGCTGCACCAGACCTCCGCCCTTCTATACCCACCCTAATAACTCATCTGCACGACCACTAAACCCTCTTATCAGCGGCTGCTCGCCACTGCACTCATCATTATTTGATTTGTAAAAATTGTAAGGTAGAGATAAAGAAATAAAGCTGCTCGCCGTTGCACACAGACGGCACTTGTGCTCCCGGCTTATTGGCCCTCCACGTGAACGGCCGGGCCTCCCTTTGTCACTCCATCAAGAGCTTTTACATCCTGCCGCCGTCCGCCTCTCGTCCAACTCCGGATTATTGGACTTTAGTGAAGTGTGGGTCTGACGAGTCCTCGGGACGCGGCTCCTTCCCCGTGGACGCTAAAGCCTCACGTCCACACGTCAAACGCTAACAGAGAAAACCACCGCGGAGCTTTTTTGAAGGCTGTCGATCCATTCAGCCGTTCATCTGCTGCACACTCCAGGAACCGCATTTCATAGGATCGAGGTGTTTTTATTGTCAAATCACCAGTAACAGCCAGGTTTCACAGGGAATGGAAAATAGGATCCAGCTCATTTGTTTCATTTGTTTGCTCAACAAAAATAATCATATACTTTCATACAATTCTTCTCTTCATCATTTTTTATTTCAGTATATAGTTTAGATTATTTGAATGCATTTTCCAGGTTCAATCACATTGTACTTTATATTATCTACGTCACCTTAGCTACGTCACTAATTGACCACTTGTTAGGACTGACCCTGCTCTGCCAACACTGCTAGTATTTTATTTTTTTACTATAGTATGTTTATTGTACTTTTTATTCTACACTCCCCCCCCCCCCAGTGAAAAAGTGGGAACTTATACTTGGATATTGATCAATTTGAAACAGAAAACAATGTTGATAATAATAATAATAATAAAAAGAAATATAATAGTACGAATAATGGTGATGATCATGATTATTATTATTAGTAGTATAATCAGTGTTATTATTAATATAATCAACATTGTTTTCTGTTTCATAATTATCAATATTGAAGGATGCATTCCACTTTTTCACTGTTTTCTAACATAATCTGTGTAATAAAAGACGGATACTTGATAATTAAAGTAATTAATTAAAGTCTCCATTCTAAGATGTGAATAATAATAATAATAATTGTTATTATTATATTTTCATTATAAATACAACATATTAATATGACATTATTTTATATATATATGTATATATGTGATAAAGTCTGTGTACTTGTGATTAAAATACTTATGATTGAAATCAATGCAGTTTATTGAAGAAGAAATATCAAAAGAAAGAAATGTTATTCATAAGAATAAATTAGTTTTACATCTTGAAATGAGCAGTAAACGTCTAATAATTCATATATTTCACCTTCACTTGTGAATTATTTTTACGTTTGGTGCATTTTTGTACAGAGTTTATCAAATGATCACTTATGTGTCTGTGTGATCTCCATAACCTGATTGATTTATAATCAATAAGTTGAGTAGGATCTTTATTTTTTTTTTTTTTGCTGACAATAACAAAGGAGTTATTTATTATTTAGATTCTTATTTATTATTTAAATTGGTCTTGAAAAATCCACTATTGTCAGCTGATGTTGAACGTCTGTGTGGAACATGTGTCCTGCGGGCTGAAGCCGGGCGGATGGCGGCCCGTCGGACGGACCGGGAAGACGTAATGGATGAAATGTTGCCCTGCCGGGCGTTTCAGCGAGAAATCACAGGGAGACCATGAAGCTGCCTGAACACGCTTCTTACTCACATCTCAGAACACTGGACTTCAGCGTGCAGAGTTGTTTAGTACATCTGTCTTATTTCTGGCCCTTTAATTAACAGTCAATTCTCTTAATTCATTGGTGGACCGAGTGGATGAGTTGGACTCAATTGTTAAAAACAATTAATAACAGCGGAGCTGAAGAAAGACACCATCTGAGGCTTCCTGCTCGTCTCCTGCCCTCTGTAGGCACACACACACACACACACACACACACACACACACACACACACACACACACACACACACACACACACACACACACACACACACACACACACACACACACACACACACGCCCAGAACCGCTTTTTTCCACCACCATCCAATCACTGCCTGTTAACCCCCATTTTCTTTTTTTTTTTTTTTTTTGGGGGGGGGGGGGGGGGGGGGGGCTTTTCTTTTGCAGTGAGCTCCTTGACCCAAATCAGATGATGGCTACACACACACACACACAACACACACACACACACGCTATGATGGGAGTGTGTGTGTCATCTGATCCGGGGAGCTGTCTGCCCCCCCCCCCCCCCCCTCGCAGCTCTCCTGGCTGGCGACTGGCTGCTGTCTGATGAAGCCTTGTAAATACTGACATGCTGTAAACTTGTGGATCTGATTTCAGGGGGCTGTTTGTGCCACTCGCTCGCTCGCCGCTGCCTTTTTCTTTTTTCTTTTTTTACGTCTGTTCCTCTCATCTGATTGCTGTTTGCTGGGAATGCAGACATGCGAGGCGCGTTTGTGCTTCCGTTCTCCGGCCCGGAGCTCCGGGTCTCACTCTCCTTTTCTTCAGCGCTCAAGTTTTATGAGAAAATTAGTGGAAATCTCGTCCTGGGAATTCGGCCCTGTGCTCGCCGTCGTGAAGCCGGTGTTTTTCTAAGCTTCCCCGACATGAGAAACGTCAATAAAAATACAAACCGGTCTGAAAATGTTCCCAAATAGGGCCCTTTAATAAAATGGCTCCCCGTTAGCTTGCGGTTTGGGAGCAGGAGGCCGGGCAGGAAGCCATTTTCACACAGGCCCAGCCTGACCCCGGCTCGTCGCTCTGGAAATAGAAGGGAGAGAAACAGGGAGCGGAGGAAAGGGAAAAGCCTCCTCTGCCACCACATTACCTGACGGAGAGAGAGAGAGAGAGGAGAGAGGAGAGAGAGAGAGAGAGAGAGAGAGAGAGAGGGAGAGAGAGAGAGAGAGGGAGAGGACAGAGAGCGTCCTGATGTCTTTTCCACCAGTCCTCCCATTCCTTTGGAAAACAGTAAATCTTGTGAAGTTTATTTTCTTTGCAGCATCTGTGTTTTATAAGGGCTCTTTTAATTTGTTTTTACTCTGTCCGGCGGGGGATCCCCGCTCCTTTTTTTTTTTTTTTCCTCCCCTTTGTGTCGGAGCCTTTTTAAGCCCTCCCTGCAGTCCCTCTCTCACCCTTTCTTCTCCTCCCTCCTGTTTTCTTCTGCCTCCCTTTCTTCCCTCCTCCTGGGGAAGTTAGTGTTTTAATAATCATACTTTGGGGAATTGGGACGGTCGGCTGCTCCTCCTCCAACGTGTCAGAGAGAACAGCCGTCCAGGGGTGGAAGGTAGAATGTGGAGGCTCCGCCTGGGCCCGGTCGCCTCCTCCGTCACCTCCAACACTTCCACATCATGACACCATCACTTCCACACACAGTCAGTATTAAAAAACAACAACAAACAAACTATATTTAGCACCTGACGCTCCTACTGTAGGACGACTGAAGACAGTTCTTTTATTTAACGGAGCCGGAGATATAAATGTGATTCACAACATCTTCTCTTTATGAAGATACACACACACACACACACACACACACACACACACACACACACACACACACACACACACGTTAAAGGATCCCGATAACAGACGACCAGTGAACAGGGTTATGTTCTGTAACGAGGCGTTCTTTCATCTTCGGGTTTGTCCTTTACCTCTTTGATCTCGTATTCCTTTAAAGACTTTTCTCATTAAATCATACACATTTAATGTAAATGCTCAAAAGGAGTACTTTTGTGCCATAAATTAATTAAATGCTCACTCAGTTATTTTTAAAAATATGACCAAATGTTGTAAGCCTTAAAAAGGGAATCACTGTGATAGATCAAACATATTTAGTGAGCGCAGAAGTTACTGTCGGCTCTCAAAGAATATTTATGACAAATAACAATAAACTGGGCTCAGTTCTGATGTGGCAGCCTCTTTTCTTAAAGTTGAAGGTTGAAATGTTCCATTTAAAGTAACAAAGGGTTAAATATCCCAGGGGGCATTATGGATTTATGTGAGTCCTGCACACCCACTTTCACTTCAGCCGACGTGTGTTGAGTTTCCAAAGTCTCTTCTTGGTGAGTTAAATAAACCTATCCAAATAAAGGAAATACAGTTTATTCATTTACTTGGACAACCTTGGAGCGTTGACACAAACTACTGAAGCGTGAAAAAAAAAAAAAAAAGTCTAGTGAAGGTAAAAACAAAAGCAACAGTAATTAACAGGAAACAATCCCTCCAGAGGGGAAACAGAATAACAGCCGACACATTGAAAATGACACACCACACCAAAATAAACTCCAAATCAAAACGCTTGGAGTGAATTAAACTGCTGAAAATAGCAACATTTAATACAATTAATGTTTTTTGTTTTTTGTTTTTTTATTTATTTATTTATATAGCGCTTTTTTTATACAATGAAGTAACACAAAGTGCTTAACAAGAGTTAAAAACAGTGCAAAGATAAAATGGATGCATAAAAATCAGATGAACACACACATGCACAAGTGAAGACCTGCCTGGTGATGTGGGGATACAAATTCAGTTAAGAACCTAATAAAAGTAGAAAATTAGATAATTATCTAAAACAAATAAAAGTAGGTAAATACATTGATAAAATACAAAACATATATACATAAATATATACACACATACACCAATATAAAATCAGTTAAGCGCCTGATTAAAAAGGTGAGTTTTTACCCCTTTTTTAAAAACCTCCAGACTGTGCAGCCCTGAGGTTCCCCGGCAGACTGGTCCACAAACGGGGGGCCGTAGGAGCTGAACCAGCCTCCCCGGGGGGTCCTGGTCCTCGTTTGAGGGACAATTAAAAGGCGGAGGACCTCAGGGTAAAAGTAGTTCACATAAATAAGAGGGTGCAAAACCATTAAGACACTTAAAAACTAGTAAAAGAACCTTAAAATGGATCCTGAAGCGAACGGGGACCAAGGCAGGGATTTTACAACAGGCGTGATGTGGGCCACCCTCGGGTCCTCGGCACTCGTGCTGCAGAGTTTAGTAAGAGTTGTAGTGGTGAGGAAGTTTTCTTGGGGAGAGCAGGGCGTTACAATAATCAATCCGACATGAGAGAAAAGCTTGCAGTCGCCTGATTTCTGATTTGTGATTGTAGATTTAGTTTGTCTTTGTAAATGAAAGGATGTTTTTAAAGCTTCTGGCTCACAGGTTCGTGGCTCCACATTGAATTTGACTTGATGTGACGTGACGCAAACCGTCTCGGCTTCAGAGCTTCAGGTGTTGGAACAGAAACCTTCTCACTGTGGGGGGGGACACTTCCTCCCACCTGAGCACTGAGACCATGCATGGTGCATGGTGCATGGTGCATGGTGCATGGTCGTCAGCCTCTCAAGCTCCTGGTGGGGATGATGAGACGGCTTTCAGAGCCACACACGTGGACAGGTGGACGGGGGTGGACAGGTGGACGGGTGGACGGGTGGACGGGTGGACAGGTGGACGGGGGTGGACGGGTGGACAGGTGGAAGGACAGACAGACTGAAGGCGTCACGGCAGCGACAGTCCAGGAAAGTCCAGAGCCAAACGTTCGGCTTCATCTGCTGCAGGGAAATTCTGTTATTTCTGTAGGAAACAAGCCTGAGCTGTGGGAGACGCAGTGTCTCCTATCACTCCTCCTCACACCTCCTGGTTGCTCCTCTTTACACCTCCTATCACTCCTCCTCACACCTCCTGGTTGCTCCTCTTTACACCTCCTATCACTCCTCCTCACACCTCCTGGTTGCTCCTCACACCTCCTGGTTCCTCCTCACACCTCCTGGTTGCTCCTCACACCTCCTGCTAGCTCTTCACACCTCCTGGTTCCTCCTCACACCTCCTGGTTGCTCCTCACACCTCCTGCTAGCTCTTCACACCTCCAGGTTCCTCCTCACACCTCCTGCTAGCTCTTCACACCTCCTGGCTGCTCCTCCTCACACCTCCTGGTTGCTCCTCCTCACACCTCCTGGTTGCTCCTCCTCACACCTCCTGGCTGCGTCTCCTCACACCTCCTGGCTGCGTCTCCCCACAGCAGCGGCCCTGCTGCCCCGCCCCCCCCAGCCAGTGTGGCCCCAGCAGCCCCGGGGCTCCTCTGCCCCGCCCCCCCCCAGCCAGTGTGGCCCCAGCAGCCCCGGGGCTCCTCTGGCTCGCGCCTCCCGTCCGGCAGCGGCCTGCTTGTATCGGATGCAAATGGGGATTAAAAGAGGGAGAGAAACCTGAGATTGCATGACGACGGGCCGGTGGAGGAGAGAAGAAAGGGCGAGAAGGAGAGAGAGAGAGACGGGCTTAATGTGAGAAGGCGATGCAAATGCTGTTGAGACAAGGGAGGGATGGATGGAAGAGAGGAGGGCGAGCGGCCGGGTCAGGTGTTGGTGTGAGTGTTTGGCACGGTCCGAGCTCTTCCTCCGGGCGACGGCCACCGAGCCGCATTTGCATTGATGGATCTTCTTTCCATGGAGATGTCGTGTATCAGTGCCTGGGCGCATCACGCCCCGCTCATTAATCAAATCACGGCCTCTGTATCTGTCTGCCAGACGCTTCTCATCTGTCTCCCTCCCTCCCTCCCTCCCTCCCTCCCTCCTTCCTCCTCCTGTCTGCACCTCATTCACCTTCAGTCCGCCGGTAGATCAGCGGTTATGAAAACTACGTATGTGTGAGCTCAGCTTCCACTTCTTTAAAGTCTAAACATTCAGTCAGTGACGGAAACAACAGCTGCTGCAGGGAAGTCGCCCTCAACCGACCAGCCTCCTCTCTCTCACTCGCTTTTATTCACTGGAGTCACACAATTCAGCTTTATTCAGAAATGATGAAATCAGTTCTACCACAATATAGAAGAGATTTGGTATGATAGACATTGCACTGCTCTCCTGAAGCTCACACTGAAGCTCAAACTGAAGCTCACACTGAAGCTCACACCCCTGAAGCTCACACTGAAGCTCACACCCCTGAAGCTCACACTCCTGAAGCTCACACCCCTGAAGCTCACACCCCTGAAGCTCACACACCTGAAGCTCACACACCTGAAGCTCACACTCCTGAAGCTCACACCCCTGAAGCTCACACCCCTGAAGCTCACACACCTGAAGCTCACACACCTGAAGCTCACACTCCTGAAGCTCACACTCCTGAAGCTCACACCCCTGAAGCTCACACCCCTGAAGCTCACACCCCTGAAGCTCACACTCCTGAAGCTCACACTCCTGAAGCTCACACCCCTGAAGCTCACACCCCTGAAGCTCACACACCTGAAGCTCACACCCCTGAAACTCACACCCCTGAAGCTCACACTCCCATATAAGCACACACTCCTGAAGCTCACGCAACTTAAAATCACACTCCTGAAGCTCACACCCCTGAAACTCACACTGAAGCTCACACCCCTGAAACTCACACTGAAGCTCACACCCCTGAAACTCACACTGAAGCTTACACCCCTGAAGCTCACACCCCTGAAGCTCACACCCCTGAAGCTCACACCCCTGAAGCTCACACTCCTGAAGCTCACACCCCTGAAGCTCACACACCTGATGCTCACACCCCTGAAACTCACACTCCTGAAGCTTACACCCCTGAAGCTCACACCCCTGAAGCTCACACACCTGAAGCTCACACCCCTGAAACTCACACCCCTGAAGCTCACACCCCTGAAGCTCACACTGAAACTCACACCCCTGAAACTCACACTCCCATATAAGCACACACTCCTGAAGCTCACGCAACTTAAAATCACACTCCTGAAGCTCACACTGAAGCTTACACCCCTGAAACTCACACTGAAGCTTACACCCCTGAAACTCACACTGAAGCTTACACCCTTGAAACTCACACTGAAGCTTACACCCCTGAAGCTCACACTCCTGAAGCTCACACTCCTGAAGCTCACACTCCTGAAGCTCACACCCCTGAAGCTCACACCCCTGAAGCTCACACCCCTGAAGCTCACACTCCTGAAGCTCACACCCCTGAAGCTCACACCCCTGAAGCTCACACTGAAGCTTACACCCCTGAAACTCACACCCCTGAAACTCACACTGAAGCTCACACTCCTGAAGCTCACACCCCTGAAGCTCACACTCCTGAAGCTCACACTGAAGCTTACACCCCTGAAACTCACACTGAAGCTCACACTCCTGAAGCTCACACCCCTGAAACTCACACTGAAGCTCACACTCCTGAAGCTCACACCCCTGAAGCTCACACTCCTGAAGCTCACACTCCTGAAGCTCACACCCCTGAAGCTCACACTCCTGAAGCTCACACTCCTGAAGCTCACACTCCTGAAGCTTACACCCCTGAAGCTCACACTGAAACTCACACCCCTGAAACTCACACTCCCACATAAGCACACACTCCTGAAGCTCAGCACAATGTCTGTGACGGCGTTTCCAAGGCGGGAGGATTCCATCCCGCAGCTCTTCAGCTGCTTTCACCAAATCCCCTGAACTGAAACGTGGATCAGATCATATTGTTGCTCTCATCACACGTCAGTGAAAGTGCATGAAGGCCATTGAAGAAAAAACTAAAGACATTTGGAGGTTCAGAAACAATAAAACAACCTTCATGCACATAAGAAGTCAAAAATCAAAGTCAAGATTTTCTTTTTACTGAGTATTTGTGTAATTTTTTTATTTTATTTTTTTGGTTTGTTTTGTTTTTGTATTTTTTTTAGAAAGTGGAAACGTCCGTCCGTCCACATGCCAGTGCATGTGACTGCTTCTACAAAATGCATTGCAGGCAGTTTGATGAAGTGGTGAAATGATTGATCTCATGAACACAGAGCAGTTCTCATCAGTATTGGAGGAGGAAGTTCAGCCTGCAGCTCTCTGAAGGAAGGAAGCAACATATATAGTCAGAACGAAGTGATTTAATGTGATTTCACAACCAGGGGCAAATGATGAGGGATGGACAGACGTCTTCACTTTTTATTTAAAAAAAAACCATGAAGTGCAAGAGTTTTTTTTCTTCTGAAACATTAATCTTGACTTTGATTTTCACTCTTTTTTCTGAACCACATGAGATTGTCTTTTTTTTCTTCACTGGGCCTAATGCTCTTCCGTACACGTCACTTTTTCAAGTCACAATATTATGCCCCGTTTACACGTTTCCAATGAAAAATGGGTTTTGAGTTTTCGTTTGACAAAAATGTCAGAGTTCTGATAATCATGACTATTTCCACTGCCAACACAGAATAATGTGTAGTTTCCATGTTGGTCCACTAGTTGGTGCTGTTGTTAGTTTTAGTACTGAAAGCACACACACACACACACACACACACACACACACACACACACACACACACACACACACACACACACACACAGAGCACAATGGGCTCTAAACACTACCAATGGGCGAACGCGGGCATTCTAGTGGGCAGACCATCAAGTTGGATTGTTATTTCTGTGACTGTCAAACTAAAAAAAGTGTTTAAACATTAAAAGTGTTTTTGGGGTCCAGATGAGTTCACGTTGTAAAGTTCACTTCACACACTTAATAAAATGACCTGAGAAACGATTACATCAGTGAGGACAAGTTCCTTAGCCTCATATTTAACTTGTTTTAAGTTCTTAATGTGTTGTGTGTGTGAATTTGTACTCATCACATCTTTGTTGGTCTTTGGAACATATTTGTATTCTAATTTTTAAGTCAAGTAAACGATTGTAAGAAAAAAAAATGTTCACATGGAATAGATTTCATTTGTTTATAAAAAAATTAAAAGAAGAGATTATCGTTTAAAAATAAAAAGAAGAGATTATCATTAATAAAAAGTCCCCAAGCATGAATAAAGAGCAGTGAGGTGGAGTGTCCATGTTGAGATGGCAGTCTGACCTGATCTTTAACATTCTGCTCCGGTGCAGGGGGGGGGGGGGGGGGGGGGGTCGGTGTGTGTGTGTGTGTGGGGGGGGGTTGGGGGGGTGCTGCTTTGGCAGCACTAATGAAACTCAGAGCTCCACGTTAATGATCTAAAAGACTGGAGCAAAACACTCAGCGCTCCGTTTCCGCTCACATTCAGCTTCCTCTTGATCGCTCCTTCCCAATAACGACGAGGCACTCTCCTCCTCTACCTCCTTTGTGGGCTTTGATGTTTTCTTTGTTCCCCCTCCCTGCTTTTCATTCCTTTATGTTGCCCGGCTGTCAGTCATCTATTAACCCAACAAGTGGAACAAGGCAAACATTCAGACGCAGCATTGTGCTGCACCCGCAGGTTTGCTCTGCGTTTCTTTGGAAAACACTTGAACTTGGAATTTTCTTTGGGCTTCCCATTGAATCCTCAGGTTCCTCTGTATTGTTGGAGCTCTTTTCACAGGATTGCAAACATATTTGTTTTATAAGCCACAGCTGGAAACCCAAAGGCTGAATGTTTCAGTGTCACTGTTTCTACGCTATTGTGTGGCTTGGCCCTCGGGACGCAGACGGGGGGGGGTCTCTGCACGGCTTGTTGATGAGCCGTTAATACAAATGAACTCCCGGGAGGAAAAGCCGTCCTACGAACTGGCCTACTGGATCCTGGTCTGACCGGGTCCATTCACAGTTCTGCTTCCTGTCACTCTTCGTTGTGATTCTGTTTTATCTTTTGTCGATGACATCATTTAATCCCAGTCATATTTTAGTCATCAAAACAACTTTAGTTTTAGTCTATAAATAATTGTACATATTTTAGTTGTGTAACTATGTCGTCAATCAAAAGTCAACTAGACTTTTATTCATTTCTCTGTTGAAAAATAACTTTATTTACTTGACTTGGACTTTCATAGGGATGAAGGGACAGAAAGACGGGGCTTTGCTTTACCAAACACTTTGATAAATGCAGCAGAGAATGTTACTGTGCAAATGTAATACAACATGTCTGCACATATTGATTCATACTTGGACGGGGGGGGGGGCATTGAAGTGCTCTGCAGTGAGCAGCACCTCCCTCACTGTCCTTCAAAGACACGCCTGAACAACACTCCTGCTGTCTCATCAGCACCACTGAGGTGGAGGTCTCATCACTAACACACAACTACACACATTTGTGAACAATATTAGAGAAATATACCTTTTGTGTGCAAAGGAAAAACGCTTCAGATCATGAACAATGGGAGCAAAAACATAAAGGTTGCGTTCATATTTTGGTTCAGTGTAAAACCATCAGGCCTCCCTGCTGTGAATCGGCAACAAACTGTCATCAACACATTTCTGTTCAAGGGCGTTAATGCAAGGAGATGAAGAAACGTATTTACAAGCAATGTCTGACATGATGTCAGTGGCGTCCGTCACTCCAACGTCTGTGGTTCCAACATTTCATTGATAACTGTTAAAGGTGCCACTTCTTCTGGAGAGTGAACAATCAACACACACACACACACACACACACACACACACACACACACACACACACACACACACACACACACACACACACACACACACACTCCCACCCGAGGTTATAACAGCACATCTATTATGAAGTGATGGCGGCTCGTCAGGCTCTTCTGTGTGTTGAGCTCTGGATGATTGACAGCAATTTGTTTTAATTAGTAGTTCTAGTCACTGCACATGGTTTCCAACTGTCTTTATTCTGATATCATGAGAGGAGTGATGGAGGGGTGAGAGGAGTGATGTAGGGGGGAGAGGAGTGATGTAGGGCGTGAGAGGAGTGATGTAGGGCGTGAGAGGAGCGATGTAGGGGGGAGAGGAGTGATGTAGGGCGTGAGAGGAGTGATGTAGGGGGTGAGAGGAGTGATGTAGGGCGTGAGAGGAGTGATGTAGGGCGTGAGAGGAGTGATGTAGGGCGTGAGAGGAGTGATGGAGGGGTGAGAGGAGTGATGGAGGGGTGAGAGGAGTGATGGAGGGCATGAGAGGAGTGATGTAGGAGTGAGAGGAGTGATGTAGGAGTGAGAGGAGTGATGTAGGGCGTGAGAGGAGTAATGTAGGGCATGAGAGGAGTGATGGAGGGGTGAGAGGAGTGATGGAGGGGTGAGAGGAGTAATGTAGGGCATGAGAGGAGTGATGTAGGGGTGAGAGGAGTGATGGAGGGGTGAGAGGAGCGATGGAGGGGTGAGAGGAGCGATGGAGGGGTGAGAGGAGTGATGTAGGGCGTGAGAGGAGTGATGTAGGGGTGAGAGGAGTGATGGAGGGGTGAGAGGAGTGATGTAGGGCGTGAGAGGAGTGATGGAGGGGTGAGAGGAGTGATGTAGGGGTGAGAGGAGTGATGTAGGGGTGAGAGGAGTGATGGAGGGGTGAGAGGAGTGATGTAGGGGTGAGAGGAGTGATGGAGGGGTGAGAGGAGTGATGTAGGGCATGAGAGGAGTGATGGAGGGCATGAGAGGAGTGATGGAGGGCATGAGAGGAGTGATGGAGGGCATGAGAGGAGTGATGGAGGGCGTGAGAGGAGTGATGTAGGGCGTGAGAGGAGTAATGTAGGGCATGAGAGGAGTGATGGAGGGGTGAGAGGAGCGATGGAGGGGTGAGAGGAGCGATGGAGGGGTGAGAGGAGGGATGGAGGGGTGAGAGGAGCGATGAGGGCGTGAGAGGAGCGATGTAGGGCATGAGAGGAGCGATGGAGGGTTGAGAGGAGCGATGTAGGGGTGAAAGGAGTGATGTAGGGGGTAAGAGGAAGAAATGGTGAATGTTTAGTGGAGAGCATGTAGCCTTTAGCATGTTAGCTAGCCTTGATACCAATGCTCAGCAGAAAGATTTCTGGGATCATGTTGTTGGTGTGCTACTGCTCCTCCTCCTCCTCCTCCTCCTCCTCCTCCTCCTCCTCCTCCTCCTCCTCCTCCTCCTCCTCCAGGCCTCAGGCTCTGTAACTTGGAGCAGCAGACCCATGTTGAGGGACACTGCAGAGTTTGTCTTCACAAAATCTTCCTTCACTGCCTGAGATGAACTCTGACCGGTGGAACCGGTTGTGGTGGAGTGAGGTGGTCACTGTGGGGGCAGGCGGGGCCTTCGAGCCCCAGGAGGCCCCAGGAGGCCCCAGGAGCCTCCAGGAGGCCCCAGGAGGTCCCGGGTGCCCCCAGGAGTCCGTTTACATGCCTGATTATGTTTGGCTGCAGCTCCTCCGTGAATGTGAGACGAGATGTGTTATTCTGGATCTTCTCTCTCTGTGTGTGTGTGTGTGTGTGTGTGTGTGTGTGTGTGTGTGTGTGTGTGTGTGTGTGTGTGTGTGTGTGTGTGTGTGTGTGTGTGTGTGTGTGTGTGTGTGTGTGTGTGTGTGTGTGTGTGTGTGTGTGTGTGTGTGTTGATTGGCCTTGATTAACAGGCTGCCAGGCACCAGAAACAGAGTCTTTGCAACGAAGCATCTTGAGTTGGTTATTTGCAATCATTCAACAGGTCTTGAACCCAGGCTGTGTGTGTGTGTGTGTGTGTTGTGGATGAGTGAAAACAACCTAAATTCAGAGCACAGGGTGGAAAAAAAAGTTCTTTAAAACAGGTTTTATTGTGTTTCTTTGAAATCAACTGTTGTTTACCTTTGTTTTCTCTGTTTCTCAGTGATGTTTTATATCTGGTCATAATAATGTCCTATAACAAGTTGTAGTTGGTTCTTAAGTCTTGATCTATGGAGACATTAAAAAAAAAAAAAATACATAATTAAGTTGCTCTGGTATATTTGAACCTTTTCTGAAATGACCCTTTGTTTTAAGATGTGTTTACTATTTCCTACATCCTTCTCTGAACTGATTTTGCAGACATGTAATGTGTCGTTAGCCTTTAACATCCACAATAAGAGCAAACTCACTTTTTGGGGGTACATCCTCGTCATTAAATTTAGACACAAGAAAACAAAATCACATTTTTACAAACATAATCTGAGAGATAGTTTTCAATGTTGGCAACCATTATCCTTCATTACATAACTTCATCAAGCGTATTATTATAAGAAAAGTGTCACATACATTTGTTTGCAGTTTGTGGTTCAGTTTGGACGTGAAAAAGAAAAACGATGCGCAATCTAGAAACACCAGAAGGTGCAATGTTTCAATTCATTTTACTCCTAGACTCACTGTGATAACCCTGTGTGTGTGTGTGTGTGTGTGCGTGCATGTGTGTGTGTGTGTGTGTGTGTGTGCGTGCGTCCTGCAGCCAAACTGAGCAGCCAGGAATCGTACAATAACTTCACCAATAACAACATGGGGAACCCGCGGCTCACCCCGCTGCCCAGCCTCACCGTGGTTCTGCCGCTGGCGCAGATCAAACAGCCCATGACCCTGGGAACCATCACCAAGCGCACCGGGTAGGTCTCACACACACACACACACGCACACACGCACACACACACCCTCCACAGGAGCTCCACTTTATGGCGTACATGTGTTATATAGCTTCAGTATGATCCCGTTACCTCATTATCACAGTGTTCATAACTCAGTGCAGCGCTGTGCTTCATTCCCCGTCGTCCTCAACTGCTTTCTACTTCTCTGTTAACATGTGACTCAACACTTTATTGTTCACTCGTACTAATAAACACACGCACTCCAGTTTGCGATGTCATTTGATCTGTATGTTCAGCACATATCTGGATATTGATTCCTGCACCGAAGGGTTTAGTTTTCTTGGCGTGTCAGAACAACACATTAGCTTGTTGTTGTTTGTTCTTCACCGTCTTCCCACAAAGCCACAGAACTGAGCTCAGCCACTGGGTTTTCACTCATGAGTCTGTCATGCTGAACACGTCTGTTCTGGCTTCAGCCTGAGGCCTGGAGAGATTCTGGATCTTCTTCTGATGGCTGCAGCTGCCTGAAGCTTGTGACTCCTCCTCCTCTCCCTCCTCCTCTCCCTCCTCCTCTTCCTCCTCCTCCTCCTCCTCCTCCTCAGAGTGTAACCTGCATGAGTACAACCGTCACTATTTGCCCTGCTGACATCCTCTCGGCTCACACTGAAAGCATCATAAGGCCCTCCACATTTCCTGACAGAAAAAAAACAAAAGCTGTAGACTCAGTCTGTGCTCAGGACACTAAGAACTAAGAACTAAGAACTAAGAACTCCTCCACAAAACTGCAACCCTCGACAACTCGTCCTTGGATGAGATATCACACTTTTGGGGGGAAATAAATCCTGTACAATGTAGTTTTACATATTATTTCTAATGATCTTTTATGTATGTTTCATATATCTTGTATGTGTCCATATATATTTAGTATGGTATCATATGGCTTTTTATTCTCGTGAAGAAGGTCTTCTTTGTGCACATGATGCCCCCCCCCAGCATTAAGGCTTATTATTTCCAGAAAGACATTTCCAAAAACTGCATTTCTGAAGACCATGTCTGAACTGGAGCCTCTGTTGAGTTTGCGCTCTGGGCAGCTGCCAACGTTTATGCGTTTGTGTCAAATACACTTACTAATCCTTCCAAATGTGTCGAATATGCCTTGAAATCCAATCCTTCAAATTAATAATCCTGGAAAAACTAGTTGTGGATGACTTGTCCGTTCACCAAGCTGTACCACACTGCTTGCTCCTTATTGTTTCACACACATTTTAATGTTTTATTGCTAGTTTTTAAATCATAGAGACGATGGTAAAGGCTGTCTCTTTTTTTATTAGATTTTTTTATTACATTTACATTTAAATGTGCACGTTAAAATGAAACGGCAAAATATGAAAGTAGATATTAAAGCCCAAGTGTAGTTTGATTTGATTTACTAACTAACTAACTAACTAACTAACTAACTAACTAACTAACTCATGTTTTTTTCTCTGGTCTAAAAGTGTTCAATAGTCTCATTCGCGAGTTCTTATGGGCTTTAGAAAAGTGTAGCTAAACATCCTTGGGACTTCCTGTGTTGACGATGTGTGATGCTGTTCTAAAGGGTTTCAATGATGTTCACAGCTGGTAATTGACTTTGCCCCTGCGTGCCGCCAAAGCTTTAAAGAGTGGATGGAAGGCTGTTTGTTGTAGACTGTACCTGAGGAGAGGATTTAAATCCCATTAATCAGCTTGTGAAAACAGTGTTTTGTGTCAGCAGTTGCTCGTCTCACACATCCAGCTGCTGCAGCAGACTCCTTTTGTCTCAGGCCGGCAGGTTCTTTGCATAGGGGAATGAAGCACAGCCTTTCTGTGGCCGATTTCCTCAGCAGATAAAACACATCTTTCCTGCCCCCATCCTTTTACATGATATTCAAGTTCTATTAAATGTGGTGGAACCGCAGCGTGGAACGCTCGGGCGGTTCAGTTTGAGAGCAAGACGGCGCTCTGCTCCTCCACCTCTGCTTTTCTGCTGGATCTTTGCCATGCATTGAAATGATGTCGTTTTAAGAGCATCAGCTACTACGGGCCTAAGCTTTAGTGTATTTACATACAGTACAGGTGGCTTCACAAATATAGGCAGATTTTAATATTTTCATTTAAATGTCATTTTCATGCCCAGTTTGAATGGGAAATGCTATAATGAGTCAAACAGGCGGCGAGGGATTCGCCTCCCCGCGACATTTGATCAGTGAGCTTTGAGGATGAGAGGGGGGGTCCCATCATGTGGTCGACGTAAACGGCTTCAGGCATTATTAAGGTCACCTGCAACCTTCATTTGCTTTGTACAGATGATTATTGCACATGGGCGGTTTCGGCATCTCTGAGCTGTTTGTGATGATGCCCCGGTACCTGCCACTGGTTTACCTTTCACTGCTGGAGTGTTTAATGTCGCGCGGCTGATGGAAGGCCTGAAAACACACGTTTGTTTCTCTCTGAGTGTTTCGATTCCTAACTTAGAACTGATCTGATTCATCTGAAAGGTTTACTTCTTCTGCTGTAACAATGATACTAATGTTAAATTAGCACCCCTCCTGTAAAAATGAATAAATCAAGTGTCGTGTGATGGGGAAAAAAAACATTTTATTTGTGGTGTACTTCAAATTATCGATCCAAAGCTGACACAAAAAAAAATCCCTTTATTTGCAGTATTTTACCATTGGTAGTTTTGTTCACTAAAATAACACAATAGACTTTTAATTATTGATAAACATGAAAGCTTTGGAACTTCCTCTGTTGTTTTCAGCTTCTATTAACTATGAAGCACCTCAGAGAAGCTGTACTAGTAATTGCTCTGATATGTTTGACCTCAGTTCTCTCCTTGCTTCAGCATACCTGAATCTAATGATGATGTCATCATGAGGTTGTGACAAAGCCCAATAACGAGCCCCTCATTGCGATCAGGTGTGTTTCAACTGAGAGGAGCTGAACCTGCAGGACCGAGGTTGGAGACTTCTGCAGAACTGACGACAGAAGCGACTTTGACTTTGACTAAAAATTAAATTAGACAATATTCAGTAAAGATGTGTTTGAAAGTGAAAGTAATTTACACATAGATACAGTAATTTTTCATATAAATGAAGACTTGTTACGTTGAAGAGGTTCATTTCAGGTTTTCATTTCCTTTGTGCTGCTTCATGTGAACTTTGATTCACACTGACCAGGAATCCTTGAGCGTCACCAGATCACAGTTCTCCCTCAAATGTCTTGATGATGTTCAGATTTCATCATTTAATGGATCTGATGCCTCCAGGATCAGAGGCATGAATGCAACCTCACAGAATGATGATAACTCCGCCTTGTTTCAGCAGGCTGGACTCGTTTCCCTGGCCTTGTTGGCTTTTTGTGACATTCCAGGCCTTCTGAGGCTCCCTCTGTGTTCTGTTTCCAGTCTGAATTGTAGTTGACATCCTTGACGACTATGTTCTCTCAACTCTTGTAGAGTTGTAAAGATGTTGAGCTTTTATCAGTTGAAGCGCCTTCCTCCGCTGCTTTGGCTCCGCCGGACATTCTAGAACCTGGAACACCGCTCCTTCCATCCAGTCCAGAGGAGGCCGCGGTATTAATAGATCAGGACATGCAGCTGTGCAGCCGACACACACACACACACACACACACACACACACACACACACACACACACACACACACACACACACACACACACACACACACACACACACACACACTCTGAGCGAGGCAGCAGGTTTGGCCCCCAGAGTCGGGGCTGATATCATATGCTTTCACTGTATACTTGCCCAGGAGTACCCAGGCACCATCTGTCTGTCTGCAGTGTGTGTGTGTGTGTGTGTGTGTGTGTGTGTGTGTGTGTGTGTGTGTGTGTGTGTGTGTGTGTGTGTGTGTGTGTGTGTGTGTGTGTGTGTGTGTGTGTGTGTGTGTGTGTGTGTGTGTGTGTGTGTGTGTGTGTGTGTGTGTGTGTGTGTCGTCCGGCAGCTGTATTTACACCTGTATGAGCAGATCCCTGTTGTCGGGCGGCACAGGAGCTCACCAGCTGCTTAACCTACATCCACCACCGAGGTGACTTTTTGTGCACTCTGCCATGACACACACACATCAGTGCACGCGCGCACTGATAAAGCGTTTCACCCCGTGTGCTGCCACACCGGGAGCTGCAGTACTTTCACAGGCCTCCGTTACGCCTGCAGACCACCAGAGTGCCGAAGAGGCTGCGATCTGCAGGATCAAGTCCTCAACATCAAAGACGACCCCGGCGTGTTTGTGCAGAGCGGCTCTTCATTTAAGTGTTGATACCTCCCCCGTCGTCAGAGTGGGGAGGCTGAGTTGGACGTTGCTCAGCATCCGCCTGATAACCCCCGATTGAAACAAGGCCAGGTCAGGGAGCGTAGCAACGTCGCCAAGCTGCTGCTCCTCAAAGTCTGCCGGGAATCCCAAACAGGAGGATTCATGCGGAAACGTTTGCTTTGATTTCTCCTAATTAGTGAAGAGGGAGAACCAGAAGTGAGCTGCAGAGGCACCGAATGCCACACATTTGACAGAAAGTCCTGAAACCAGATCGGTGCAGCCAGCAGACTCCCACAGTGCAGGATGTGTAAGTTCACTCCGACATGTGTAGCACATGTTTGTTTTCCTGCACCACGACCACAGAACCTCACCACACCCTCCCCTCCTCCAGCGGCCAGCGTGGCTCATCCAGCCTTCACTGACACTCAGAAGGTGCTCATCGTACAGACGGACCACCACTGGGATCATGTTCAGAGAACAAATAGTCACACATGTTCATGTTTGGCCCGGGAGAGGATGCAGCAAGACGAATCCTGTTTCAGAAGAAGGGAAATCAAGTAGCCTCATATAAAGAATGCATCATCCGGTGGTGTGCAGCATCGTGTTTAAAAGTGTGTCTGAAGGCTGGTTCTCCAGGAGTCCAGGAGTTGAGGGTCTGAGTGGCTGCAGGCTCTGGACCCCTGCTGGGCAGTGAAGTTCAGTTGTGTTCTTGAATTAAAACCAGAATGATTTTCTCAATGGGTGAAGGTCTGAGGGAACGTCGGGAGTCCAGACGGGAATACTCCCTCTCTCTGTGAACATTGAGTGACGCTTCGGTGTGTGTCTGGATCCGTCCTGTGACCGAGCCTGTTATAGATTAAATACAAAAAAAATAGAAAGAACTTCCTCTGCTGAAAATTCCCAGTCACAACTTAATCTGTTTCACAGATTAAAAGTACGATATTGACAGACAGCTCAGCCCGCGTTCTGCCAGGAGAGATTTAACTTGTCAAAAGGCCTGTCAGGGTCAAATTTGGGATTTACAAGCAGACAAACTATTGCACACTTATCCCATGTACACACTGTCTGACTTTAACACAGACAAACGAAAATCCAAATGGGAGATTGTCACACGCAAAACAAAACACCATCCCGGACCAAATCCCCCCGATGACATTCTGAAGTGAACAGCGCTGAGAGTGCAGCGCGGGTAAACGAGCAGGACGAGACCCGCTGACCCGCTGCAGATGTGGCCGAGATTACTGTAATACGTGCCGCCATTGTCTTCCTGAGCTGGAAAGGAGCTTTAAGAATGCACGACAGCCAGCTCAGCCATTTGCACAAATCACCTCTCTTGTGTCTCGTTCTAATGGCCCGGGCGGAGCTGCTATTAGGGCCAGCGGGTTAAGAGATGAACGTGTGAACGATTATTCTGCGGGAGTGGGGTCGTCGCCCTCGCCGGTCGATTACAGTGGCTCTTCCCCTCGGCCGCGGGCCGGCCTGAACTCTGCCGTCCCGGGTTAAACTCCCGGTTGCCGTCGTGCCGCTGTGCAGACCGTCGGCACCGTTTCCAGCTGGCATGAGCTCGTCTGTGGTTGCTTTGACATGTTGATTCGGGATGCTAAAGGAGAGATTTGAGATTTTACAAGTCGGCTCTAAAAGCAACACTGACGTGTCGCTGTAAACCTCCACGTGTGTCCGTGACTCCTAATTACTCAACGTACCGAGTCGTCTGCATTTACTTGACTGTCGCTTTGTTATCGAGAAGGAACTTTTTGCAGACTTGGGCAGTTTCTCTGGAAGCTTTCTTTTTACATTTCTTTTCTTTTATTTATTTGCACACAATAAGAATTTAGAACAGAATCGCAGGAAGATGAAACTCGACTGGTTCCAGAGAGGAAAAGAAGTCCAGCGGCTTCTAAAATCCTCCTCTTCAGTAAACATTTCTACATTCGTATAATGGAAATAAGAAAAGGAAAGGATGAAGGAAGAACAAGCAGAAAACAAAGAGAGGCGTGAATAAAGACAGTCACAACATAGAATCCCGTTTGGACAATAGATGATTGAATCATTTAGTCCTGAAGACGTTGAAAGAGGGAAGCAGTGGAAGTGAGGGATCCAGAGAATTCCAGAGTTTGACCCATGAAAGAATAGAAAGTTGATGTTTGGAGGAACGACAGAGCGGCAGATGTTTTGGTTCCTGGTTGGTTCTGAGTGAACGTCTGATGACGAGAGAAGAAGTTGTGAAACGTGTCTGGAAGACCTCGTTCACTAATAATGACTTCATACATGAATATTCATGTGTTAATGAATTCAACTCTTCAAACTGTTGTTGTATGTGAACAGAACAGTGTTTTCACGCAGTCAGAGTGAGACGTGACAAAACTGGTGTCGTCTGCAAATAAATAATATGAGGAAGGTTGAAACTGATAATTCAGGAAGATCATTTATGAAAATGAGAAATAGTGGAGGCCCTGAACTTGATCCTTGTGGCACACCATATTTAATCCTTGACATGTGACTCTTAAAAGCATTATACATAAATACTGCTCCCTGTTTCTTATGTAGTCACCAAGCCAACGTCCTGAAAACTGTATTTGTGAAGTTTTGATCAAATGCTTTTGATAAATCCAGAAAAAACACTGACTACAAACACATTTTGATTTATTCCTCTCAATATTTTTTTAATTTACTTTGACGATTCCTTCCTTTGTATGTTGATGATAAAAGCAGAGATAAATCAACAAATCTAAAGTCACTTTAGTCAATTTTAGTAACATTGTTTTCCCTTCGCTAACAGCAGTTGCTTTCTGTTAGCATGCACAGATAATGGGCGTGTTGAAATAGTGAAGGCACACCTGACCCGCCCTCCTCCTCCACTCTGAGAGCCAATCAGAGAGCTCTCCTGAGATCCCTTGAGCAGCTTCACTGTCATTATGTTCTGGCACACAGTTGGACATCACCATGAATTTGCCCAACAAGAAGTTCCGAGGGTCCAGGAGGGATGGGGGAAACGGCATCTTGTAAAACCCTGACGCCTACTTGACCTCGACCTCCCCCACCCTGCCGCTCCGTCCCTCCCCCACCCTGCCGCTCCGTCCCTCCCCCACTGGTGTCGGTCCATTTTCCCAGCTGGAGGCTTACGGCGTGGCCTCTGCAGGAGCCCCGTGCCCAGCAGGGGGTCCGCGGCGGAGCCCGTCCACCTCCACCCCCCACCCCCCCCCCGTGGAGCTCTGATAAGTGGCAGTTCACCGGGGGGGGGGGCCTCCATTCCACCAGCCCGGGGTCATTCCTTCACCGGCGATCTGGAGCAAAGAGCAGCGTCTGGAGTCCCGGAGGAGCGCTGCTCTACACATCCACGTCGCAGGACTAATTGGAGACTGCGTGCTATCGTTGGGAGGGCCGGGGCGGATGCGGCCGGAGCGATAAAATAAAGAAGTGCTGCAGAGTGCTTTAGTTGGCTGGGGATCGTGTTTTTTCATGAGCGGGGGAGGTCGGCTCGCGGGGACAGGGTTCAGTCTCATCGGACCTTTATTGCTGCGAGGAAAAGGCTTATTTACTGTAAACTGTTTACGGAGCTCTGTCACTATCTCTGGACAAGCAGGATAAACACAGGAACACACTCCCACTCCTAATGTCTTGTAAACAGCCCAAACACGCAGAGACTGACGGACAGAAATACATCCCGACACAGACGCGACACTCTGGATGACTCTTGGACACACAGGCTGCATACTTGTTCACATAATCATCGCCAACACACACTTTGCCCACACCCGCTGCTCCAAACACACACGCACTCCCGCAGGACAATGCAGCGGCCCGAAATACACACACACACGCACTAAGAAAAGCTGTCGCATGCAAACACACGGCTCCTTGTCTCAACAATGGCTGAGTGCTGTTAGTTTTACTGCCGGCCCCGGTTGTTGTACAAATTGGATAAACTCCTTGTGCTCTTTCTCAATCTCAACGAGCAGCTTCCCATCGTCTGTGTGTTGTATTTACTCTGCGCATGAACACGAGCCTCGTAAAGGACGGATGTTGGGAGAGAGAGAAGAAAACACACACACACACACACACACAGAGTGGGCAGAAGTGCAGCAGCTGCCAGATATGTGGAATCACTCTGCAGACGAGTCGCCGAGTCGTCCTGCAGGTTTTCAATCCATCTGGGCTGGGAGACGTTGGGCTTCCTGCCTCCGACACTGAAACAGGCACGTCGGGAAGCATGTCATGTGAAAAGTGTGTTTGCTCAAGTGTGCTAGTTCAATAATGGTTTCTCCGTCTATCTCTGTGCCCCCCACCCCTCACCCCTCCCTCATCAAGACCCTACCTCTTTGGGGCGGGATGTTTTGCCATTAAAACTCCATGGTGAGTTTTTTGCTTCTCCCCTCTGTTGGGCTCCAGCAGCATGCGACTGTACACTTCACCACCGCGCCACCCCCCCCCCCCCCCCCCCCCCCTCCTCCTCCTCCTCCGACATCTCGTTTGTCTTCTGCTATGTTTTCAACACATTCCTCACGCAGGCCTGTTTTGTCTATATTGTCCCCTTTGGTGCTGTTTCCCTCCGTCTTGTGTTTGGATGTGTGGGGAGTTGTGGCGTCACGTGATGCTCTTCAAACCATTACCCCAGTCATTTTTCTTTCTTTGTGGGGGGGGGGGGGGGGGGGGGGGGGGGTTGGTTTTGCATCTTACTTGAGGCCTGGTCCGTTTAGAGCCGTCGCGGACACACAGCTGCATGTTTTCTGTTTGCATCCCAGGTGGTAATTGAGGGACGCGTCCCAGAGCTTCAGTGTGGTTTCTTTGAGTCAAACATCTGTCGTCTTATATATTTCATTTTCTCCGTTATGTTGTGTGTAAAACACGTGTGTGTTTTGTTTTTTTTTCTATTCAGCCTGCTGTTGTCACTTTTCTTTTTGTCCCATTCGACGCATTTGCACGCCATTATTGTGTATTATCATATTGTGTTTGTACTGTGTGTGTTTTGTGTGATTACAGAAATGAGTCACATGTACTACTCCGATGAGTCGAATACTTCGTCTGTTTGCTTCAGTTAATTGTCACTAAACATGTTGTTAAGCTCAGTTTGGACTTCCCGTCTTGTACTGTGTGTTCTTATATTTCAGCATTTTGCTTATTGAATGAAAAAAAACACTGAGTATAAGTTCCCATGTTGACTTTCCCATTAGGTATATGTTCATTTCTGAGACACACCTCATTAATGGTAATACCCACATTGTTCTGTTTCAGGAGAAACTGGACTTTAGTTTGGCGTTTGAAACCACAGCATTGTTCTGCGTCATGTCTGTATGTGGTTATCACCATGAAACACACTGAACCAGCTGATGTTTTACTCTATTACTCTTATCACTGTGCTCATATTACTGCATTACATTATTCCTTTCCTCTGGAGGTCTCTTCTTTCAGTGGATGGTAAATTACCATCCACTTAATTTGTTTATCCACTCATCTGGTTAATGTGTCACACTCGGCTGTGATTTTTAAAAAGATGTCCTCTACGTCTGCACACTATATCAGAAGTTATTATTCATCATGATACCAACAACTACAATAATCATATTGTATTAGACTGGAGTGAAATAAAGGACATTTCTCTGCCAACATGTCCAGTCAGATGGAACCTGAATTCACATGATGCTTTTTTTTTTTACTTTAATCTTAAACCTGCTGACAACAGGATTCAATATTAATAGATAAATAAAGACGGTTGTAGAAGAGAAAGAGCACTGGTATGTAGAAGTACAGAGACATGAGGATCCTGTTCTGATATGTTTATGCCTTTATGTCACAATATTTCTCTCTCATGTTTGACGGAGATCATTCTGTCCTCATGTCCAGTGATGTGATGAGGATTTACTTTACATGTCCGGCATGTTAAAAGATAGAAAGGTAAGACACTGATAAATCATGGAATCTGATCATCTGAATTTGCCACAGTACAAGTGACATTATTATGTATTAATCAGTGAGTATTTTGAGGGGGGAAAATACATACAAAAGTGTTTTTCCTCCATGTCCATTTCCAACATCTGTGCACAGAGTGAACAACCACCCAAACACAATTATCAGCTCAATATTGAGTATTTTATTTATCATTTCAAATACAAATGTGGTTTTCAGCTAACACATGCGGTTCATGATTTCTGTTGCAAACAATCCATATTTTTCACTTTTTGAAAACATGTAAAAAGTACATTATTATGGACTCTAGAAAGTGGCTGGTTGCCTGGTGTAAAACCTGCATCAGCTGCAGACGTGAAGTGTGACAGTAAAGAGAAACTCCTGCAGTTTGGAATACTTTTCACTGAATGTTAAAGCTCAGATTATTTATTTACTTACTTACCTACTTACTTACCTACTGACTTACTTATTTACTCATCCCTTATCAGTTCCCAGGACATTTCTTTACTGAACGGACCAGACACTATGTACAGGTGATTTGTAGTAAAATGTTAAACATTGAGCAAAACAGGTTAATTTAATTGTATTTTTTTTGAAGGTCGTAATCATCAAAGGAAGCAGTGCCACGGTTTGAACCCCACTCAGTGACAGTGGAACGTCTCTCTCCGGCCGGGGGCTGAAGCTTCTTGTCAACAGTGTCTGATGAAATCAGATGCTTACAAGCTTTTAAAAGAAGCCCCATTATGACAGAGTCACTTCTGGAGGGATGATTGAGCGGCTCAGTGAAGTGAACTTTTCCCTTCCCGGCTCCCTGCTCCACAGCTCCTCCCCTCCTCACCAAATGAATAGCATGTGTTGCCTTCCCCAAGTCTTAGGTTTCCTCTTTTGTTGTGGCCAGTCACTCATACTCTTTAATTGAATTTTTTTTTCTTTCTGTCCTTATCCACCTCCTGCCTAATCCCGGCCCTTAGTGACTTCAGAGTATATACTTTTTCAAAGGTATACATTCATTAGCGTGTGTTCGGGATCTCGCCAGTTAAAGCGACGCAGTTTTCCTCGTAGTTTGTCTCCAGATGTGAGCTGAGTCACTGAACAGCGAAGACAACCGAGATTTACTGTCTTCACTGTGATAATGTGAAGTAAATTCTGGCCACAGTGAAAAATCTTCATTCACACCCGTCTTTCAGAAGTTTCTGATCTGAGTGAGGAGGAAATGTCGGGACAGGAGGATTCAGAAGAAACTGATCAGACTCTGAACAAAGAAACCAAACAAACTATCAAAACCTCTTCAGTGCTTCCTGCTGAAGCTGGATGTGAGTCATGTGATCATGTCACTAAGCATGTTGGGATTGTCCAGCACAATAATCCCATCACTTTATTCAGTGTTCATGCAAACAGACAATCTGATCCCTCAGTCACATTCAGTGTAAAAGTGTAAAAGCAGCTACTGTTGGACGTGTCGGCCCGTTCACTCCGTCTGCACAGCGGTTTGGGTAACGACAGATATCAACTGGAAACTCACTTCTTCTCCTGGAGACGTCAACCGTGTGCAGCAAAGTTCTTTTCTCCCTTCATGCTGAAAACCGAACATTTTGAAGACGTTGTGTTCAGTGTGGAGACGCAGCAAGGCACTTCACAGTGGGAGTTTGGTTTTCACTCCGATGTGCTCTAAAACAGGACGGAATGCTAAAGGGACACAAACACAAACTTTCATATTTACAAAGATCTGTCACAACTCCGAGTGCCTCGCGTGTTTTTGAGGAACTTGTGGTCAGATTAAGGAAACAGAGCTTTGTTTTATTCGCTTCACCAGGATGAGGTCCTGCTTTTCTTGAGTGAACAACATTACGGTGTACAGTTCTTCCCCGGTCAGTTTAAAGAAAACGCTCTAGTTTCTCCTTGAACCTTTCGTCCGGTGTGGACTGAGTTCCCCCCTCGGCCGTCGGTCGCTGTGAGCTCAGCAGAGCCGCCAGGCTGAGGAGCCGTTGTAGAATAATAAATGTGACGTTGAAGGATGCCTCCTCCACATGACTGGCCCCTCTCTGTCTTTGCTCTCCTTCCTGGCCGGTCTTAATACCAGCTCCTCTTCCTGATAACAATTCTCCACATGGCCCAGAATCAGCACGACGACAGCCACACAGTTCTGTCACTGGACAGGCAGCTGAAGTGAGCACAATCATATTTGTTTACTGGGGCCCTGGAAATAAATGTCGCTGCCAGCGGACTTCCAGCGCCGCCCTCCTCCCCCTCAGAGGCGCCTCATGTTAGCCCGGACGTAGTAATGCGAAGGGACTTTGATGGTTGATGTCGCAGATTGAATTATGCCCTTGAGGAAAAGCTATTAGCTCAGTCAAGAGTCCTCATTTGTTAATTTAAAAGTGGAAATGACATGTGAGTAGTCTTTTCAGTGAATTAAAGTTGCAAAGAAAATGGATCCCTCTCCTTGTAAAAGGGAGCGCAGGGGAAGAAAAGCAGCCGTTTGTTTGGTGACATCCATCTCCTCCTGCTACCAATCCCCCTCTGGATTTTTATGTTTCATAATTTATTGATATTGGATTACATTTTCTGTAACTTGGTGCCATTTGCTAACCTCGCGCTCTTAACCAGCGGTCCTCTCTGAAATGTGATTTCTGTCCACATCGAGGGCTCCGAGGTTATTTATGGCTCGGCTCTGTTGGAATGGTTGGAACTGGATCAGTCCTCCTGCGTCTCCGGCGTAAAGTGTTGAACTCGTTTTCTTTCTAGGGAGCTTTGAACCTTTTGGAGAGGAGGTCACAGTGTCTCTCTACCTCTCTGTGGAATATTCATCTCATCCCTAAAACCAACGTCAGGTGGCTCTCAAACAGGATTTGTGTTTCCCGGGTTGTTGAAACCAGTGAACCACAGGGCCTTGGAGACTTTAACATATTTTCCAGCGATGGGATAGCTGGAAGAGCAGAATCTGACCGAAGAACAGTCCCACACAGTCTGGAGGATCTGTTCTGGTTCACGTGGGTCTTCTGACCAGCAGATCTCCATTCCCCACTTTCCCACTGCGCGTCACCGTCTTCTAGCCATTTTCACTTTCCTGCTCATTGCTCATGCTCTCAACTGTACATGCCTGATATCCTCGCGGCTCTGGGTTCTGTTGGTTTTCCTCCTGTGTTGTGGTGAGATAGTTTGATTGAAAGCAGAACGTCCTGCGGAGGAGGAAGCTTCAGGTTGCTAAGTGGAGCTGTTTGTTAAACCTGTGATGTGTTTGGATGCCCGGACGGACAACTCCGCCTCAGGAAGCGCTCCGAGGCCCGGGCGAGGCCAACCTGGAGTCAGCGCAATATCCTGAGCGTGACTCTATCTCCTTCCCATCTCTCCGTCACAGACGGGGCTTACCGGACTCTTTGGCTGTTCAGTCGTCTTTCTCTGACTTCCTCTGTCACACGGTGTCGGCCAATCACGTGGCTGCGTCCAGCCGCTCATGTCTGAGGTGGCGGCAGTGAGAGGAACCTGAACAGGGAGAGTTTGAGCAGCCGGCTCTCTCAACACCCGGTACCGTGGGTTTCTGACAAACACTGCTGAGGAACTTCTTGTTTGTTTGTTTGTTTGTTTGTTTGTTTGTTTTCAACCAGTGGCAGGAAGCTTCAGCAAGGAACATGAGCTGTCACACTCAGATTAACGTGCTGTCATTATTCCAAGCAGATTATAGATTACAGGTGTTTCACATCTAAACCATTGGAATGAAGTTCTCTGGTTTATCTTTGTGACACTGTTTAAAAAAGTGCTCTATAATTAAAGTTATTATTATCTCGTCCTTCTGTTTTAAGGATTGTGTTGCACTTGTATGTTCATGTAGATTTCCTTCAATGAGGCGTCAGAGATCAGGTCTGTCGCTGCTTTACATCCTGAAACATGAACGTGAATCCCACTCTGAGGTTTTACTCAGACGAAAGTAACAGAACAGAGACCGTCACCTCATTTTACTCATCCGACTATCAGCCAGTGCAGATTGAATACTGAACAATGTAATTAGTTAGTGACAGTGCTATACTTTCTGTACCTGCTGACCCTGTTCCATCAAACAAACACATTTATTGACTGAACTTTACTGCATCATGGCAGGTTTTGATTTGATTTGACCAAATGTATTTGGTCAAATATACCTATTAACTTTATAACCATTTTAATTCATTTTGGTTCATGAAGCCGTGACAACTGATTGATATATGGTGTAAATTGATTTCACAGATATATTACTTTTCCACCACTTGAGCTTTTCAGTTAATCACATTCACCAATTCACACTCACTCACACACCCATGGAGGCGGCTGCCATGCAATCAGCTCAGTCTGTCCTCTGAGAGCAGTTTGGGGTTCAGTGTCTTGCTCAAGGACACTTCAACATGTGGTAGATGTGGAATTGAGAGACGACACAAACTGAGCTGAAACCGCCCATGAATTCATTGTCTCACAATTTATGAATTCAATGATGTAATCATTTTGTAATTGGGTTGGAGGGCTTTACACAGTGGAGGTTCACATCAGACATGTGTTTTCATAGAAGCACCAAATGATTGTTGTCCATGGACACAGATGTGGTTTCCACCTGATCATCTCGTGTTTTATCCATCGATGTCACTGTTTTAGCATGAAGGGATAAAGAAAGCAGATAAAACTGCAGTTCTATGAACTCCTGAGGACGTTTCTGCAGCTGGAGTCAGTGGTTGATGATTCACTGGACGGTATGAGTCCACTGCTGAAGCAGATCTCAACAGTTACTCTCACGTCTTCACCGTCCCTCACATGAGGTTGGTCTTCTGTTTGACTTCTCTCAACCTCTTCTCCGCTGCGGAGTGAATTGGTAGTCGATCTGAGCAAGTGGTGCGTTGTTCTGTTGCTCCTTGTCCTCGCCGGAGCTCGTTCCGACAGAAGTGGGCGAGTTGCTTTTATGCCCGTGTGGTTTCCCAGAGGTGGAGGTTAAGTACCCATGTGGGAGTGTGTGACACCAGCCGGGGCCTTAAAGCCGTGAGCCCCTCTTGTGCCTGATCGCTGCGACCACATTCTGCTGTCCACGTTGGTTAGAAGGCCGGACAGTAATACCAGACCTGGCTACTGTTCCATGATTGCTTCCATATGGAGCCCTATCGCAGCTCAAACCTCTCTCTGGCTCCACTTCCTCTCAAACAGTCCTGACATGCTGAATAATCCAATCACTTCCAACAAATAACCTCCTGTGGCTCTTTCATGCAGACGCTTTAGAAATGCAGCTCGGACTCTGCAGCTGAGTCCAGCAGCTCCCAAACTGGAATCCTGCAAGAAAATAACACGTTTGACGAAACGAAATATTATGTGTAAATGCAAGGCAAATCTATTTATATAGCACCTTTCATGATTTACAAAGAAACATAAGAAATACGTGAAATCAAAGCCATCAAGCGTCTTAAGACATTAAGATTCTGAAATGAATTCAAACAAAGGGATTTAAAACTGCATGAAAAGGAGAATGAATACAGTAAATGTATAACGGTAATTTAACAAGTACAAACCAAAAACAAATAACCTCTTCAGCCACTGCTTTTATGTGTTTTTGTTGAATGGATGAGAGTTGCAGTGTGTGATCGGCAGTATCACGCTCACATTATGCAAACTGGTTTCCTACAAAGTAATTCATTTCTTCTTCTTCTTCTTCTTCTTGTTCTTGTTGTTGTTAAACCAAACACAGTGTCTGCAAATATACGTGTGAACACATAGCATATATTCATATGCATGGAATGGTTTGAGCATATTCTGCAGTGTAGGAGGCGTGAGGATCGGGCCGGCAGAAGTCGATAGATTATCTGATGACATGAGGAAGTCAGGAAGGATTTCTTGTTTCGTTCTTTTAGGCAGCAAAGCTGCTCTTCAAGTGTCCATGAAGACAAGTTGATGATCAAGCACATGCTTGTAATTCACAATGTTGATTGTTTGCTGGCCGTCGGTGTTGAGTGTGTCTTCTTGATTTGTCTCCTCCCTGAAGCAAAGCCAAGCCGCCGCCTCAGATCTCTCCCAGCAAGTCCAGTGGGGGAGAGTTCTGCGTGGCCACCATCTTTGCCTCGTCCCGCTCCTGGTTCATCACAAACCCCAACATGAAACGAGAGAAAGGTGAGCACGCCGTCGTTGGGTCACCGTGCCTCTCGCCTGCGCTCAGTGATGCGTGTCCGGCTCATTTCCACTCCTTGTCCACAAACGGCACGTCTCCCCGCTGAACGCTGCCCCCGCCAGTCCCGCCGGTACTGCAGCGTTTGCTCTGTGTGAACGAGCCTCTGTGACGTGTTTGTGTCTCCTCACAGACCAGTCCAAACAGTCCGTGGTGGACTCGCTCTACATCGTCAGTTGCTATGGTAACCTGGTGGAGCACGTCCTGGAGCCTCGGCCCATCAGCACGGCTCAGAAGATCAGCGACGACACGCCGTTGGAGCTCAACACGTGTCCCAGGGCCTGCTGGACGCTGGCCAGGTCAGGGGGGGGGGGGGGGGGTCATGTTGGGGGGGGGGGGGGGGGGAGCGCCTCTGAAGGAGCTGCTCTCACAGCGGGTTTGTGTTCCGGTGCAGGACTCCGCAGTGGAACGAGCTGCAGCCTCCGTTCAGCCCCACCCATCCCCTGGTGCTGGCCTCGGACCTCGTGCAGTACTACCAGTGCCTGCTCTCCGGTACGTCGTCACTGCAACACTTACATGCTTTCACACCTCGCATATTCATGTTTAATTGGGGCGACCGTGGCTCAGGTGGTAGAGTGGTCGTCTTTCGGAGTGAGAGGTCGGAGGTTCGATCCCAGTCTACACCGGTCTATGTGTCGAAGTGTCCTTGGGCAAGACACTGAACCCTAAATTGCTCCCAGTGGTGGACTAGCGCCTTGCATGGCAGCTCTGTCCCATTGGTGTGTGAATGTGAGCGTGAATGGGTGAATGACTGATATGTAAAGCGCTTTGGGACTACCTCAGTGTGGTTAGAAGGTGCTATATAAATCTAGACCATTTACCATTTAATTCTGAATTTATTCATCTTTTGCTCAGATTCAATGTAGTTTCATGGTTTTTCACATCATTTAAAGTATCAGGCTCCAGAGAGCAGAGTTTACAGGTCTGCAGAAAAAGCCGTGTGTACAGCAGCGCTCATCCTCACATAAACTCCTGGAAATAGATCAGAAAAGTGGGATCGTCTTATGTTGGGGACTTATTATTGAACTGCTGAATTGCGGCACAGCGCCTTAGAATCAAGAGGACACGATCTGCAGACTGCAGAACAGTGGTGTAATGATCAAATGAGGATGACCTGAATGTTCAGTTCTCATAGTTTTCTGATTGAGGACCACAACTTGAAGTGATCTGGGTTGGATTTGAAGGAATCGATTTGTGTTCTTCAAACTGTCACCAAGCAAACAAAAATGAGATTCTGGATGCAGTGTGAGCGCAGCTGTAGGCAGGATGCACCTTGGGATGACCAGCTCAAGTTGTAGGATGCAACTTCTTACCTCCTAAACATCTACATGAATCCTCAACGCTCCTCCAAAGCAGCTTCAACCACCTTGCGGCAAAGAGTCAGTATGAGCTCAAAGTGAACAAAACTCCTGGCTTTGACCCAACATTTGAAGTTTCATCTCAAATGTCAGAAGGACTTCCAACAGCTAATACTCACAAATCTCTTCCCAAATGTATAAATATGGAACAAATGTGTTTCAGTACTGGATAAGCTGACGTATTTGCTTTGAAACCCCCATAGTGTGTGTTTATCCCGAGGATCAAATGTAGGTCTGTGTATGTTTTGGTAGCTCAGGCTCACGGGGGCACGTACGTGTTCTGTATGTACTGTATGCATCATTAGCCGAGCCGGGAACCTCTACGCCCCGCTGGTTCTCCTGCTGACCGTGTTGAAAGCAGGTCATCAGCCTCTTATTGGGGCCACATGCAGGGAAGGGACGGCTCCACTCGCCACGCACAACGTCCTCTTTCTCAGAGAAACGTCTTCCTCCCTCGTCTGTCCTCTGAGCTCGGTCACAATTCCGCCATGTTTTTTCCTGCGCTGGCACCTTGAATCAGTCCTGTGGTGGCCTGCTTCAGGACTCGTCCTACCGATGCTAAAAGATGTAGCACTCAGGCCAATTAACGGACACCCTGAACTCACTCTAATTCAATAACAAGTCCAGAGCAGTGGGCACTTTAAGTTGCTGTCTGAAAGGCCATTTCACTAAAGCGCAGAGTGCACACGGATGGCCACACACGGAATCAATCCAGCCCAGTGGAATATGCTGGCGTTTTCAGCTCGCGCCATAATTATAAACATACAAAATCTGTAATTAGTTCTCGTGGGTGCTCCGGGGCAAGTGGTAGCTGTGTTTACCCTTATCTCTGTACTCGCCTGCGTGGACTTCTGCAGCGCTCCAGGTCTAACTGGTAGGATATTTTCCCAAATTAGAGCTAATGGTCTCTCCCAGTGTCAGAGCGATGAGGACGCGTCGGAGTGACGGGCTCGGGCGTCAGCTTCCTCCACAGACCTCTGCCAGCGTGGGCCGCGGAGCTGGCTGCATAATGAGAGAGATTCATTGCATTAACATTTACATCCAATTAACAAAAGCCAAATCACACCGCTGTGACTCTGCCCCCCCCGAACCGCTCGATGTGAACTCATGTGCAGTCAAGACGCTATAAACATAATTGTTCAACCCTCTGCCTCCTTCTTGAGCTCCTGCCATTTTCCCTCGGGGTCATGTTCCCTACGCCACCACCACCACCACCACCACCACCACCACCACCACCCACCGAGCTGCTCTTAGCCGGCCACCTTCCCTCTCTGTGCCGTGCACCGGGCGGGTACTCCCAGCATTCTGTTTCCCAGCATGCATCTGCTGTGCCAGCTCCTTCCTGCCCTGCAGTGATCCAGGAGAGAACCTGGAGCCGACCTGAGGAGGAATTGCTGCACAACCAGAAGCTGCTCCTGCAGGCACCTCTTGTGTACCAGGAACGCTGAGAGGAAGCTGAACAGACTCACGGTCCGCTCCCGCAGAACAAACTACCCTCCAAATGGATTCTTGTCATTGATTCCTCACGAGAGAGAGTCCGTGCTTAGATAACAATAAGTTTACAAGAAGAGTCAGGACTCTCAACAACATTGTTGATACGCTCTTGTTCCGGAGCCTCTTCAGCAGCTCAGACTAGTCAAATAATGACATTATAACTGTGGAATTCATATTTCTGGACAACTCCAAAGACTTCCTTTGTGTTGTTGCAAACAGCTCTGTCTCAACCCGAAGACATTTTTTATAGGGAAGCACTTATAACAATACCAGCAACTGGTATAGTGTGTGACATTCAGATACACGGGGTACTCTGGGTCATACATGTGAAAGCTCCCGATACAACCAGGAGAGTGATGTCATCGTGATGTCATCAATCAGCAGCAGGTAGACCAGAGAGCAAGGGCCCACAGTTTGGAGATTCTTTAATATTACTGAGAGCCACAAGAGTAACACAGACTGTAACTGATGTCCTGACAACATATCAAGTGGAGAGAAATAGTTCAACACCAGCAGAGTGAGACCCATGCTGCCCAGTAGTTTAAGTGCTCACAACGTCAATCTGTGCTAGCTGCTTCATGCTACATGCTAAACGTTATTAAAGATTGACTGATACACTCGAGCTCAGTCCCTTGGTCTACAGCCTCCAGTGAAGCGTACAATGTTTTGCACTGTGCTGCGTGTACTGTAGACTGTAATACTGCTGGATGTGTGTGTACTGTAGACTGTAATACTGCTGGAGGTGTGTGTACTGTAGACTGTAAGACTGCTGGATGTGTGTGTACTGTAGACTGTAAGACTGCTGGATGTGTGTGTACTGTAGACTGTAAGACTACTGAGGTGTGTGTACTGTAGACTGCAAGACTACTGAGGTGTGTGTACTGTAGACTGCAAGACTACTGAGGTGTGTGTACTGTAGACTGTAATACTACTGGATGTGTGTGTACTGTAGACTGTAAGACTACTGAGGTGTGTGTACTGTAGACTGTAATACTACTGGATGTGTGTGTACTGTAGACTGTAATACTACTGGAGGTGTGTGTACTGTAGACTGTAATACTACTGGAGGTGTGTGTACTGTAGACTGTAATACTGCTGGTGTGTGTGCTGTAGACTGTAACACTGCTGGAGGTGTGTCTAATATAGACTATAAGACTACTGAGGTGTGTGTACTGTAGACTGTAAGACTACTGAGGTGTGTACTGTAGACTGTAATACTACTGGAGGTGTGTGTACTGTAGACTGTACTACTGCTGGAGGTGTGTGTACTGCAGACTATACGACAGCCAAAAACCATTTCACCAGTCTGGGTCCAGGGTTCAATGTTGGTTTTGTTCTCTGATTGGACTAAAACACTGAATGCATCAGTTAAAAAAACGATACGTTGACCGAAACCAAAGACGACATCGTGAGTAGAGTTTCAATCGTATCTCTGTGGAAATACATGGAGATGCAACACTTTACCTTTTTAATGTAGAATACCTGGTGCCTTTTCAAATTACAAGCCATTTGTATTTGATAAAACTGAAATTCCTCCTTTCCTCAATATTAGGATTGAAAATGCTCTGTGAAATGTGTCATTGTCATGTGTGAAGTGGAAAAAACCTTTCGGAGAATACACAATAAAATGTGTCTAAAGCATGAACACATGTTGGATGTATTTAATATCAGTGAAACCAACCCTGCAGACTCACTGAAATGCTGAAAGAAGAAGACGTATATAAATAGCTGCTCCTGCTAATTGTCTTGCAGCTTGTGTGTAGAAAGTGGGCGCGAGGCGGAGAGGTGGCAGCGGCTGATTGACGGGCCGTGGTCTCCGGTCTCGCTTCTCTATATTGGATGACCCGGGCTGATTAAAAATGCAGCATGCAGGGGAAGAAGTAGGAAGGAGAGAGGAAGGGCCGAGGTCAGAGCAGACCGGAGCCTGCAGGACGGGATGATAAAAGGAAGCGGTGGCGCCACTTCATGGTCACTATCTCCACCTGTCCATCTGCAGCGGCTCCTGGCAGCACTCAGGATGCGCAGCACCGCCGCCACTGATAAGCAGCACAGACACACACTGTGTACAGGAGCTCACAGAGGAGGCGCTGTACGGCGTTCAGAGCCAGCATTCAGTGGTCCAGTCTGCAGACCGTCCACTGACCAGTTCACAGTTCCATCATGTCCAGTCTGCAGACCGTCCCCTGACCAGTTCACAGCTCCATCAGCTCCATCATGTCCAGTCTGCAGACCGTCCCCTGACCAGTTCACAGCTCCATCATGTCCAGTCTACAGACTGTCCCCTGACCAGTTCACAGTTCCATCATGTCCAGTCTGCAGACCGTCCCCTGACCAGTTCACAGCTCCACCATGTCCAGTCTGCAGACTGTCCCCTGACCAGTTCACAGCTCCATCATGTCCAGTCTGCAGACTGTCCCCTGACCAGTTCACAGTTCCATCATGTCCAGTCTGCAGACTGTCCCCTGACCAGTTCACAGCTCCATCATGTCCAGTCTGCAGACTGTCCCCTGACCAGTTCACAGCTCCACCATGTCCAGTCTGCAGACCGTCCCCTGACCAGTTCACAGTTCCATCATGTCCAGTCTGCAGACTGTCCCCTGACCAGTTCACAGTTCCATCATGTCCAGTCTGCAGACCGTCCCCTGACCAGTTCACAGCTCCACCATGTCCAGTCTGCAGACTGTCCCCTGACCAGTTCACAGCTCCATCATGTCCAGTCTGCAGACTGTCCCCTGACCAGTTCACAGTTCCATCATGTCCAGTCTGCAGACTGTCCCCTGACCAGTTCACAGCTCCACCATGTCCAGTCTGCAGACCGTCCCCTGACCAGTTCACAGCTCCATCATGTCCAGTCTGCAGACTGTCCCCTGACCAGTTCACAGCTCCATCATGTCCAGTCTGCAGACTGTCCCCTGACCAGTTCACAGCTCCATCAGCTCCATCATGTCCAGTCTGCAGACTGTCCCCTGACCAGTTCACAGCTCCATCAGCTCCATCATGTCCAGTCTGCAGACTGTCCCCTGACCAGTTCACAGCTCCACCATGTCCAGTCTGCAGACCGTCCCCTGACCAGTTCACAGCTCCATCATGTCCAGTCTGCAGACTGTCCCCTGACCAGTTCACAGCTCCATCATGTCCAGTCTGCAGACTGTCCCCTGACCAGTTCACAGCTCCATCAGCTCCATCATGTCCAGTCTGCAGACTGTCCCCTGACCAGTTCACAGCTCCATCAGCTCCATCATGTCCAGTCTGCAGACTGTCCCCTGACCAGTTCACAGCTCCATCAGCTCCATCATGTCCAGTCTGCAGACTGTCCCCTGACCAGTTCACAGCTCCACCATGTCCAGTCTGCAGACCGTCCCCTGACCAGTTCACAGCTCCATCATGTCCAGTCTGCAGACTGTCCCCTGACCAGTTCACAGCTCCATCATGTCCAGTCTGCAGACTGTCCCCTGACCAGTTCACAGCTCCATCATGTCCAGTCTGCAGACCGTCCCCTGACCAGTTCACAGCTCCATCAGCTCCATCATGTCCAGTCTGCAGACCGTCCCCTGACCAGTTCACAGCTCCACCATGTCCAGTCTGCAGACTGTCCCCTGACCAGTTCACAGCTCCATCATGTCCAGTCTGCAGACTGTCCCCTGACCAGTTCACAGCTCCACCATGTCCAGTCTGCAGACCGTCCCCTGACCAGTTCACAGCTCCATCATGTCCAGTCTGCAGACTGTCCCCTGACCAGTTCACAGCTCTATCAGCTCCATCATGTCCAGTCTGCAGACTGTCCCCTGACCAGTTCACAGCTCCACCATGTCCAGTCTGCAGACCGTCCCCTGACCAGTTCACAGCTCCATCATGTCCAGTCTGCAGACTGTCCCCTGACCAGTTCACAGCTCCATCATGTCCAGTCTGCAGACTGTCCCCTGACCAGTTCACAGCTCCATCATGTCCAGTCTGCAGACTGTCCCCTGACCAGTTCACAGCTCCATCATGTCCAGTCTGCAGACCGTCCCCTGACCAGTTCACAGCTCCATCAGCTCCATCAGCTCCATCATGTCCAGTCTGCAGACCGTCCCCTGACCAGTTCACAGCTCCACCAGCTCCATCATGTCCAGTCTGCAGACTGTCCCCTGACCAGTTCACAGCTCCTTCAGAGCTGCTCGACTTTCCACATCCAAACTGGCGACAGTAACTTCATACTGTCTTGAGAGGTGATTTTTGTCTCTCTGTCCCCACCACCACCACCAACACCACCTCCATCATCACCACCTCCACCACCTCCACCACCACCACCACCACCAAGTACACAAACCAGTGAATAATTCAATGCCTGGATCTCTCGCTGGCTCCTCTGAGCCGGGTGATGAAGGTGGCGATCCCGGCTCTGCTTTTTGGCGCAGCCACCCTCCGTCCGCCCCCCCACCGCCCCAACGCGCCCCCAACGCCCCCGCCCCCCACCGCCCCTCCTTCCTACCTGTCATATAATGTGCTAATTGTGGCTACTGAATGACTGGCTGGCTTGGCAGCCCTCTCGGGACTCTGAGGCCCATGACAGGCCGGCCACAGTTGCCCCGTCAATAGATCTAATTGCTGGGAGAGAGGGGCCGGAGTGAAGGCTGCAGAGCATCAGGCGTTTGGTAAAGGGAAACCGCGGCGCCATGACGGGGTCAGTAATCAAAGAGAGGCAGAGAAAGGATGGGGGTAAGTGTAGCGCTGGCTGAATGAAGGAACTGTCAGTCAAATGTGCCTTGAATGATATATAATGGCTAAGCCATCCGCCCTGTCAGGATGCCAGCACCTATCTGCCAGAGTGCGGCTCAAACGGCAACGCGAGAAGAGAGGAAAGTGAGAAGAGAGGCAGGTGGGGCCGCGGAGAGGCAGCGCGGCAAGTGGAATGTCTGGCAACCGGACCCGCGGAGTCCGCAGAGGGAGGAGGGAAATGAAAGAGGACAAAATTAATATTTAAGAAAATACAAATGGAGGAGATGAAGGTGATTGGAGCCGACGCCCAGACGGACCGCCGTTCTCTGTTCACCCAGCAGCCGCCGTCCTGATCCATCAGATTGTTACAATGGTTATCTATCCCCGGAGACCCCCCCCCCCCCCCCTTCCTCCCCCCCCCCCCTAAAAGTCCTCTGTAGGTTGGACCACATCAATACCTCAGGCAGCCTTTGTTCTTGTTCTGACTCCGTGCTTCACTGCTCAGGCTAACACACACACACACACACACACACACACACACACACACACACACACACACACACACACACACACACACACACACACACACACACAGTATAAACGGACTTCCTCTCTTAGGTGTTTTTACAAAAGTACCCCAAAAAGTTTTTTTTGTTGTTTTTTTTTTTTTAGCATTTTTGATAAATGGACACAATCAACTATGATCAGATCCTAAATATTCAGTCAAACTTTTAAATATCTCCATCATTCATTTACAGTCATTAATGATGGTGATGGGGGGGGGGGGGGGCACACAACACATCACAAGACGAAAGCACAAAAATTTCAGTTCTTCCTGCTCCAAGCAGGATTTTAAATCCTCACCCCCTGACCCAACCCAAAGTCTTCATCCCTACCCTACCGGAACCAGCCATTTGAATCTCTCCCCCAATCTGTCTTCTTCTTCTTTTCTCTCCTTGTCCCTCTCACCCATCGGGCGAGCATGAAGCCACCACCTATCAGTCTGGTTCTGCAGGGTTCTCCTCCTCGGAGTCTGGTTCTGCAGGGTTCTCCTCCTCGGAGTCTGGTTCTGCAGGGTTCTCCTCCTCGGAGTCTGGTTCTGCAGGGTTCTCCTCCTCGGAGTCTGGTTCTGCAGGGTTCTCCTCCTCGGAGTCTGGTTCTGCAGGTTCCTCCTCTGAGGGAGTTGTTCCTTTCCACAGTCGCTGTACTTCTCATGTGGATTTATTGGGTTTATCTCTGTTAAAAGCACCTTGAAGTGACTGTGATATTTGTGGTGCTGAACTGAAGTGGAATTGAACTACAGATGAGTTGTGGAGTCCCTACGAAGCAGCCGGAGGACCCACTGGGTCAGGGTCCACTGGTTCCACACACCGGTGTGTTAGTAGCTGTGTTTAGTGCAGGGATGCAGTACGTGTGGACTCCTCCAGGACGGAGACGGCCGCCGGCCTGGTTCCCTCCGTGGACGGCAGGGAGGGAACAAATGTTGTGGAGCTGCATCGACGTTCAGCCTCTTAAGAGCCTGTAATGACTGCTGGAAAAGCAGGAGGCGACTGATCCCACTGTAACTGCTGGGGTTCTGTCTGGACACACACACACACACACACACACACACACACACACACACACACACAGTATGCTTGACCCGTGGGGATGACCACTCGCCCCACAGTGGAGCCTGGCTGCCACTCCGGCCTTTGAAACACACACACACACACACACACACACACACACACACACACACACACACACACACACACACACACACACACACACACACACACACACACACACACACACACACACTCTCACACACTGGAAACCCGATCCAGCGAGTCCAGCAACTGCTTCAGAACATCAATAATTAATTAGGGAACAGCTATTGGCCCCAAGGGTCAAAGAGCTTGGAGGGAGGAGGAGAGGGTGTGTGTGTGTGTGTGTGTGTGTGTGTGTGTGTGTGTGTGTGTGTGTGTGTGTGTGTGTGTGTGTGTGTGTGTGTGTGTGTGTGTGTGTGTGTGTGTGTGTGTGTGTGTGTGTGTGTGTGTGAGAGTGTGTGTGGGGGGGGTCATTATTTTTTTAATAAATAACTGGTCCTGCAGGTTTTTACAGGGACCTGCTGCACCTGCTGAAGGCTCCCGAGGAGAAACACACTTTATCATCATGAGCTGAAAGCGAAGAAATAAAAGTGATGCAAAGAGCGACACAAAAGGACTTCTGGGTGTAAACAACCACATGACACACACTGTGGCTCCACAAACACACTGACGGCGGCTGACACACACACGAGAGAGAGACTGCCAGGCCCAAACCACTGGAGAACAACCACTTCATCAGATTTCATCACAAAGACACACACAAGGAGCAAAACCAGCAAAGTGACAACAAACACGACACAATGACCACAGACAACAATAAGTCAACAACTCAGAAAGGAAATAAAAAGACACACGCACACACATTACCACACAGGTACACATATTGAGTAAGAGGAGCAAAAGACTGCAGTCACAATGAAAACAAAATGACAAAAGCAAATCAACACACCACACACACACACACACACACACACACACACACACACACACACACACACACACACACACACCCATCAGCTGTCCAATGAATCCATTACTGTTGGAAGTGAGTCTGAGCCTCATGTATGGATACTGGCTGTCTGTATCAGTCAATCCTTAATGACATTAACGCACTTTAATAATCTAAATGTCAGGAGCACTTTTCCTTCACGGGGGGATTAATGTAAATACTTAATGATCACGTGTGACGTATCGGTGTCCGCACTGAGCCCTGCTTCTTTCTCTTAAGTTACTTTTAGCCACCAAGGTGCTTTCTGAAGACGATGTGTTGTGACAGTGTGATCTGCTGCGTTCCAGCGGTGCCTCCAGCGAGTCCCGGGCCAATCACTCGTCACGAGTCGTCTGACAGCCTGGCGTCGGACCACAGCGGCCAGGAGGACGAGGAGTGGCTCTCTCAGGTAACACTTCCTCTCAGACCGGCGTTTCGCCAGCTGACCGACACAATTCGACTTTATTTTACTGTCCAGCCACTTTAGACAGGCTCATCTATACAGCTGCTGCCATTGCCTTAATGTGGACTGTTTGATTCATGGACATCATTTAGAGGAACTCTTTACGACCTGGGAAGGACATAGAACATGTAGTTAAGTCACTGTCTCCACCCAAGTATGGCTTTTCACATAAAGCCAGTGTTTCAGTGTGTTCAGCAGCGTTGGTGGTTTTCTGCAGAAGAACCCTGGGCAGGGTTAAAGGGTTGGGAGTAGAAGCATCTTCCTGTATTGTGAGATGTTAACAGATTGTGCTGGCAGCCTGAAAGAAGCCAGTACCTCCACCCGGGTCTTTTCAGCTTGGTTAACCATCACAGCACTCATCTCTGGTGTCGGCAGGTAACCCACTACATTTTCACCATCAATAATTCTGCCGCATGCATAATTGATTGGGTAAAATGCACCCCACTTAGCTTGCACAGCCCTGGATCATATCTGCCATGATAGTTTGCCAGGAGCAAAACTATCCATTGCACTCACCTGTATTTTCGGTGAGTTGCTGTCAGCGCTCTGGTCGCGATGCACTCATCAGTGGTTGGAAATGTAACTCAGCAGCTCCACATGCCTTCACATGTACCTGAAATGGTTTGGAAGTAACTCTTGTGGAGTGTTTTGACCATCTGATGCATTCAGGGCAACAAGAACAAATCCAGATGAAACATTTAGCTCTTGTTCAGCCAAACAGGGTCGTTCCTCCTCATTGGCTCCCCGTGGACAGAGTGAGGATGTCAGAGGATCTGAGGGAGGATCGCTGGGCGGACAGAGACATGCTAAACACGCAGGAGCTGCATTGAATCAGAGGCTGAGTACTGCCTCCTGGACTTTATTATTTCATACCAGTTGCCCTCATTAGATCATCAGTGTTGATCAATGGTCCCCTAATGAAATGTGAGGTTTGTCACCCTTCGTGTCAGGAGCTCTTCTGATGGAGCTCCAGACCCCCTGAGCCACTGCAGTCACCCGTCTGTTTTACATTTTAAATGACCATCATCCCACCATCTCCCATCACTGATCGATAATTAGGTTTCAGAAATCAGCTCCAGGCCACAAAGCGTGAGAACGTGGACGGCGGCTGGCGAGCTGCCAGGCTCTCAGGTCGGCTGCAGAATAACAAGGATTTTTAAAAGGAGAAGTGATTGTTTTTTGGTTTTTTTGGAGGAGTTTTTTGTGTTGTTGTTTTGTTTTTTTATTTTTTGGGGGCATTGAAGCAGTTTTAGTGCAGCACCACTGCTAGTTACATCAAAACACACTCAAACATCTTAAACTGTTGTCATTCAAAGAACTCTACATGCAAAGAAATGCAAAAATGTGTTCCATTGATTCGACTATGGAGCTCAGAGACACTGGAAACACGGGTTTTTGGAAAAGGCGCCCAAAGTGGAACTTTTTAAAAGCTTCCTCTCCTTCTCGACGGCGGAGAACGAGACAAGCATCATTGATCACATCCGGAAGAAGAGGAAGAAGCAGAAGTCTCTGATACCTTTGGAAAAAGAAACGCATTCATCTAAAACTAGTAACTGCAACGTAGCTCAACACTTCCCCAGGACAAGCTTATCAGATCCATGTTGCTGTCCTGTCGATAGTGTAAATCAGCTTTATAACATGTATGATAGAGCGTTTTTTTAAAGACACATCGATGCAGGGAAGATTTTACCGTGCTGATAATATTAAATGTTTTTTATAATGACAAAATGAGCACAATTCAGCTTCATCACATGGTGTGACGACACACTCTCATAATCACCGTCAGGATCGTTCCTGAATGACTTCAGCCTTTTTTCTTGTTTTGATTCTCATTGTAAACTGATTGTGGGACATAAAGGAGCAGGTTCCATAAGGTCGTTCTTCCTTCTGCTCTTTTTTTTTTTTAAAGACAAACACGTTCGCGTGGACTAATTCAGTGTCAGCCTCAATCACACACAGTGTGTGTGTGTGTGTGTGTGTGTGTGTGTGTGTGTGTGTGTGTGTGTGTGTGTGTGTGTGTGTGTGTGTGTGTTGATGGTTAACACCATCAATGTCACGGCCAGCCACAGAGCCAAGCAGCTGCTCGTTTGCCCAGTGTGCAGCAAGATGGAGGGTCCAGATGATTAGGCCCAGCGTTGGCTCCTGACACACACACACACACACACACACACACACACACACACACACACACACACACACATGTGCAGTCTTTCTCCCTCCCTCTGTGGCCTAATTTGCACAGCTGTGATAAATTATATATCGGTAAACGTGTACATGCATGTGTGTGTTTCCAGTAGAATTAAGAGAGAGTGTGAGCCGTCGGTACCTGGCAGCCACAGAGGACAGACACTGGGAGGTGAGACATGCTGGGAGGAAAGATAATGCAATGTGAAGAGTGAGACGCCCAGCGGCGTGCTAAGTGCTGCCTGAAGCAGGGAGCGGGAGTTAGCGTGGGAGAGCGGCGGGCGGCGGGGGCTCCCGAGCCGGAGCGCCTCCGTCACTACATGTGAGGTGGAGAGTAGATGGAGAACGAAGGAGGCAGTAATTGTCTGATGTTTACGAGTCACACTCTCAGAAGTCCCGCCTCCTTACACCTCCGGCCAGCGTTAGGTAGGGCCCTGCTGCCGCCACGCCGCCGGCGCCCTCTGAAGCTCCGGACACTCCAGACCTCCACCGCCGCTGACACCAGCCTCAGGCTTCCCCGGGGCGTCGCCGGACTGAAACGTTGATTTTGTCACGTGGCTGAGCTCAGCTCGGAGACAGACACCAGGACCAGGTCCGGTCAGAACTCCACAGACCCGCTGAGCCACGTTCCTGGACCGCATGTTTTCACCTGAGATACGTTGCAGTGGCTGCTGGTTGCTTTTTCATGTTCACACTGGTCCTTTGACCACAGGGGCTCTCACAAATCTGTTCAAGCTCCTTTTCCAACTTTGGCAGCCTGTTTTTATGAGAACATCTCCTAAGGTGGAACTTTTGAAAAAGCTCTGTCACCGTGGAGACGCATAACAACAAGACTTGAATCGCTGCCATTGGTCCTGGTCACTGTGGCCATAGCAACTAGTTCCTCTGCACATGCTCAGTAGAGCCAATCAGAACAAAGTTTCCTCTGTGGTGTCATGACTCCCAGTCCGTATTCTCCTTGGTACTTTTACTTTGACAGTCAACATAATTGCTTGGTAATTTTATTTTGACAGTCACTGTTGCAAGAATGGTCGGTGGCGGAGTGAACAGAGAGAGAAGAAAAGTTTTTCCAAAAATAGAGCTCTTTTTTATTTTCATCTTTTTTCTTAAAATGGTGCAAAACATTTACAGTGTCCTACAATAAAGAACAAAATGTAGAACGGAACACAGTAAACCGAAACTAGGGAACAAAAATGCACAAATAAACTGGCTTAAGTTGCCTGGCTAACTCCGCTAGATCCGGCACAAACTTCTGCACAGCCCAACCGCTCAATCCCCCTCACCAAGACCGTCTAACCACGACCCTCTCTGGAGCCTTCTACTGGCTGTTTATACCTGTAGCTCCTCCCACCGATGGGCCCAGTTATACGAACAAATCAATTAACAAAATAACAATCATTCTAAATGAAAAATAACAAATGCAAGAACGAACACAAACTGCATAATCACACACCATAATTTTTAGCAAATATAATCCCTTCTGCCCATAATAAATACATGTTCCCCCCAAAACCAGTAAAACACCCCGCTACAATGGTACGCGCCGCCCAGAGCGCGTGCACCCCTCCAATAACTGCCCAGTGGTACAGTCCTTCGGCTTCGCCCCCGCGAGGAGGAAGTGCTGGGGCGAAGCTGGCGAGTCTACGGAAATCTCCGTGCTTGTAAGTTTGTTGAAACATTAAAGTGCAAAAACGGCCATGTGTGTAAGTGTGTTTTGTTGCCGGTAATATGTTTTAACAGATGAATGAATGTTTAGAGACATGGCACGTGTTGAAGTGAGAGTGGTGAAAACAAAACAAGCTAATGAAACAAAATGGCGGCAGGCCTCCTGTACACTCTGTAACACTGTTTAGTGAGAAGTTATGGAAAACAGTGAGGTGTGGAATGCTTAAACCAGGTAAACCAGGACAGGTAACTGAATGGACATGAAATGTTCCTCCCCGCAGGAGGTCAGCTGGTGTTTCAATATGCCGGCAGATAGCTGCCTATGCGGGGGGGGGGGGGGTGTGCGCGCGCGCGCGCGCACTTTCAATACTAAGGGTACGTCCACACAATGAGAAAAACAATCTTTTTCTCCACAGCCTTCTCCAGAAAACCTCCGTCCACACGTCACTATGACCTGGGCTCAACACGAGGCTTCAGGACATGTAGTACACATGCCAGGCCTTTAGGGGCGCTGTGACTCACCAAACACCAGAAACGCAGAAGAAGACAGAACACATAGGAATGTAGAGGGAGAATCCTGCTCATAAAGCTCTATATAACTCTAGTACTATAGGTCTATGGCCCTGCGCCTCCTGCTGCTAGCATCAGTAGCTTCTGCTGCTAGCATCAGTAGCTTCTGCAGCTCCACAGGAGCTTGTCCTCCTTGATTGTTGTGTTAGTTGATGACATCACGGACTGTGGCAGGTGGAGGGGGGGGGGGGGGCGATTGCATCATCTTTTTTCCACAGATGATCGTCTTTGCCGTCCACACCGCGGGGGGTTGGGTGGCATGAGCCAGGGTTTTAGAATTTCCCCACTCTGGAGCCCGTGTTGAAAGAAAAAAAAAAATGTTTTCACGCTTAAAAAAACTAGAACCAGCTGGTTTAGGTGAACCGGTTTCACGGTGTGGACGGTCTCTAAAACTAACAGCACCAACTAGTGGAATAACTGGGCAACTACATTTTTTTCCAATATGTCTGCTGTTGATGTGAAAATGATTTTCATATCGTTGCAGTGTAAACTTGAAAATGTCTCTGTTATGACGACATCAAACAATTAATTTTCACTTGAACGGTGGTATAAACCGGGCCGTGGTGTTTCCTCTGGTTCTGGTCCAGGTGGAGATCGTGACCCACACCGGCCCTCATCGCCGCCTGTGGATGGGCCCCCAGTTCCAGTTCAAGACCATCCAGCCCTCAGGCCAGACCACCGTCATCTCGTCCTCGTCCTCCGTGCTGCAGTCCCACGGCCCGGCCGACGTCCAACAGCCGCTGCTGGACTTCGACACAGACGACCTGGACCTGCACAGCCTCAGGTCCGCCATGTCTGGACGTCCACCCCACAGTCTGAGGCTGCACTGCTGCTGACCGGGGCTCTGCTCTATGGCTCTAAGACAAACATTCTCATTATCACCATCCATTAGAATATCATCAGAGTCTCGTCAACGCTCATCAAGCTTCATATTGACAAGCTTTGGTTTTATTCACCTCATTTTTTGGCCTTTTGAACCATTTTAGAATATTTCACATGTTTCAGTTGTTTTAACCAATTTAGACTTTTTTTAATGTGTGTGTGTGTGTGTGTGTGTGTGTGTGTGTGTGTGTGTGTGTGTGTGTGCAGGATCCAGCCAGTCCGATCAGAGCCAGTCAGCATGCCCGGCTCCTCCAGGCTGGTGGGCGACCGCAGAGGGCCGGCCAACATCATGGAGGCAGGATCAGGTAGGAACCTGCTGACGGCTCTGTGATTCTCTCTCTCTCTCTCTCTCGCTCCCTCTCCCTCCTTCTGTGTGTTGGTGGTTGTGATCCCCACATGGTCATTCTGTTCCTTCTCCATCTCCACTCTTCTCATTGTGATCACACTCGCCATGAGACCCACTGGCGATGAAGCAGACATGAGATGTTTCTTCCCTCAGAGGCTTTTTACTGAGAGTCGTCAACATCTCACTCCTCAACAAACTGTGGCGAGCGACGCTCTCCCTCCAATCAGCTTCTAGGATTCTCCAATAGGGAATCCATCTCCTCTGGGGCCGCTTCATTTCCACTTTACTTTGTAATGACAGACTTGTTAGGGGATTAGTGTGTGTGTGTGTGTGTGTGTGTGTGTGTGTGTGTGTGTGTGTGTGTGTGTGTGTGTGTGTGTGTGTGTGTGTGTGTGTGTGTGTGTGTGTGTGTGTGTGTGTGTGTGTGTGTGTGTGTGTGTGTGTGTGTGTGTGTGTGTACACAGTCCATGTTGCACAATATGTTTAATCACACTGATTCAGACAAAGTGTCTCTACCGTCTCCTGTCCTCCACATGTTGTTTCTAATTCAGGATTCATTACTTTTAATCTCAAATCTTCTCTTTTTTTCTTTACTGTTTTCCTGAACTGCAAAATCTCCACACTGTTGTTCATCCTGTCTCACCTCAGATGTTTCACCAGTGTCTTTTAGAAGCCGCCTGGTGTGAGAGTGTGAGGATGAGAACCAACTGGAGTGTAAAGAGATTTCCTCTGCTAAACAATCCCATCTGACGGGATTTGAAGTCGCAGTTGATCTTTTACGGCATTTGCTTGTGTTCCTCCGTAAGGTTTTGTGTGGCGACATTTCTGCACGGAAGAGATGATTTGAGATCGACGGGATTGATTTGGCTCCTGCAGTGAATTTTACAGTAGAGCTGCTTTAATCTGGTTATGGAGTCTGAATAATCCAGTCTCCTCCTTAAATCTGTCTTTTTTCGGGATTCTGTGTGTGTGTGCGTGTGCGCGTGTGTGTGTGTGTGTGTGTCGGATGCAGCAGATAAATCTGGGTCCTGTGACCTCTGAATCTGATCAGCTCTCACACAGACACACAGCTGACTCAGTCACTCAGGTGTCAGAACTATTCAGTGTGTGTGAAGCGTGACGGCGTGTCACAAATATTTGTGCAGATCTGATAGAGCGTCACCTCGAGGACTCTTATCAGGAGGAGGGACGTCACAGGGTCCGGGTCCAGGCCAGACCCAGGACCTGCCTGCTGACCCTGGTCCTGCTCACATGTTTGATAGAAAGGTTATTTTACATTTCCTCTAATCAGCTCCTTTTTTTTGTTTGTTTGTTTGTTTGTTCCAGGAGTGAGTCTTTCTAGAAATATTTCAATTTAAATGGACATTTGTGGTGCACTCATGGTGATTTAAAATAAAACTAATTGTGACAAAAGGATTAGGTTGAAGGGCGAGCCTGTGTGTGTGTGTGTGTGTGTGTGTGTGTGTGTGTGTGTGTGTGTGTGTGTGTGTGTGTGTGTGTGTGTGTGTGTGTGTGTGTGTGTGTGTGTGTGTGTGTGTGTGTGTGTGTGTGTGTGTGTGTGTGTGTGTGTGTGTGTGTGTGTGTGTGTGTGACACCGGGGGACAGCAGCCTGGGATGAAGGTGATGCTTATCAGTGTGTGGGGAGGGTTCAGTGTTGTGTCCTGCCACCGCTGTGGCGCCGCTCCTTATCTCTCTCACACACACACACACACACACACACACACACACACAGTTGTGTGTTGATGGCGTCCCTCTCAGCAGGGGTGTTTACACTGTCTGTTCTGAGCATTGAAATTAAAAGTGATTCTAGTCATTATTTTGTAATAAGCGTGGATCAATATTGGCTCCGTTGAGCCTCATGTTCTCCTCATGTTCTCCTCATGTCCTCCTCATTTCCTCCTCATGTTCTCCTCATTTCCTCCTCATCGGCTCTGAACGAGTGCTGGAAGTAAACCTCCATCGATATCGACAACATGAAACCTTCTGATGGTCACGTGGACCTGAGAAGTTTATTATTCTCACTGTTCACACACTCTCACCACGGTGCTACCCCTCCTCCTCCTCCTCCACCTCCTGCTCCTCCTCCTCCTGCTCCTCCTGCTCCTCCTCCTGCTCCTCCTCCTCCTCCTCCTCCTCCTCCTCCTCCTCCTCCTCCTCTTCTTCCTGGTACTACTCCTCCTCTTCCTCCTCTTCTTCCTGGTACTCCTCCTGCTCCTCATCCTGCTTCTCCTCCTGCTCCTCCTCCTCCTCCTCCTTCCCCTCCTCCTGCCCATCATAGTACTCCTCCTGCTACTTATCCTGTTCGACCTCCTGCTCCTCCTTCTACAGCTACTCCTCCTGCTCTTCATGGTATTGCTCCACCTCCTCATGGTATTCCTCCACCTCCTCTTGCTACTCCTCCTGCTCAACCTTCTGCTCCTCTTTCTCCAGCAAGTTCTCCTCCTGCTACTCCTCCTGCTCCTCCTCCTCCTCCCCCTCCGCCTCCTCCTTCTGCTCCTCCTCCTGCTCCTCATCCTGCTTCTCCTCCTGCTCCTCCTCCTCCTCCTCCTTCCCCTCCTCCTGCCCATCATAGTACTCCTCCTGCTACTTATCCTGTTCGACCTCCTGCTCCTCCTTCTACAGCTACTCCTCCTGCTCTTCATGGTATTGCTCCACCTCCTCATGGTATTCCTCCACCTCCTCTTGCTACTCCTCCTGCTCAACCTTCTGCTCCTCTTTCTCCAGCAAGTTCTCCTCCTGCTCCTCCTTCTGCTCCACCTTCTGCTACTCCTCCTGCTCCTCCTCCTCCTCCCCCTCCGCCTCCTCCTTCTGCTCCTCCTCCTGCTCCTCCTCCTGCTCCTCCTGTATACCATTTAAATTGTAGGAATTCAACGTCATAAATGCATCATGGTATCGAGGTGTTATTTTTATTGTGAAATATTTTTGTGGCTCCAGATGAGTGAATGAAGTGGTGAATATCTGTGTTCCTACAGGATCCAGACCTCTGAGCTCCGGCCATCAAATCCTATTATATGAAAAAGTGTCTGACAATTAAAAACAGGAATTAAATATTCTTGTTTTTTCATTGGACTTCTACAATTTTGTAAATTCATGACAAACCAAACTAGAACTTATGGCAAAACTACTTGTGCAGAAGTTGCTCTCTTCATTCTGAATCTAATTTTCTCAATATATTTAATTAGAAAAAGAAATCGAACAGGTTATAAACGTCTCTGCTTGACAAAGCGTCTGAAATCGGTGTCATCCGAGTGAGACGACAATGGGTTTTTCCCAGATAGACTTTGAGTGATGCGTTCAGGTGACGTGGCGTGCCATTAACATGTCGGAAGCTCCCACGTTAACGAGCACCTGAACACATCACTCAAAGCCGTCATCTACGAAGCAACGTTTCTGCTTATTTGTTTTCAGAAATACATTTCTGAAAACCGTGTTTCTGAACACCGTATCTGAGCCTGTTGAGTTTGCGCTCTGGGCAGCTGCCAACGTTTATATTTTTGTGTCAAATATACTTTATATCTTATGTTTTTTGTGTCAAATATACTAAATAATCCTTCCAAATGTGTCAAATATACTTTGAAATCCAATCCTTCAAATCAATAATGCTGAAAAAAATTGCCATGGATGAGATGCCCGGAATCGCGTGGTCGAATTAATTAAGATTATTCAGCCTCCCAGGTGTGTTCCGTGCATGCATGTGTATGGGTGTGCACATATTCAACGTATCCTGTGTGCTAATGTGTGGCTGATTTGTGGTTAAGAGGACACATTCAACCTTTTGTTCCTGTGCTAATGAGAATAGGATTAATGGTGAATGCGTATCTTGCACAGGTATTCAACCTGTTGTTTGTGTGATAATAAGCACCTCATTAACGATGCATTCAACCTGCATGTGGTATCGTGTGGCTTGGTTAATGGACTGAATTATGAATTACATTTCCAAATAAATACAACATAGTACAGAGCAACTTGCGTGTTTTTGCCATCTTCATGATGCATTTAATGACCAATGCGATAAATACATTTCTAGGAATTACATTTGATGTAAGGCTCGGCGGGAAGCCGTGTATAAATATCCTCAAGTCAAAATTAGCCAAATAATATTGGCATAATGTGTAAAATCCAATCAGTATGAGATCAGAATTCACTCAGCTTATTATGTAACTCCTTTATTCTTCCATAGCGGAGTTCTGGTGTGGAAATAATATGTTGGTAATGATTATAAAAGTGAAGTAATGGAGAGGAGCGTCACAGTGCAGCTCACAACAGCGTCTGTTCACCGCTGCTGTTGAAGACACTTTAATTCTTTATAATTAAAGTTTGTAACATGTTTTTAGTCCATCATCGGGACCCCGCTTTTTTTTTTTTCCTTCACCCGCTGCAATTTTAAACTGTGTCTCTTCATGTGTAAAAATACATTACTATTCATCCTAGGTCACTGAAATATTACAAATTATTCACTCATTATAATAAATCGTCTAACTGGGAATCGTCTAACTGGGATGAAACGCTGAAATCTTGTCTTTTCCACCACCTATTGTGCTGCTAGTGGAATATAATGCAGTTTCTGTTGTAGCACACAGGCTGGCTTTGCCTGAAACGCTGTCGCCTTTATGTCGTACGGCAGCATGTCTGCAGTGAATATCGAGTGACCTGATGCTCTGTGGCGGACTGATGCTCTGTGGCGGACTGATGCTCTGTGGCGGACTGATGCTCTGTGGCGGACTGATGCTCTGTGGCGGACTGATGCTCTGTGGCGGACTGATGCTCTGTGGCGGACTGATGCTCTGTGGCGGACTGATGCTCTGTGGCGGACTGATGCTCTGTGGCGGACTGATGCTCTGTGGCGGACTGATGCTCTGTGGCGGACTGATGCTCTGTGGCGGACTGATGCTCTGTGGCGGACCGATGCTCTGTGGCCATTACTGAACGTCTTCTCTGAGTCCTGAGGCCCGACGAGGCCATAAAGCTGCAGCTCTGCTCCAGTGACTCACTTACAGTCAGTCCGTCTCCCCAGTGTCTGCTCCATCTTATCTCGGCCCATACACTCTGCTTATCTCTGCCTTCCCCGAGGTGATGGGACGCCGTCTGCACCACACACACACACACACACACACACACACACACACACACACACACACACACACACACACACACACTTGACTCAGCATATACTGTATGCCTTTATCGAGGCGACCCTGGAGCACAACAGCATCTACTGTCTCACTTTCCTCCAACTGCAACACACAAGATCAATGTGTGGCTCTGCTGTTATCAGTACACACATCTGCACACTGAGTGTGCAGTGTGTGTGTGTGTGTGTGTGTGTGTGGGTGGGTAGGTGGCGGCTTCGGTCCCAGCTAGACTACACAGTGGCATTTTGTGGCCAGGAGGTCATATCAAGAAAGAAAGAAAAGGAGACAGACCTGAAAGACAGATAACACATCAGGGCTGAGAGAAGACTTCAATCTGTGTGTGTGTGTGTGTGTGTGTGTGTGTGTGTGTGTGTGTGAGCGTGTGCCTGTGTGTGTGGTGTTTTGACTGTACAGAGAAAGCCACCCGGCTGCACAACAGGAAACAACAACAACAGAAACACCCTGATGTGTTGCGTCAGCCATTTTGTTGTTTGTGCTGTTGTCATGTTCGACATGTCTTTGTTGCCTTGTTTTCTGCCTTAGTGTGTGTGTGTGTGCGTGTGCGTGTGTCGTTTATCTGCAGTCGTGAATCAGTGATAGTGTGTGAGCTGGCGGCAGAGCAGAGCAGGCTTATCACAGAGGACACTTCAGACGACCACTGGACTTTGAGTCTGTCTGTGTGTGTGTGTGTGTGTGCATGCGTGTGTGTACGTGTGCGTGCGTGTGCGTGCGTGCGTGCGTGTACACTTTCCCTACTGCTGCAGCGAGAGTACTCGAGTACTACTGACGTGGTGGCACAGGGTTTTCAATAAGCTCGTCAATGTCATTCTGAAAACCGTATTTTATTACTTTTAAACTCAAACTACTCTTTGTGACGAAAGTTTATGAAAACAGTTGTGATTGTGATTTCTCATATGTGGCATTGATTAACTTCTGAGTATTGACCTGGTTGAACTCTTCATGAGGTGAGATCTGAGTCAATAAGAGTTAAATACATGTCACTTCGGTCTCTTCAACTTTTCCTGCAGGTTCGAATCCAACAACTGATGTGGTTTACTGACCATGACCCTTGACCCCCCCCCCCCCCCCCAGGGGGTTCATAAAGTTTATAAAAAATCCCACAACCAATAACTGAATGTCAGAGGAGATAAGTGAAGGAAGGTCTTGTGCCTCTTGAGGACAATAAATACATTTAAACACACTAGCACCATGAATGTCAGAGTTCTTGGTCTTGTTGTCAAAATTGAGAAGTTCTTTCGACAGCTTAGCTTTCTTTCTGCTGGTTTGGTTCTTCCACAGCAAACACACACTAAACCAGCCGTAAAACACAGATTGTGGTGTAACTGGATCTCCCAGGTTGATTAAATCACATTGTACCTCTCGTGTCAGAGGCGTGGAAATACTCATGAAGGCTGTTTTATACTCGACGTGTTGGCGAGCTGACGACATGGACGGAGACGTGCAGGACAAAGAGGGCGGAGCTGAGGAGGAGGAGGACTGAACACAACAAGCATGAAGCCGTACATCCACACTGAAAACACAAGGTGTGACTCATAGATGTCAATTTCCGTCAGTGTCAGACTTCAGCAGAGGGAAAATTACATTTGAGACAATAGTTGTGTGGAACAGATGGAACTGAGCGAGTCACTGTTCAGAACTTTGTACAGCTGCGTGTTCCACATGTCCCACTGTGGTCTGGTGGAAGTGTGGCAGGTTCTTAGCTCCCTGATCAATCCCCATTGTGCTGGGTTTCTCTCTATTCATTCAAATATCTTGGATTTGAATTCAATCTGCTATTTCCCAGTGGATAATGAAGTTTTTTTAGCACCCGGCATCACGGGATGGGCACCTTTGATTTAATATAACCGTTGTTGCTGGAAATGATCCAGAGCAAAACAAAGGAAGCAGCGGCTTCATGAGGCTCGTCGGGCGAACGTGTTGGAGCTGATGTCTCGTTGAAAAATCTAATGCAGAATGAAGTTATTTTTACTTTCTTTTCTTAGTATTAGATTCTCCTTGCCACTGCTTTCGACAAACAAAAGCTCATCATTTGCTCAATAGTGTTAGCTGCATTAAAAAGTATGTTCTTCATCCCTCCAGCAGACATTTCCCAGCTTCCTTCCTCACTCACCAGCCCCGGGGAAGGGTTGTCATGGTTTCTGGAACCATCACCTCATTTCCTCCAACTTTTCTGAACGTGTTTGATCCGAACATACATGATCCTGGTTTCTTCATGGAAGTTTTTGATCTGGTTTCAGATACCAGCAGTTTTAATTTATTACTAGGAGGTGATTTATTGGGCCATCCACATGGAGAAACGAGCTGTTTTTGGCCGATCATCCACACGAGGCAGCGTTTCTAGATGTATTATTTAAACGTGGGTCCAGAGTGGGGAAATTCTATTACTCCTGCGATCATGTGTGGAAAAAAAGATGTAATCACCCCCCTCTTCCCCACCACGGTCCGTGATGTCATCAACTAACACAACCATCAGGGAGGACAAGCTCCTGTGGAGCTGCAGAAGCTACTGATGCTAGCAGCAGAAGCTACTGATGCTAGCAGCAGAAGCTACTGATGCTAGCAGCAGGAGGCGCAGGGCCATAGACCTATAGAACTAGAGTTGTATAGAGCTTTATGAGCAGGTGCCCACTTCTAAATCTCAGTGTTCTGTCTTCTTCTGCATGTTTGGTGTGTGTGGTGAGTCACAGCGCCCCTACAGGCCTGGCATGTGTACTACATGCCCTGAAGCCTCGTGTTGAGCCGTGTTCATAGTGACGTTTGGACGGAATTTATTTTTAGAACCTCTGGGAGGAAAACATCGTTTTGGCTGGTCTGAGACTGCTTCTTTATCCTTATCTGGAGCAGTGCTGCCACAGTTAATTCGGGGGAAAAAAGTGATCCATTTTCTGATTATCAGTTACTCTATAAAAAAAAAGTAACTTGGTTAACTTTTAGGATTACTTGTTTTTGGAAAATGACTAAGTTATATTACAAGCAACTGGTTAGTTACTTTCAGCAGCTGCCGACAGCGCCTCCCATCGTTTGAACATAAAAATGACAACCATTTTTTTCTAGATCACTACCTGGCCTCCTGCCGATAGATATTTAACCTTTGACCTTTGTTCTTTGTTGTATTTATGTCTGATTCATGGTTTTATCATCATATTTTTACGATTGCGGCTATTTATTTACCCGGGGATGTAGCTGTAGTCTGTTGCCTTTTCTATGCAACCTTTTAATGTCCCCTTGGTGACTGAACGCAGTTATAGCACGTTGACTTGTGATTGACTGAGAGTGGAGAAGGGGGCGGGGCAAATGAGCGTGCAGAGACTACTACGTGTGTGTGTGTGTGTGTGCGCGCGTGTGTTTGCCCTCGTGACTTCAAGTGTTAGTGTGCCAGTCCATTAGCAACATCCTGTAAAGCAGTGAGTTAATCAGTGTGGAATCAGCTGCTATCGGCCATTAGCCACATCCACTCCGCATTATCACAGCTCAGTTACCACTGTGTGTGTGTGTGTGTTTCAGTTTCACATGTTATACAGACACGTTGCTCCTCGCTCAGCATCCAGTCGCCTTTGTCACACCTCCGATTTCGAAACGTTTCCTTCAGTTGGTTTCTGTTGAATGATTTTAGAATCATCAGATTCATTGTGAGGATTTGTGTTGTGTCACACCGCTCATCGTCTTCTTCACTGTCCACATGCACCGCCACCATTTAACCGTTTCAGAACCATCGGGCCTCATTCACACTGCAGTTTAATGGAACCCAGTTCTCTGTTCTGCTCACTGCCTGTTGTATGAATGTGTGAACGATCCAGGTCCGATGTTTCCCACCAGACCTCCGGTTTGATGTTTCTACATCGACTGCTTTGTCATTGACGTGTGAGTGACGTCACTGACAGGAGGAAGCGGCTCCGCCAGAATAAAAGCTGTGCCCTGTTGTTTCCTAATTCGTCTTTCCTCCTCATGTTGTCTAGATTTTGTCACTCGTATTTAAAAAAACAATTGAAAATGGATCAACACGCTGACCAGCGTTGCCAGATATGGCGCTATCCCCCATTACGGGAGACTCTCTTACCTTTGAACTTTATTTGATTCATTTGTGTGTTTATTATGGCGTGTTGTTTATTACACATATTATAATTTTAGAGTTTTAACTTGATTCCTACACGAGCTGAGATTTAGGCTGCTTTGTATTGAGGTGTGCAGGTTTTACCTTGTTTGGGCTGAAACGATGAGTAACATCTGGCAACCCTGGTGCCGACCGGCGTGGCGTCCAAATTCATTTCTGTGCCGGGGGGCCCCGAGGCCATTGGTCCGATCGCGTTCACATGGCGGTCTGATGGAGGGCGGGTTTAAAATGTAACAAGAGCGATTATGCAAAATAACTGATCCCAGCAGAAAAATCAGAATTGAGCATCAAGACGTGCAGTGTGAACGCAGCCAGAATCTAGTTAATGTTTAAATTAAGCACAATTCCAACGTGATGTCATTACTCAGGATGTGGCCTGCTGCCTGGGGCTTCTGCATTCTAATGAAACGTTAGACTTCCAAATGACTCTGTGCTTTAATTGTCTTCAAATCCACCGATAGGTTTGTCATCTTCTCGCTCACGATGTTTCTCTTCCGTCACCTGATGCCTGCAGCCTTCATCAGGAACATTTTCACAGTTTTACCATCACAGCATGGGGTCGTTTCTCACACTGAAAACGCCACTCATGCTGCTTCTCATGCTTCTCATGCTCCGTCTGCAGCAGCGTGTTACTGCACATGTGCTCCAGGGCCAGAGCAGCCTGTGCTCCTGCACATGGTCAGTCACTGGACAACTGGAACGACGTTTTCCTCCAGAGTGTCACGACTCACAGTCCATGTTCTCTTGGGACTTGGTAGTTTTATAGTTGACAGCCAACCCGTGGCCTGGCATGCTAACTACGCCGTTTTCATTGCTTCTGCCATTCTGGTGTAAATGGACATCGTTTTCAAAACATTGGCCTGTAAGCTCAAAACCCATGTGAAAGGAAAATGCTAAAACCATCAGTTTTCACTTGAAACGTTGTGGTGTAAACAGGGCCTCTGATTCCCAGTGTCCTCCTTTTATGAGAACATGAATGATGATGTGTCCCCAGTGATTCACCACTGCACAGTCTCCTGAGGGCTGCCTTGAGCTAGCTTGTGTTTGGTTTTGTTTTTTCCCCTGATGCCACGTTTGACACATATAGTTTGTGTCTACATTCACCTGATTGAAGGACTGAACTGAGCAGAGCTCCTGACGAACCAAACCTGAACCTACATCTGACGGCAGTCAGACAGAAGTGGGAGTCAATGGACTAAAACTCGCACATGACACACACCTGTGTGTGTGTGTGTGTGTGTGTGTGTGTGTGTGTGTGTGTGTGTGTGTGTGTGTGTGTGCGTGTGTGTGTGTGTGTGCATCAGGGACAGAGTGCTGCTTTGTCAAGGTGACACAGCACCTCTGTACCACCATCAGCACCACCCTGAGGCGAGAAGGGGCTTTCCCCCTCTCACATTGTTCTCACTCAGACCCAGGAGAAAGAAAGAGCAGGCCTTCAATGAGCCAGTCAGAAGAGCAGGACTCACACACACACACACACACACACACACACACACACACACACACACACACACACACACACACACACACACACACACACACACACACACACACACACACACACACACACACACACACACACACACACACACACACACACACACACACAGCCATCTTTCCCTCCCTCTTCTCTCGTCCCCTTCATACCTGAGCAGCCACTTAAAAGTGCAGGCACCTGTGCTGTGGTATTCTGTCTCCCGTTCCTTTTCTAATACACAGATACCCCAGTAACTTAAACCCCACAATTACCTCCCCGCTCCATAAAGGGCCCTTGTGTGTTTGTGCTATAGCGCTCACACTGACCACAGTGGCCAGGTATTCCAGGAAGATGCCAGGCCATCCGATCTCTTACTTAAAGACAAATACCTTCATTTCCCGTGACCCCCACCACGGCTGCCACCGCTCTCCATCCCTGGGCTCCTCCTCTGCTGATTTGATTTTCATCAATAGGCACCTTTGTCACCTTGCTGCCCCCCCCCCCCGCCCCCCACCCATCCTGCCCATCGCCTCGGGGTGTTTTCGGTGACCCGCCAGCTGGTGACAGGACGCAGCAGGCATCGCTGCTTCTTTGTGCTTTTTGTCATCACTCGTAATGAAGCGGAGGTGGAGACGGAGCGGTTATCTGGAGGAAGAGGAGGAAAAGTGATCCGCTGCAGAGTCTGAAAGGGAAGGAGAACCGGTAGTGACCGGTTACTGAAGTGACCGTCAGTACGAAGCACCAAAATCAAAAGAACGTGACAAAATGCAAGATGGAGCCAAGCTGTTATGGTGTTACAGAGAATTCTGAGACTCCTCAGACCTCCACCGGTCTGGTCCTGGTGGACTCCTCAGACCTCCACCGGTCTGGTCCTGATGGGGTCCTCAGACCTCCACCGGTCTGGTCCTGGTGGACTCCTCAGACCTCCACCGGTCTGGTCCTGGTCCAATACTCAGACCACCAAGCATGAAGATTCAGAGTCACTCCAGTCTCCTTTCTTCACCCTCTTCCTGCTCAATCTGACCTTCATCAGCTCATCTTCATCATGTCTACATGTAAGAACAGACGAGAGGAAGTAAACATGTGGTGTTAATGCAGTGACCTGTGTGTGTGTGTGTGTGTGTGTGTGTGTGTGTGTGTGTGTGTGTGTGTGTGTGTGTGTGTGTGTGTGTGTGTGTGTGTGTGTGTGTGTGTGTGTGTGTGTGTGTGTAAAGATATCTTCATTTCTCCGTCACAGTTTGAAGCGGTGTTCCCGCCACCTGAAACACAACAGTCTGCGCTTGTGTTTAAACATTTCCGCTGTTTGTCTTTTGTTTTTTTCTCCACCTCTTTTCCTTTTCTTCCTTTTTTCTATCTGCACCCCTCGTATCTGCTCAGAGATTTATCGTTTGCCTACTTTTGAAACTCCAGGAAGTGTGTTGGTTCACGTGTGAGAGGCTCTGGGGACTGCAGGGCGGGAATGGTTTAGCCACATGTAGGGATTTATGGCAGAAGAGTGTGTGTGTGTGTGTGTGTGTGTGTGTGTGTGTGTGTGTGTGTGTGTGTGTGTGTGTGTGTGTGTGTGTGTGTGTGTGTGTGTGTGTGTGTGTGTGTGTGTGTGTGTGTGTGTGTGTGTGTGTGTGTGTGTGTGTACGAGAGTGAGAGAAGCTGTGATGGTGTGTGTCATCATTTCATTTGTGTTCCTGCTGATTTCATGACCGCATCTATTCATTATAACTTTATCATGGAAGATAGTTTTACTGCAACAGAAAGAAAATGTGATTGTTATGAGTGTGAGTCGCATGTGTGTGCATGTGCGTGTGTGTGCATGTGCATGTGTGTGTGCATGTGTGTGTGTGTGTGTGTTTGTCAGCCAGCTGCTGCTGCTGCTGCAGAGGAGAATGTTGATGCTCCGTGTTCCCAGTGTGAAAACACACACACACACACACACACACACACACACACACACACACACACACACACACACACAGCCTGGTGTGTGTGTGTGTGTGTCACCCTTTCATTCTCCTGACCTGAATGTTGTGCGGGCGCCCCGCCAGGCGGCCCGGGCCTCCGTCTGCTGGACCTTCAGGATTTGAGGGGGAAGTAATGTAACAGCCGTGCACTGACCTCACGTGCACTCTTCTGCACACGGCCGCTGACACCTCTCGTCTTCTACGACTCATTGTCTACACCACAGGCCTGAAAGACATATTTTGTAGTTCAACTTATAGCTTTTCTTAAAGTTTGATATGAAGCATGTATGTTTTGAACAGTGGTGTTGTTTGGACATGTGTGTGTATTTCAGGTCTATTGACGGCATAACTCAACTCTGAATACCCCAGTAAAGCACATATGCACCTTTTTAACCATTTTAACCATTATGACAGCAAGATAGGCACTGAAGCTTTAACACTGGAAATCGCCCAGCACAAAAATAATACACAACTTGGTGGATCTACTTTCTATTTTCAGTGTAAAAAGCTGGATTGTAAGATAGTTCGTGGCTTTAGCATTATTTTTATCACTTTTTTTTACCAACAAATGTCCACTTCACTCTCATATTATGCATTTGGTTTTTGTAGTTTGTTCACATTGACGGACATTCTTCCAACAATGCCGTTACACTGTTACAATGTCTTTGTTGCTACGGCTGCGTCGCTATGGCGATGTTGCCATGGCTGCATTGCTACGGACGCTATGGACGCCATGGACAACGAACTGGGAGGAAGTTTAAATTCTTGTCACGGCTGACCAGGTTTTTTGCTTTCATTTTTTTCTTTACACAGATTGATTTGCTCACTAAAGTAGTTGCATTTACATTTGACCAACAGTGATGCTCTGCATTGACTAATGACTCAAAACTGTTCAAATAATCTGTTTAATATGGACATAATCTGTTGCTTCCTGAACCTAATTGATCCTCGTAAATAAATACATTTACCTACACAAATCTGATCCCACAACAGTTAATATGAGTGGCTCAAAGCACGTCATTCTCCCCGTTACCCAGACAGCAGGTCCACGCTGTCAATGACTTCTGGCCAATGTATTGTCAATTCAATGATATTAACTGTGTAAAGACCTCCTTCCTCATTATTAGTGAATTGACTAGGAAAAACAAAAACAAAACAAGGGTCCTCATCCAAGATGGCCACCATGCAGATTGTGCTCCTTGCATGAATGTGTAATGAGCAACAGAGGAAGAAGCAGCTGAAAGTTAAATCTGCTCTGTGTGAGTGTCGGAGCAAAGCAGCTTCATCACACTCTGACTGGCTATTTTTATTCTCTCTGCACCCACAATCAGTGGGGACAGACAGAAGACACTGCCGTGGGGGGTGTCTTCTGTCTGTCCCCACTGATTGTGGGGACAGACAGAAGACACTGCCATGGGGAGTGACACATCGTCCCGTCTCTCCAGCATCTCTGCTGCTGTTCCTCCTCCCTCTGCCTCCCTCTCTCTCCTCTCTGACACTAACCGCCTCTGACAGTGTCTCCATGCTGTCGCGCACTAATCCACCTCTGAGAGGTGTTAAAGCACACACACACACACACACACACACACACACACGCGCACACGCACACTGCGTCATTCTAGATCCCGTAAGGTATCGATCTGCCATCCCGCATGCTCTAATGGGATTTTTTACACCTAAGCGGAGGAAAGACCTAATGCATGGCTTCACATCAGGAGCAGTCAGACACACACACACACACACACACACACACACACACACACACACACACACACACACACACACACACACACACACGTTCATGCAGCAAGATAATTACAGTGACCGTCTGCGCTGCGTCGGCAAGTGTGGTAAAAAATGAATAGAAGAGGAGATGCACTCAGAAGCATCAGACTCTCTCAGCATCTGACTCATGTCACAGATGTTCAGACCGTCTGACACACACACACACACGCAGACACACACACACACACACACACACACACACACACACACACACTCCAGATGATCCTGCCTCCCTGTACGTCGACACTCTGAAACAACCAGCATGTCCTCTCGGTGTCTTTCTTCAACTATATTTGAATGTAGGGGAAGTTGTGTATTGAAAAATGAAAACAGGCTCACACATGTGATAATCACATTGTATTTGTCAGGGTGTTTGTATACTGTAGAGGCCTGTAACCCTCGTGACCTTCAACCTTCCTAAAAGAGCTGGGTGTTTCCTCTTTCCACCAAATAAATACATAGCTGTTTATTTAAAAAAATATATACATATATATAGCTTTCACTCTCAAGGTTTTTGAGCGTTACTTCATTATATATTTGCATTTACATCAGACCTTGTGGCAACCAATAATGTAGCAATAGCCAACAACCTAATTAATAACGTGCCAATAATGTCATCATTCCAATGATTTTAAATTTAATACATAATTTAAGTGACAACTCCGCAATAATGTAATGACATCATCTAGGTTCCATTTACACAACAACGTTCCAAGTGACAACACCTAATCCGTTAAAAAAAAAAAATAGTGTTTCCATTGCAGCAGCAGACACACTGACAACGACTTAGTTAGTCTGCCAGGCCACGGGGGGGCGCTGTAGCTTGATGTTGTAATGGAACCACACAGACGTGTGCAGAGAAGAATATACTATAAACGTGACGTACACGGAGAGAAGTGGCATTCTGGAGGACTGATGATGAATCGACTATGAAACGACGGATATAGACCCTAAAACTAGAACCCGGAGCAGCGGCGATACGCGGCAGGTCCGCCATGTTTGTTTACAAGTGGATGAGCAGAAGGAAGGGGGGGGGGGCAGTAACAGGCTCCATAGTCTCTGAAGGACGGCGAGACGACCATGAAAGAGTCTTTCCACCTCAGGAGCCGGGAGAGAAACGTCCCCATGCAGTGGATCTGCACACTGGTGGCCTGGAAACAAACCCCCCCAATGTGACGAGTGTTTTGTGGAGACACTCGTGTTCGTTGTCGTGGAAACGGGGCCAGAGTTATTTGGTCACAGCATCGTGCTGGTATGTTTCAGTTTTACCTTCAGGTTTTTCTCAGCATGCGTTCAACATAGGAACTCCCCAGCTTTGTTTCTGTCATGTTCTGAAACAGGAAGTGATCATAATTAAATGAGCTTTTTCCACAAGATGTTTGGTACCGACGCTCTCAGCTGGACCACAGGACTCAACCGCTCCTTTTCAAACGTCTCACTTGTTCTTTATTGCCTTTCCCTCTCTTTTGTGTTTCTCTCTCTCACCTCGGGCTGACCAGGTGGAGGCCGGCGGCAGCCTCATTTCCTCTGTGTGTGTGTGTGTGTGTGTGTGTGTGTGTGTGTGTGTGTGTGTGTGTGTGTGTGTGTGTGTGTGTGTGTGTGTGTGTGTGTGTGTGTGTGTGTGTGTGTGTGTGTGTGTGTGTGTGTGTGTGTGTGTGTGTGTGTGTGTGTGTGTGTGTGTATTTATGTAGATACTATCTGTTCACCTGCTCCCGCCAAGCCACAGAAGCAGCCATTGTTTATTGATGATAGTCGGCTGAAGACCAAACTACCTCAAGGTGACAACAGGTGTGTGTGTGTGTGAGAGAGAGAGAGAGAAAGAGAGGATAATATCAAGGAGGATATTGTTTGTGCTGTGCTGGGGGGAGTTGGGGGTGAAAGGGGAAGAGGGCATAGCCTTTCTCTCCTCACCTGGAAATTATGTCCTGCCGCCATTTTACTGGAGTGTGTTTCCAATCACTGCAGGAACGTGAGAAATGTCCGCTTTGGAATTCCTTCCAAATTTCCTGTCTCTCTCTCTCTCTCTCTCCCCCTCTCTCTCTCTGTCTGTCTCTCTCTCTCCCCCTCCCTCGCCCTTGACCCCATAGCAGTGATGAGTGTTGATACAGGTTTTGAATGAAATCATAGAAAGGTTCTCCAATGCCAGGCCTGGAGGTTTGGTGCCCTGCATGTTCCAGGTTCCTCCCAGTTGCAACACACCTGAAGGCAACACGGGCCTCGCTACTGGGCTTGTTTACAAGCTTGACGACGACGTCAACATCACATTGAGGTGTGCTGAAGCTGGGAGAGTTAAAGCCTGCAGGACACCGGCCCTCAAGGCCTGGAATTGGGGAACCCTGATTGGAATTGTGCGTTCAACCACCTGTTGGTGTCTGCGGACTTTAATGTTTATATTTGGATTTCTAGTTTCTTATATGTCGATCCGTTCCAAGTCTCAGCTGTCACTTCAATACAACACAGTGCAGATGACAGAACTGTGTCGGGGAGCAGAAAACCTTCATCCTCTCCCTCACAATTTGTATGGATTTTCAACAGTACAGTGGCATTTTGACCTTGTGTGGATCATTTCCTTATTAAACCATTCGATGGTCCTCCTGTGCATCATGTTGTTTGGGTTCTGTCTTGTCAAGAAGGGGGACATGTCGCCCATGTCTGGTGTCAGGCTTCATTTTATCAACAAATGAGACTGCATGATTCATGTTTAATGAGCGACCTCCACTTGACGGAGCCTCAGATGGTTGATTTAGAAACAGGAGTCAGTGATGTGAGAGAATCCAGCTCAGGCTGCTACAGCCACAAGAAACACCGGCTCAGCTGAGGAGACGGAAAGTAAAAGAAGGTCTGAAGCCCCTTTTCCCTGGTCA
>NC_137651.1:32059629-32117129 GCF_963422515.1 Blennius ocellaris | reverse complement strand
GAGTTACCTTAAAAAAGAACAGTTTCAGTAAAGGTCCAATCAATTAACTAAACTAACTAAAACATAAGACATTGTAATTTGGTGTTGGTGCCATAAGCAACCAGAGAAGAGACCCCGTCCACAATCCAGCTGTGGATTCCCAGAAAAATTAATATCAATTTATTTTATATTTGAACTCATAAACATTGATAATCACAATTGCTGACAGCCATTAGTTATTTTGGAAACAAATCCTCCCTCACAGTGATCACCAGCCAAAATCGTAAAGGTCAACCTCATGTGTTGTTTTCGTCGCGTTTGAAACCATTTCTGCTTCTTCCAATGTGTCATCCCATTTTTTTTAGGTTAGAATGATTCAATCTTAACCTTCCACCATTATTTTCCTGTTGTTCTTTTGTGTTTTGCATGCACTGACTTTGTCCAAAACCACATGCTGAGCGAGACTTGTAATTAACGGGATAACTTGGTAAAACCCAGTTAAATTAAAGAACAAAACCAAAAATGCCCGACCGAACCCCGTCCATGTGTTTGCTAGCGTCAGTAACAGCTGAAACTGTCTGCACCCAGTTCTCCGAGGTTTCCCAGGTCAAACTTGACAAAATACTGAAGTTATCAAAAGCTGATGGAAAAATATTTTCCAACATATTTAAACCCTTAAAGAGGAAACCTTTGACCGAAGAATTAACATCCTCCTCACCACAGGAAGCAGCGAGCTTTATGTGAAATGTGCAGTTAATTTGCAGAAACACTGGCACCAACAGTTCCACTGGCACGAGGAGACCGAGGCTGCCACTCTGCCAACCAACCAGGAGGGTTCCTCTGCCCTAATTACAGCACTAGGACATGTTATTATTACTGTTATTATATCGATTTTATGCCTCACCTTTTAAACACAAAATCACTTGTTGCCACTTTGATTGTTCCTCATAAACCCAACGTGACTTATTTCCTGTTTGTTTGGCTGCATTGACACTCGGCTGACATTAAACCCTTCACCCATTGTTCAGCCCTCGACGCTGTTCTGGCTCCAGTCAGGCTCTCTGCAGTATGGTTGGCCTCTGTAGGGCTCTGTAGGGCTCTGTAGGGCTCTGTTCAGGCTCTATTCAGGCTCTGTAGGGCTCTGTTCAGGCTCTATTCAGGCTCTGTAGGGCTCTGTTCAGGCTCTGTAGGGCTCTGTTCAGGCTCTGTTCGGGCTCTGTAGGGCTCTGTTCAGGCTCTGTAGGGCTCTGTTCGGGCTCTGTAGGTCTCTGTTCAGGCTCTGTTCAGGCTCTGTTAGGACTTTGTTCAGGCTCTGTTAGGACTTTGTTCAGGCTCTGTTAGGACTTTGATCAGGCTCTATTAGGACTTTGTTCAGGCTCTGTTAGGACTTTGTTCAGGCTCTATTAGGACTTTGTTCAGGCTCTATTAGGACTTTGTTCAGGCGCTGTTAGAGCTGTGTTCAGGCTCTGTTGGGGCTTTGTTAAGGCTCCTTTAGAGCTCTGTTCAGGCTCTGCTATAGCTTTGTCCAGGCTCTGTTCAGGTTTTGTTCAGGCTTTGTTCAGGCTTTGTTCAGGCTCTGTTCAGGTTTTGTTCAGGCTCTGTTCAGGCTCTGTTCAAGTTTTGTTCAGGCTCTGTTCAGGCTCTGTTCAGGCTCTGTTCAGGCTTTGTTCAGGCTTTGTTCAGGCTCTGTTCAGGTTTTGTTCAGGCTCTGTTCAGGTTTTGTTCAGGCTCTGTTCAGGTTTTGTTCAGGCTCTGTTCAGGCTCCTGCTCTGTCGTCTCTTCATGGCTCATTGTATCTGCATGTGAAAACTAAAAGTCACAGTATTTTTCAAAGCACTGAAGAACCCGATCTCAGTGTCACCGTCAAGCTTTTAAAGCCAAATATTTAATTTGTCATCATTTATTAATGTACACTGCATGAAACCTCTCCTTTTTTCCGTGGAACAGCAGCTGCTTTGTTTGATGTCCCGATAAACAAATATGACTTAATGAAGCAGTTAGAAGTCTTTCTCTGCAAATGAAGAACACATGGGAGACCAACAGGCACAAACACACACTGATGACACGCCGCCACAGCTCAGTGAGTCCACGGCGCCTGGGGAAGTGGCCACTTCTCACTTAAGTTCCGTGCTCATTCTCCCTTTTTTTGTTCAGACACTTTTTGCACATTTCCCTTGTTCCCCCCCCCCCCGGCTCCAGAGGTATTGTCATCCTCCGCCAGGACCTGCAGCCACTGCTCGGGGCACGCTTACAGTCCACCGCCACATGACACGCTCTAACCACAGGAAGAGCCCTGAGCCAGAACAGGCAGGAAAACTCTGGAAAACCAGGATACAATTTGGCACTTATAGAGCCTAAACGATTTCCTCCTGGGCGTTGGGCTCTGTCCTACTGGGAAAAGCCAAAAGACCGGCAGAGAAAATTACATCCGGAAAAATGTTTATGCAGCGCTCTCAGCTCCCTCGCTTTTTTGCCCTGCAAATGAGTGATTATTCCTCTACTCTTAACCTCTAGGAACGGGGTGGGAGGGTGATGGAGAGAGGGAGATTCTTTCCATCATTAGCCTTTGGACGGGGCGGCTGCTGGCATGGCTTGGCCTCTCTGTCACAATGTGAGCTTCCTATTTGGCAATGCTGAAGGCATTTGGAGAGCTCTCCTGCAAATTGTGGAGCTGGTTCTGTGAAAGGGGCTGCTTTCCGTGGGGACGGTGGGTAATTGGGGAAAGCGTGCACACAAACGGGACGGACACACTCGAAGCTCATTCAGAATAATCCCACTCCTGTTCAGTCCCAGTCCCTCAGAGATCTAAGCACAACTGCAGGCAGTTAAGAAGTTGTGTTTCTTAAGCTCTCTGACAGCACTACATCATCAGCGTGAGTGCAGACATACTTAAACTGGTTGTTTCAACATATATTAAAGCAGTAACACGCATTCCAAACACACTTCACTGTAAACAAATGCTTCACCCCACTTCCTTTTATTACCTTGCTTGGCTCTGTAGTGACCCACTCCACCGTTACGATAATAATTCAAGGTTAGGACGGAGCAAGTCGGCTTTAAAGTGGAAGAAATGTGGATTCCGATCACTTTAAGCCATATATCAGACATGTCCATACCAAAACAACAGTTTGGGCTGACTTCCACTCACTTCCATGATGCCTTTGTTAAAACATATGTATTACTTGGAGAAAGTGGGCAGTCCCTTCGTCAGGTTTGTATCTCATCCACTAAAACAATCTAATGATGGATTCATATCTAAAACGGGACCTTTATTTCTCTTTTATTTACCTGCTGAAAAAGTCTCACAGCTATTATGTCCCACCTGGTGCAAAGACCACCTTCACAGATCAACTCTGTGAAGATGTGTTGAAGGATGTCAGCTGTCAGTAAAGTTCCTCACACTTAATATAAAACGTCTCTCTTTTTACCTTGAAATTCAACTAGGAAAAGATTAGTTTCAGTCAAGACTATAAAAAACAAACAAACAGAGGGGCTTATTAGAAATCCAGTGCTTTGGACACACACTCATGTTACCTGGTGCGAGTGTCACAGATCAGCCAATAGTCTTCTTCCCAATCAGCCTCTGCTGAACATTGCAGGGCGTGTCAGCCCACCAGGACCCCGTATTGATCTGAATATAAGACGGGCCTTTTCTTCCTGGAAATAGGTCTGAGAAAATGAGTGAGTCTGTTATCCAGGGTTTAATACTGAGCCTCTGAAAGACAGTGAGACCGTCCACCATCAGAGGAAACCGGTCAAACGTCAGGCGTGTGCAGCGAATGCGAGAAGCTAGCTCAGAGGCTTCAACGAGCCGAAGCTTTGGATGGTGTTGAGGAAGAGCTGCTGTGGGAGGAGCTCCTCACCTGGAAACATCTGTCAGTGTGAAGCACACAGGCAACTTCAGCATTAATGTGGAGCTGAACTGAGCCGCTGGCGCTGGTATTGAAGGGCCGCGTCACTGTTTGGGTAAGGTACCATCAGTTCTTCTTTTGAGATTAATGCACTTTGTAGTCAAAGTCAAAGTCAAAGTCAGCTTTATTGTCAAGTGCGCTAATATGCATGACATACAGCACAGATTAAATTTCAGTCGTCTCGGACCCACAGTGCAAAAAGGCATGTAACAATAATATTAAAAATAACCATTTAAAAATGTAAAAATATATACACCATATAATCATATAGACAGTAAAGTGACAACGTATGGGTATAATAGCCTGGCTTGAAGCAGCGAGCCGTCCAGCCGTTGTCTGGACAGTCAGTTTTCAGTAAAAGACGGCCAACGATGTGGCGAGCGTGTCGCTCATAGCTTCTACAATATGTGCATATTGTCCATCACTACTTGTCGCCGTGTAATTTTGCCTGAATTAAAAAGAAAAATAGTGAATTATCGTCATGAGTACACAACTTGCAACTGACTTCCAGTTGCGCATTACGCCCAGTAACAAACAACGTGATTGGTCAATTGATACCGTGTGGCATATATGTTTTGAAAGGCAGCGTCTGATTGGTTCATAATTCTCTGACTCTCTGATGCGTTCAGATGCTGAAGCAGAGAGCAGGAATTTAGAGGAATTTCCTCTCCAACATGCTGAGGAATTCTTCTCTGTAGAATCCACACATGGGACTTATTCTCTGATCTGTCTAACCTTTCATTTCCAAAAGGTTGACATGTTTAGATCATTCAGTTTTTTTTCATTGAATAATACAAATATTCTTTGCTGTGAAAATGTTGATTTTGATTAAAGTATTGACAATCATGCTTGTTCCGTCACCAATTTAATTGTGTGTGACTGTGACTGTGTGACCGGCCAATAGGAGGCCTGCAGATAACACATGAGCATGTCACAGTGCATTAAAAGCTGAATAGAGGATCATTGAAACATGTTCACAGTCCAGACTCGATGGGTGCTCAGGTTAGGGTGCAGGTAGAAGCACTGTGTCGACTACAGCGGGAATAATTAAGTACATGTAGTGACGTTTGGTGTAATGTGAGTCAGGTACTGGTACAGGTAGTGGTACTGGTACTGGTACAGGTACTGGTACAGGTAGTGGTACTGGTACAGGTGCTGGTGCTGGTACAGGTAGGGATACTGGTACAGGTACTGGTACAGGTACTGGTGCTGGTACAGGTAGGGATACTGGTACTGGTACAGGTACTGGCATGGGTAGTGGTCCAGTTACAGGTACAGGTGAAAACCATCACCAATGAAAAGAAGCCATTTCATTAAAAGAAGAAGAAAAAAAGACAACATCTAAACAAAACGAGGAAGCATATAGGAACCAGCAGCAAACATGTCAGGAGGAAAAGGAAATATATTGCTGCTCAGAAGCAAAATCTACAAAACTTCACAATGTAATATTTAGCAGTCCAGGATGTATTAGAATGCACATTTAAGGTCTATTTTCTTTAAAATACACCCCCCCCCCCAACCGCCTACACAAAACACCCATGTCTGCCTAAAACCAGGCTTTGTACACTACTACAGCCTGACTGTGAGGATGAAGATTGAAACATTGATCAAACTTTATTTGGCAGCCAAGGATGTATGAACATCATCGTTGTAGCTTTGTTTATCTGTCTGTATGTCTGTGAGCAACATTATATTAAAACTACTGCATGGATTATGTTGAAATGTTCACCTCAGACAGATATCAGGCCCTGGAAGAGTCCTTTTCATTTTGGAGGTGATCCACAAACATTTTTTTTTTTTTCTTCCTGAGTCTAGTTCAAAATGTCAGGAATCTCTGATTGCTATTGTTTAGATGTATTTCTGCCACATTGATACCGTAGTCTTCGAACTGTACTTCTGGGTGTTTCAGCACTGTCAGTATCTGTTGTGTTGTTTGTTTGTTTGTTTTGAGCTCAAATCCGACCTTCTTCTCTTTTCACTCATTATTTCGTCTATGGGAGCGGCTGTGGCTCAGGTGGTAGAGTGGTCTTCTCTTTGTCCAGGTTGAAGGTTTGATTTCCTCCTGTCCACATGTTAACATGCCCTTGAGCCACACACTGAAGCCCAAAGTGCTTTGTGTTTTCCTGATGTGTTCTCGACTTCATATTGATGATCTGGTCGTTGCTGCTTGTGAAGTTTCTCGTCCAGCAGTTCTGCTGCACTGGGAGACCAGTGAAGTCCTCACCAGGTCATCAATCATCGTGACCATTGAGTTTTTTGTGTCTGTCGCCTTTTAAAAGGGAAGTACATTTTCACTGCCCATGTTTCATCCCACCCCCACCCCCACCCCCACCCCTCCGGGTCCCACTGTCACTGTGATGTCCCGTCAAATGAAAACACACGAACGTTCCTGTTGGAAAAGCACTGATTGTGTGCAGCACCAGTTTGTTTTCCTTAACACAGTGGGCTAAACAGAGTGTAACTGAGATGGAAGATTTCAGTAAACTTGTGTAGGAGCTCAGAGGGATTAGCACTGGCAGAACAACAAGCACAGCTGACGGAGGGGGGGGGGGGGGGGGGAGTGGGCGAAGGCTCTCTGATTGACTCCAAACAGATTTGAAGCCCACTGCCTTGCCAGTTGACTGGTAGCTATTTTCCATTGGGCTGTCAGGTTTGAGCCGTGGTCCCGGCGGTGAGCGGATCGTCTGCTGTGCGTGTTCCTCGCAGCTGAGAAGCTTCTCAAGCTTCAAAACAAACAAGTTAGCAGCCACGCAGCGGTGAGCCAGATGGAACCGCAAGGAGACGTCCGCCGTGCTGCAGTCTGCAGTGGCTGATGGGAACCAGGGCGACTCGCCCCCACAGCTTCTTCTGCACCTGAGAAGGAATAAACACCTCGTCTCTTCTCCAGTCGGCAAAATCACATATGGACGTCGACGTCCTGATCCCGGTTTGCAGAAAATGTGAAGGAAAAATGCCTGAAGTATTGAATGTGTTTGTACTTTGGAATTGGTTCCTCCCAATCACAGTGCTCTCTCTCTCGACCCGCGGTTGAAGCAGCAGGGACTCAGCAGGTTGTTGACTTTTGTTTTTTGCTTTTTCTGGGGTTTTGTAGCTCGGAACGTTCTGGAGTCAACGTATAGGAAACGTCGATGCAGTAATGAAGTGAACAAAAGATCATTATTTAACGTGGTGGTTTTTTTTCTTTTCTTTTTCTAATATTTACCAGATTCATGTTGAATGTGATGTGGTGACTTCCTGTCTGATGGGATAAACGAGGAGACTCTCCATCAAAGTCCCATGTGACTTTAGGCCCAGTTTAAAAGTTAAAGATGGAGATTCAGTTCCCTCCACGTCACAGTCCCGATCAAAAAGACGCAGCAGGACTCATCTGATTGGTCACACATGGTGCCATACAGATCATGAATGAAGGGTGGAAACATGATTTATCACGGGTCAGTCAGTCTTCACATGTAGTCTCCACATCTATATATCACAATAATGATGCAAAATTGTCTTTTTTTTTCTATTGTTTTTTTACAAGTCGCTGCTTTAGAAATACAACCTTTAAAAGGGTCTGCATGTGATGCAAGTGCATCAGTCAACAATGTTGTTGGTGGGGGGGGGGGGGGGGGGGGGGGGCGGTGTCTCTCGGAGTGTGAGTGCGGCAGACGGCCAGCTGAGTTCGTTCAGATCGGAGCGCACATGCAGCCTCCCTCCTCTCACAGTCCACTCATCAGTGCTGCTAACGTGTCCCAGGAGGCCCTAGGTGTTGGGTCACTTACTGTAAAGCAGGGAGGGCAAACGTGGATGATGAATGGCTGCACGGGAGGAAGGAGGGGACAGCCGGGGCGGGTAGGAGTCGTGGGAACAGGCAGGCACCACTCGCCCTTTGTTTTCTTTTAACAGCTCGTTCGCACATCACGTCCTCAGATGCAGGCAAAAACAATTTGTCCACTCAGTTCTCTCTCTCTCTCTCTCTCTCTCTCTCTTGCTCTTGCTCTTGCTCTCTCTCCCCTTTATTTCTCCCCTCCTCCCTCCTCTCTTCCTCTCTGTCTTTTGAATCATTCTCCAGCTGGGCCCGGTTTTTGCTCATGCCGTGTCAGGGTGTCTGTTTGCATGGTTATGTCTGTCTGTTCTGCGTGTTTCTGGTACACACACACACACACACACACACACACACACACACACACACACACACACACACACACACACACACACACACACACACAGCCGCCTCAGGACCTTGACCAATTCCCAGTGGAAAAGCGTGGCGTCTCTCTCTGTCAGGACATCTGGAAGTGGGCATTTTGTAGTCGGCAGCCGCTGCACTCTGACTTGATTATATTATCTTGTTGAGACGTGTGTGTGTGTGTGTGTGTGTGTGTGTGTGTGTGTGTGTGTGTGTGTGTGTGTGTGTGTGTGTGTGTGTGTGTGTGTGTGTGTGTGTGTGTGTGTGTGTGTGTGTGTGTGTGTGTGTGTGTGTGTGTGTGTGTGTGTGTGTGTAGGGAAGAGAAGGAACACGCAAATCACACATCATGGATGTATGGACACACCAACTAAATAATACAGTAGTGACCTTTCTTTATGTTTGACTGTTGTGATGGTGTGTGTGTGTGTGTGTGTGTGTGTGTGTGTGTGTGTGTGTGTGTGTGTGTGTGTGTGTGTGTGTGTGTGTGTGTGTGTGTGTGTGTGTGTGTGTGTGTGTGTGTGTGTGTGTGTGTGTGTGTGTGTGTGTGTGTGTGTGTGTGTAGGGGTCAAGTGGCGATTGCTGATGTTGTCTGCTTTAAACACATGTTTAGCTCGGGCCCACTCAAACGTTTGGCAACCATTAGACAACTTCCTCTCTATCTTCCGGAGTCAGCTCTCTATGGATTTGTGTGTGTGTGTGTGCGCGTGTGTGTGTGTGTGTGTGTGTGTGTGTGTGTGTGTGTGTGTGTGTGTGTGTGTGTGTGTGTGTGTGTGTGTGTGTGTGTGTGTGTGTGTGTGTGTGTGTGTGTGTGTGTGTGTTCAAGCTCGCATGTTTGCAGGTGTGGACAAGAGCTGGAATGTGTTCAAAACAGATTATTTTTGCAGCATTTTTAACATGTAGTGATGTGAAATGTTTAGCTTACAACTCTCTCTCTCTCTCTCACACACACACACACACACACACACACACACACACACACACACACACACACACACACACACACACACACGGTCAGAAGCTCACTCCAGACATCACTGCCAGAGCTTTTGTTTTGCGATGGGATCAACATGACTGTGAACTTCACATGAAACTGGCCTCAAACCTTCTCTCTCTCTCTCTCCTCTCTCTTGCTCTCTCTCCTCTCTCGCTCGCTCACTCTCTCTCTCTCTCTCTCTCACACACACACACCTCAGGGCCTCTGTCGGTCATCAGGAAATGAAAGGATCATTTAGCTTAGGGGAAGATGGGAGGATTTGAAGGAAAATAAGAAATTGCGGAAGAGGAGGAGTATTTGTAGTTTGCTTCCTCCATCCTGATGGCTGAGATTCACACACACAAAGACCAAAACAAGACAACAGTTAAAGGTGTGCACTGGACACTCACTGAGGCGGTGGTGCAGCTGGGCGTCACTGCAGACGTCCAATCACACGCTTCTGAGAGTCGGTTTGAGAAGGAAACGTAATCAATTCACCAGAGAAGGAAAGACATTTCTTTGAAATGTGTATATACGTGTGAGTGGAGCATTAGGAATATAGCACTGTGTTCTAGAATTAAGTCTCACGTTCACTGAGCATTTTGGTCAGCTGGAATAAAAACAAGTTGCTCCATTTCAAATCAAACAATTAAAAGAAGACAACCTTCCCCTCATATCCACAACATGACACCAGCTGTCAGTGTCCTCAATGCACCCAACGACTCCTTCACAATCATCACACATACATCAGGCCTCTGTCGGCCACTTGTTGCTCCTCTCATCGCCCTTTTGTCTGCTACGTTCCCTCCTGTTCCCTGGACTGCAATAGACCTGGGGTTTTTTTTTTTTCCATTTTCATTTCATGCTCATATCTGGGATAAACCCCTTGAGATGCAGCATCTCATTTCCAAGGGGCTCCCTGATAATGTACCCCAAAGAAAAAAAAAAAAAAACTCATTGATTCTGCACTTGCATCCATCCATACACCACCTCCGATCCCTGACAACAACACTCTCATGGTGTCTTGGCCAGTCGTCTCAGCCTGGATCGTACCACAGGTCACTGACCAGCCGCTCTGTTGCAGCTCCTCCACCTCCTCCTCCACCTCCTCCTCCTCCTCCTCCTCCTCCTCCTCCTCCTCCTCCTCCTCCTCCACCTTTCATCCGGGACCCGTTTACAGCAACCACTTCAAGTGAAGATGCTAAACTTGTGTTGCGTTTTGGGGTTTGTTTCCATGGCAACTGGAGACACAACTTTTTTGGGAGTTCCTTTTTAAGGTGGAACCTTTTGACACATCCTCATGTCTCCGTCGTCTCACCAGAGGAAACACTGCCACGGCTCCTGGCCACCATGTTGGTTGTAACGCGTAGTTCTGCACATGCTCAGTAGAGCCAATCAGAACGATGTTTCCTCCATGTTGTCATGACTCCCAGTCTGTGTTCTCCTGGGAACACAATCACCATCCAACTGGGTGGTTTTATTTTGACAGTCACCGTAATAACAATTAAACTTGGCGGTTTTATTTTGACAGTCACCGTAATAACCATCCAACTTGGCGGTTTTATTTTGACAGTCACCGTAATAACCATCCAACTTGGCGGTTTTATTTTGACAGTCACCGTAATAACCATCCAACTTGGTAGTTTTATTTTGACAGTCACCGTAATAACAATCCAACTTGGTAGTTTTATTTTGACAGTCACTGTAATAACAATTAAACTTGGTAGTTTTGTTTTGACAGTGACAGTCACAATAATAACAATCCAACTTGGTAGTTTTATTTTGACAGTCACCATAATAACAATCCAACTTGGTCATTTTATTTTGACAGTCACCATAATAACAATCCAACTTGGTCATTTTATTTTGACAGTCACCGTAATAACAATCCAACTTGGTAGTTTTATTTTGATAGTCACTGTAATAACAATTAAACTTGGTAGTTTTATTTTGACAGTCACTGTAATAACAATTAAACTTGGTGTCCATTCACAAGAATGTCCGTGTTCTCCTTGTGTTAATGTTTAGAGCCCGTTGTTCTCTGCTGTGTGTGTGTGTGTGTGTGTGTGTGTGTGTGTGTGTGTGTGTGTGTGTGTGTGTGTGTGTGTGTGTGTGTGTGTGTGTGTGTGTGTGTGTGTGTGTGTGTGTGTGTGTGTGTGTGTGTGTGTGTGTGTGTGTGTGTGTGTGTGTGTGTGTGTGTCTCCCACTCCTGATGCAACATGAAAACTACATAAATTTCAGTTTCTGCTGTCGTGGAAACGGGAAACTTCTCTTAAATGAAAACACAAAGATTGAATTTTCACCTGAAATGTTGTGGCATCAACACGGCCGAACCTTTCTGTGTCTCAACATTTCCATGTGAAGTTCAGACTTTTGTGAGGATTTAAAAAAATTTAAAAAAAATTATAAAGCAGCATCAGTCTGAATTCACCCAACACGATTTGTTCCAGCTCTCTTCTGTCCAGTGTGTGGATTGTGGTGTGAGTGTCTCCCTGGACGGCTGCAGCCACTAGAGGTCTTCCTCCGCTCCTCACAAGTGACGGGTGGAGTTGTTCTCCAGACGCTCAGCCCTTTCCGGTTCCCTGGTCCAGGAGCTGCTGTGGTTTCTTTCAAACCTGCTGCGCCTCCCACCTAGCGTGACCTCAGCGGGGTCACGTGAAGGGAACAAACAATTACCGGTCTGATGGTGAACCGCACTGAAGTTTCCCGTCAGTTACTGCTATCATTATAAAATTTAATCGTCATTAAATCCCTATTTGATTACGTTGATATGAAAAAAAGAAGTTCCTATAAACGCTGTGGAGCGTCTGTCTGGTGGAGGACACATGTTACCGGGGGAAAATAATCTTTAGTAAATGGTTGTCTTGCGAAGTGGTGAAGCCGGCCCCTCCGGTGGTCTGTGATGTCGGCGTTTTAACGCCAGTGCTCGTGACTCTCAGTGTAATGAGGAGCAGCGCGGCCACGCGGTGACTCAGTGCCTGGCTGCTGGGCCCTGGCAGAGGGCGCCCAGAGGACAGCCACACAGCCCACTGGGCGTCCCGGCACATGTGTCTCTGCTAGCATTCACCTCACACACCTGGTGTTCAGCACGAGTGTGTGTGCGTGTGTGCGCGTGTGTGTGTGTGTGTGTGTGTGTGTGTGTGTGTGTGTGTGTGTGTGTGCAAGCATCCGTACCTTTTCATGCCCTATTTAGCCCATCACTGTGTGAAGCAGCGCCAAGTGTAAGCAAGTTTATTTGTCACACTAGCAGCGGCCTGGTATGCAGCAGAGCAGGCTGCACATACTGTTCAAGTGTGTGTGTGTGTGTGTGTGTGTGTGTGTGTGCGTGTGCGTGCACATATATTCACGTTTGTTCTTCCACTATTCTCCGTCATGTGTGTCTACACGGCGACCTACATGGTTGTTCACCTCACGTGTGAAAATGCACAAGTGTGTGTGTGTGTGTGTGTTTGCCGCTGTGTAAATGTACATGTATATCTGTGTGTTTATGCAGAGACTTGATGTGTCTGACATTTGTATGTTATGTTTATGCACGCGCGTGTTTACACTCCCCTGACAAGTGTGAAGACGTGTGTACGTTTGTGCCCCTATGCTTACATACTAATAGTGTGTGTGTGTGTGTGTGTGTGTGTGTGTGTGTGTGTGTGTGTGTGTGTGTGTGTGGGCCCCAGGTGTGCCAGTCTCGCAGCCCCACATTAGCTCTATAACCAAGCTAGTTTGACACCTTCACATCCAGACTAGCGTTCAGCTGCTGCTGGCTCTGGCACATCCAGGACCAGCTCGACCTCGTGTGAACGCTCTGTCGCCTCCACTCATGCTCACTTAGGTGTGTGTGTGTGTGTGTGTGTGTGTGTGTGTGTGTGTGTGTGTGTGTGTGTGTGTGTGTGTGTGTGTGTGAGTGAGAGAGACGGACTGTGAGTGTCTGTGTGCCCACATCTTGTTCATGCACTTTTCATGCTGTTCATTCCAGTCCTGTTGTCTCAGTGCCTCCACTTCTGCTCCTCCAAGTGTTTTTATTTTTTTTTTAGGGGGGAGAAAGTGTGCATTAGGTTTTTCACACTCTGTTCACCTGTGTGTGCAATAAAGCATGTGTGAATGCTCCTCGGTGTGTGTGGGTGTGGGTGTGTGTGTGTGTGTGGGTGTGTGTGTGTGTGTGTGTGTGTGTGTGTGTGTGTGTGTGTGTGTGTGTGTGTGTGTGTGTGTGTGTGTGTGTGTGTGTGTGTGTGTGTGTGTGTGTGTGTGTGTGTGTGTGTGTGTGTGTGTGTGTGTGTGTGTGTGTGTGTGTGGAGACCAACTCGTCCACAGATGATTTCAGAACTTTTTGGAGAAGATAAATCGTGTACAATGTAATTTTACATATATTTGATATTCTATATATGTTTCTTATATCTACTGTTTGTCCAGATGTATTTAGTTTCATATCATATGGCTTTTTATTCTCGTGAAGAATGGTCTTCTTTGTGCACATGATACCCCCCCCCCCCCCCCCCCCCCCACCTGAAACTTCAACAATGCCACATTCCAGCTCACTAACGACTATGGTTGTATTGGAATCATGTTTATCAAGTAACGTCACTAATGTATTACCCCGCAGCCCGTTAATATGTCTGAAGACGCGCTCCCCACATGCTAACGAACACCTGAACGCATCACTCCAAGCCGTTATCTATGAAGCAGGCAGGGTTTTAACGTTAAGGCTTATTATTTCCAGAAAGACGTGTTTGTGAAGCCGGTGCCTCTGTTGAGTTTGCGCTCTGGACAGCTGCCAACATTTATGTGTTTGTGTCAAATACACTCAATAATCCTTCCAAATGTCTCAAATATACTTTGAAATCCGATCCTTCGAATTAATAATGCTGAAGAAAAAAAAAATAGTAGTGTGTGAGTTGTCTGTTCACCATGTGAGTGGTGAGAGAGTCACAGTGGAGACGAATCACACGCAGAATAACTGTGTGCACATAAAAGCCGTCTGCGTGTTCGACCCCTGAGTGTTCCTGCGTCTTACACTTCCATCTGATTAAAGCGTCTTTGTCAAGAGACGAACACACAGAGGAAGACACACATGCTGCTGGCGATCATTAGGGTATATAGAGTGCCTGCAGGCAGCGAGGGCCTTTTAGCTGGAACCATGTCTTTTCTCTTTGCCGGCTCTCATTGTTTGCTCGCCGTCTCCGTCGCCCCCCCTCCGTCACCACGGGCCGGGCCAGAGGCTGCTGGAGTGCCACTTAGCCGCACTGTCACATATAGCTCCGGAGTGCGTCACCATTCAACAGTAATATGTTTGAAAAGCCTTTCCCAGCTGCTGCTTGATACAGATATCCTCTATTTTACAATGGGACTGTCGTCTACTGTGCTAATGAATTATACACCGTGAGCTTTTTTTTACTAATTTTTAGGTCTTGTCAGATAAATAAAACAGCGTGGAGCTTTTTTTTTTCAGGTGGAAAAAAAAAAGTAGAAAGTAGGGAAATGTCTTTTAAGTAAAATAATTTGACTCAACGTTGATGTTTTGACGTCTGAAGCCACAGAAACGTTTCAGGTCACCTTAAAAGCTTTGATGACTTTGCAGCTGAAATCTAGATTGTATGAAATAAATCCTCCATGGACAAAGAGAGCAGATTCAGTGAGGACAAAGAAATGATTCCAGAGTTCGGTCTACATTCAATAATTAAAGATTTGTGATTGATGGTGGCCACAATAATAAACAATACACAATAATAAACAATACACAATACAATAGAAATACGTTTTTTTATTCCCTTTATAAAACCAACTGACGTAGCAGTCACAAGGCGCTCCACGCATCCACCTGCAATCGTTTAGGGTTCAAGGACGGCGGGAGGGAGGTGGGGAATCCAACCTGCAACCTTCTGATCAAGAGATGAGCACCTGACTGAATGTCATATAGTTCATGACACATTAGACAAACATAATCCTGTTCCACCCTGAGTTCATGTTATTGTTCTGCTCTCCTCCTGGAGGATCCTTCACCATGTTTCTACCTGGATTTAACCGCTGTTTCTATCCCACATCATCAATTCAGCCATATTGAAATAATCTAAACTAATATGTCGTAAACATGCATCGTGTGGTGGTCAGTATCAAATGATTCAAACAGACTAGTGAGCTGTAATGCAGGCAGAACCTTTGGTTGTGTGTGTGTGTGTGTGTGTGTATGTGTGTGTGTGTGTGTGTGTGGGGGGGGGGTGTTATGGGCGAGGCCTTTTCCCAGCAGGCCTGTTCTCTAGTCGTCTCCTGAAAAACAGCAGGAGTGAAAACAAGAAAGTCTGAGCTCTTTAAATGTGAGTCGCCATCGTGTTGTCGAGTCTGCCCGCCTTGTTAACACCTTTTAACACGCACCCCCAATTAACCCTTCACCCCTTGCTACACACACACACACACACACACACACACACACACACACACACACACACACACACAGGAACACGGACTTTCTAGTGGACAGACCACCAAGTTGGATGGTTATTATGGTGACTGTCAAAACAAAACTACCAAGCTGGATTATTACGGTGATTGTCAAAATAAAACTACCAAGTCGGATTGTTATTACGGTGATTGTCAAAATAAAACTACCAAGCTGGATTATTATGGTGATTGTCAAAATAAAACTACCAAGCTGGATTATTACGGTGATCGTCAAAATAAAACTACCAAGTCGGATTGTTATTACGGTGACTGTCAAAATAAAAGTATCAAGTCCCAGGAGCCTATGGACAGAGACGCCATGACACCATGGAGGACATTGTGTTTTGATGTGGTCTATTGAGCAGATACAGAGGAACTGGTTAGCAACGCAGCTCTTCCACCATGACGTCTGCTCCGGACGGAGCCGTTCTCTAAAGTTGTACTTTCATTGGTAACAATCACAGTTTTCACCTAAACCGGAATGCAACAGTTGGTTTGCGTTTCCACTTGCAGTGGTTGCTGTGTAACTGGGCCCTTAGAGTAACTGAGTAGTTACTGACACCATGAGTGTTTTTGTTGTTGTTTGTGCTCTCGGCCACTTTTTCACGTGGACAATGTCTTTGACTTGTTTCTGTCTGCAGTTGCTGTGATGGAACTCCAAGGCCCCAACAGTAAACATGCTGATGTTTTCTAGCACAATGAGAAAACATTTGTCACTCAGTCCAAATCTGAGGTCGCGCACAGAAACAGGCCAGAAATAAAAGTGGTGCGGGGACAGCTGAGGAATTGTCGTATTACATAGTACTGCATAGTAAAAGCAGATATTTCCTCTCACCAGCAGGTGTTATGAGACACATCAGACTTGTACCTGTCCGCTGTCTGAATGTTGCATGTAAAACACACTTTTTATTGTACTTTTTTTACATTTATTTGCATAATTGATCTTGTTGACACACAGATTTTGCTTGTCAGAATAGATTTGTTAAAAGAAAACGTTACATAGCATTCCCTGTAATGTCACACACTTTAGCATCAATACAACTGCAGTCAGAAGGCCAACTGTGTGTGTGTGTGTGTGTGTGTGTGTGTGTGTGTGTGTGTGTGTGTGTGTGTGTGTGTGTGTGTGTGTGTGTGTGTGTGTGTGTGTGTGTGTGTGTGTGTGTGTGTGTGTGTGTGTGTGTGTGTGTGTGTGTGTGTGTGTGTGTGTGTAGTCAGTCACATTTTAGAGCCATAAAAAGCCATTCAGCGAGGGGTCAGTCACACACCCCTCCTCACACCCCCAGTAGACATTGAGTCTGACACTTTGCACACACACACACACACACAACATCCTTTCACAGTCCCTCACAAGAAGACATATGGAGCATGACTAATGGCTTCATAAAGACACACAGACACACTGTAGATACATTTTTGTCCAACAGCCACCATAGTGTTAATGGTGTTCACCCAGAAAGCCCGTTTTCTGCAGCAGATGTGCCACCGTGCTTCCAGACCGTCACTTGACCCATATACTGTCAAATTAACACACACACACACACACACACACACACACACACACACACACACACACACACACACACACACACACACACACACACACAAATACAAATACCTAAACTTCAATAGACACAACACTATCAAACATTTAATGTATCTCGTGTGAAACTGTTCTTTGTTTGTTGCTGTCAATTGGCATTGTGTGTGTGTGTGTGTGTGTGTGTGTGTGTGTGTGTGTGTGTGTGTGTGTGTGTGTGTGTGTGTGTGTGTGTGTGTGTGTGTGTGTGTGTGTGTGTGTGTGTGTGTGTGTGTGTGTGTGTGTGTGTGTGTGTGTGTGTGTGTGTGTGTGTGTGTGTGTGTGTCCCCCACCAGGGCACCAGTCCAGGAGCCAGGCGTCTGAGCTCTCGTCAGCCCACATCACTGTCAGAGAGCCGTTAATGAGGGGCACATTTACTGCTACATTAGGGAAATGTCAGTACACACACACACACACACACACACACACACACACAAAGACTTTGCTCAAATGTGTACAATGAGTAGTAAAACCATAAACAACCACGAGGTGACTGAGAACTGTGCACAATGTTGTCACTCACTGAAGCTCAATCATTGTGTAATCAAAGTCAAACTCTACGTTTTATATAGAAATGTTCCATGTGTCTCCTCTCAATGGGAGTTATGAGCTTGTTCTGGCGGTCAAACCTTACAGTTGTTGCTGGAAATGCATACAGGAGGGAGTAATACACATTTATGCCGGCGCTTTGCGCAGAGCTGTACGTTTCTGTCCCAAACACCTTCAGCTGATAGACGTGATGAGCCAGAGTGCTGCAGGAGGGAGTCAGAGGAGTGTGTGTGTGTGTGTGTGTGTGTGTGTGTGTGTGTGTGTGTGTGTGTGTGTGTGTGTGTGTGTGTGTGTGTGTGTGTGTGTGTGTGTGTGTGTGTGTGTGTGTGTGTGTGTGTGTGTGTGTGTGTGTGTGTGTGTGTGTGTGTGTGTGTTCCTGCCTGTCTGTGTACATTTCATAGCAAGGAGGAGAGCTGATGTGAAAGGATTGGCTGAAAAGAGACAAGGGTCACCACTGAGGTCCCAGACTTAAGTCCACTCCAGTCATCTGTGTGTGTGTGTGTGTGTGTGTGCGCGCGTGTGTGTGTGCGCGTGTGTGTGTGTGTGTGCATGTACACACTTGACAGATGACTAACCCAAATGCAGTCAGAGTGTTGTGTTTCTCTCACGCCTCTGTCATTGTGACTCACCCAGTGTGTGTGTGTGTGTGTGTGTGTGTGTGTGTGTGTGTGTGTGTGTGTGTGTGTGTGTGTGTGTGTGTGTGTGTGTGTGTGTGTGTGTGTGTGTGTGTGTGTGTGTGTGTGTGTGTGTGTGTGTTAATCATTGACTGGTGAGAGCCCTGGGTACATTGACATGACATTTGTCTCCATATCTCTCTTTCCAGTGTGATTTTATTTGCTTCCATCTCTGCACTTGCTCGGTTCAGTTCTTGTGGGTTTTTTTTTTTTTCTGTATCTCAAATATATTTCCTGGAAACACGTTAAGTTAGCTGAGTATGTGCTACACAGCAAAATAAAAGCATCTGGGTTCATCCCAATGAGGAGACTGTGCAGTCATGTGACGTTGAGGAGAATGACTTTGACAACCAGACGGATCAGAGTCCAGCTGTTTTAGATCCCAGTCATCCATTTCATCATGAGATGTCCCAATACTTCAGAGATGCCAAACCACTTGTTCACTAGTGGCACCAATGACATTGCCAGTATCAATATTGTAATATGAGTTTGTTCTTTTATTCCTGTACAAGGTGCGGTAAACTGTCCTGCAGCTTCTCGCCCAGTCTGAGAGATAACAGTTCAAATAGTTTGCGTGTCTTTACTTATTGAAAATGTCAAGTCTTCAGGAAGTTTCTGAAAGACATCTTTTCTGAACGCCTGCTGCAGGGACCGTACTAAATGTTAAATCCTTGTGAGAGTCCTGCAGGGAGCAAAGAGCCTCCAACATATCTTGTTTCAGGTTGAGATTGAGGACTTCAGATCAATCTGAGTGTATTCCTAGAGACAATGTTTAAAATATAGTACGGATTGGGCTAAAGTTGGACTTTTCTGAACAGTTTCCATTTTTTAGATGAGTCACATTGTTCTTGATCTATCTATTTGTCTATTTATCTATTAATTAATCACTTAATTAATATTATTCAATGAACTAACTCATTAATTTAACTGCAAAACTTCCCAATGTGTGTCACGGTTGAGTCCCACTAATCTATCTTTCATAGAGCAGGAAATCCCCCCACTGTTCCTTGCGGCAGGTGTGGCGTGTCCACCAGAGCGTGCACAGTGTCAATCTCAGGGATGGGGGCCCCCGGTCCTGGAGGGCCCCCATCCTGCAGGTTCTAGTCTCTCCCTGCTTCAGCAGACCTGAATCTAACGATGATGTCATCACCACGGTTGTGAAAAAGCCCAAAAAACGAGCCCCTCATTGTAATCAGGTGTGTTTCAACTGGGAGGAGCTGAACCCTGCAGGACCGGGGTCCTCCAGGTCCTCCAGGGGTCCTCCAGGACCGAGGTTGGACACCCCTACACTCTAGTGACTCTGTACTGACTGCCTCCTCCACGCACTCCAGCATGCCAATGAGCACATCACGCATTCTTGAATCACGCTAATGTGTTATTTCTACTGTGTGCACCCCAAAGTGCTCTAGCATGTAGCATGTAGCATGTAGCAGGGCTTGGAGCCACGCGCTGCGCCTGGTTGGACAAACGTCTCGGGGACCCGCCCTACTTTGCCTCTGATTGGCGAGTACTTGCTGCGTTCACTAAACTGACGTGTTCAGGTCAATGTTTACCTGCAGCATGAGGGCTGACACGCCAATCAGAGGCAGAATAGAGTAGATCATCAGCATAGCTAGTCAATATATTATAAGGAGATTATGTGACAATGAGCAAATATTACGGATTGATTTTTATCTTCGCCAACGAAAGTTATTAAGTTAATAAGACCAACTTATTCATTGGTGTGTGCGTGTGCGTGCGTGCATGTATGTATGTATGTAAGTATGTATGTATGCATTTTACCAACCTTTCGCAAACAATGTTCCTCGAAATTGCATGAAACTAAATTTGTCATCATCCGAGGACCAATCGATTAGATTTTGGGATGTTAAGGTTCTAACTGTTTCCTAAGAATCCCCCAAAAACCGTGAACAAATCTCCCATACAAATAGGATGAGAGAGGCACCTCAGTGAGGAGATTGGAGATCAGCGTCAGTTGCCATGGAGACACTCCCTGCTCAGTGTTTTATTACCGAGTTAGCATCGACATGAGCTAACAGCTACCAGTGTTACATCGGCGAAGGTCTGCACTCTATCAAGTGACGCTCGAGTTACTGGAGTCGTCTTTTATGCCACTATTTCTAAAAAATGGTGCTTCTGGGTTGCTGTAAAAAAAACAAAAACAAACATCAAGCATGTACCCACTTCTCCACTGAACAGTGTCTGATTATCAATGACAGAGATTGTCAATAGTTTTTATGAAGTCTTTAGAAGTACGACGTCTTTGGATGATTAGCAGGTTGTTAAATGTTTAGCAGGAGTGTTTTTATTAAGTGGGCCTCTTATCGTGATATATATGTGCACATGATATATGCATTTAGTTTTTATTGATATACGATATCTATATTTGTGTAAACTTAGTTTGATTTTGCTTCATTTGGTAATATTTAATTTATTGCTCACCTTTGTCATGGTACAGGTGAGAGTTCATGTTTTGGCCCTGGAGTTGTTTTCAGATTAAAAGAAGGCAAAGGTAATAGCAACTATTTGAGTTTGAAAGACTTAAATTGAAAGAGTTTAGAATTTCCTATGAAATGTGTGAGTTCCTTCAGCCTGAGTTCAGTAGAGATTTCCCGTCATGGTGGTTCCAGCCAGTCGGAACAAACCGCTGCGACTTACAGTTGCTTTTACTTTAACAGCCAGTTAATTTTGACAGCAAATTCTGATTCCGTCTTTGTCTTTCTACTAACATGCCATTTAGTTTTAGTCCTATTTTAGCCACCAACAGTTTTAGTTGACTAAATCCACGGTGGAGTAAATGTTTCTCCAGAATATCCAGTCATTGGAAACATCCATCAGTCTGTTAATGGTATCCAGGATTCATTGTGCAATATGATGCTTCTATAATGCAAAACATGTATGTTTCACTTTGTCAGTCTACGTCTTCATGCTTTACTTTTTATTTAGTTTGCATGTCTCCGTCCGGGAAAAAGGTTTGTTGACTGATAATCACGCATTAGCATCCCACTCCACTCGAATATACTGTACATGTCAATTGTGACATTATCCACCCTGCACACACACACACACACACACACACACACACACACACACACACACACACACACACACACACACACACACACACACACACACACACACACACACACACACACACACACACACACACACACACACACACACACACACACACACACACACACGCACGAAATCACAGCTTCCAGGTAACAGAGTTTACAGAGTCGTGTCACCCAGTACTGACACTAGTTCCTGTTGTTCTCTCTCTCTCCTCTCTCTCTCTCTCTCTCTCTCTCTCTCTCTCTCTCTCTCTCTCTCTCTCTCTCTCTCTCTCTCTCTCTCTCTCTCTCTCTCTCTCTCTCTCTGTCTCTCTCTCTGTCTCTCTCTCTGTCTCTCTCTCTGTCTCTCTCTCTGTCTCTCTCTCTGTCTCTCTCTCTGTCTCTCTCTCTGTCTCTCTGTCTCTCTCTCTCTCTCTCTCTCTCTCTCTCTCTCTCTCTCTCTCATTCCTCCTGCCCCCTCTCTCCCTCCATCTTGAGTAATTAGAAGCAGATGGAGCTGAGACTGTAGTCAGACTGTTATTTCAGCCCTCCGCAGAGCCACTTGCATGCCCTCTCTTTTCCTCTCAGGCCTCGATTCCATATTCAGACACTAATTCCTGACCTTAACACAACACAGCAGCCTTAATATCGGAATATGTTCCAGCGATGGCTACGAGTTGAGGCGCTCGGTGTTAAAAAAAACCGGTTGTAAGAGATCTAATGGTGGCTGCAGCGACTGCTCCAGGAGAGTGAATTACATCATGGGAATGAGTCCCAGTCATATTCATTAGGTCACTCCTCATGCTCCCGCCTCCATCCAGCTCTTCACTTCAAAGGGTGCCCAGAAACCACTGACACTCGATCAGCTTTTGCTCATTTCCTTTGGCGTCAAGATTAAGATCAAAGGAGTTTCTCATCGATTCCACGTCGGCACTTAATAGCAACTTGTAGCTTACCTTCCACATCCTGACAGTGACAGTCTTCTCTTTAACAGGCGGTTACTGATACTGCCTCACTGCCGGACCACCAAACGGGCCTTGGTCCAGTGTTTAGGCAGGTAGAACATAAAATGACCGTACGTCTTGGTGAGGGGAGAAAGGACAGTTTAATGAACTGTTAAAAGGAATTAGTTCCCCAGTGAGTTCCTCCACAACTAAAAGCTTCTCCGATCTTTGTTTGTACGCTATCGTACCTCCATTAAGTACTCACAAGTGATTGAGCACAAGCTAAGCCCCACTAAACCTTTTTTGTTGTTGTTCAATTAAAGTCATGTGGAATCTCTTCGGACACATAAAGTTTGATACATCCGTTTGTCTCCGGTGGTTCTTGATCTGAGAATTGCTCAAGAACTGAATCTTCTGTTTGAAATCCTTAAACAAACATAAAACACATTGACTCCTCATGAAGACAGCGGTTTAAGGAGTCAGCGTTGCTGGTTGTGTATGTTGGGTCATTTGAGGAGGTCTTTGATGAGTGTGTTGACTGAATGATGCTAACAAAGCAGTCAAGGGACAGCTATGAAACAAACAATAATCAATACTGCTACATAATTGGAATGGTGGTAAAACGTGATCGTGACTTGGGGACAGTGTTGGTATCAAGAGGTGAAGTTGAGTTTGTTCAGGGTGAAGCTCGGCTGTCAGACGCTGTGAACAGATCACGTCCATGAGACAGTAGCAGATCGGGTCGTTTCAGTCTTGGGGACCAGACTGTCCCGTTTACATGAAGACTGAATTAAGTGATCAGCCTGATGGTTTATCTGCACACATTCAGTCAGTGGCTCCACCCCATAATGCTTTGTCACACGATCACATGATCCCACATCCAGCTTCAGCAGGACGTCTGGAAGAGGATTTGTTATCTGGACTAATGGAGCTTGTTGGGAATCGTCCTCCTTGTCTGGAGTCTGATCAGTAAAACAGAGCATTGCTTCTTTGCTGTCCTCCAGTTCAGCTTTTCTCTCAACAGCATCGTGAAGCAGCAACAGACACTGGAGACTCTGCCTCTATGGAGACCGGATCATTCCTTCGCCATTATTTGTTTACTTGGACGGCACAGTGCATATTGATGAACAATTCATGTCTTCATGAGGTTACTGTGATTATGCCAGATTCAGCACGAGGCTAATTTCCATCCGTTCACCCGCATAAAACCATACAATATTTCATCAGAACCAGTGTGGACTGGACTCTGTTCAGAAGAAGTATGGACAGGAACCAGAACTCTGAACGAGCGATAAGCTAAGGATCTAATGATCAGCCTGGACACAGGAAGGTTTTTCCTCTGATGGACTTTACATCACTTTATTTGTGTGCATGTATAGTTAGTGGTGCACAAATCAGCAAACCAACACATTACGATAGATTGTCGACAATAATGGTTTTAAATGTCAAAGTAAGATTTTGCTTGGATGTTTTCTTCTCCACAATCATTGTGTTTTCTCTTTTTCATCCGCATGGACACTTAGTGTAGAAGAGCTGGGCTTTACATGCAAGCTTTTCTTCTTCTTCACTTCATCAGCTTCTTGACTCAACAGGAAACACGCTTCTGATGGTGCTTTGTTGCTAGCAACCACATTTCTGATTAGTTTCTTCCACGCTCACTCAATCGCAGGCCTCTTCTGGCGTGCAACGGCTTCTTGTCCTCTCCCAAATTTTTAACGTTTCTTTTTCCAATAAGTGGGATCTGAAGTCGAAGCGGCTCCCAGATAATGACACATATTGTGGTGGCGTTAATGCAGGATCAAAGGGCCGACTGCTTGGTGACATTTCAGCCGGGGTAAACAAACGCAGACAGTCCCATTACCAGGCGAGCACAGCCGATGTGGACAGCCTCCCCCACCCTCCGGAACCCAGCAACCCCCCCATACCCAGAAAGAACCCCCCCCCCCCTTCTACACCCCGCTACCCCCCCATAACCAGCAAACCCCTGTCTACACCCAGCACCACCCCCCATACCCAGAAAGAACCCCCCCATACCCAGAAAACCCCCTTCTACACCCATCAAACCCCCTCCACACCCAGCACCCCCCATACCCAGAAAGAAAAAAACCCTTTTCCACCCCACTACCCAGAAAAAAAAAACCCTGCTACACCCCGCTACCCCCCATACCCAGCACACCCCCCTTCTACACCTAGCAAACCCCACATACCCAGAATGAACCCCCCCTTCTACACCCCGCTACCCCCCCATACCCAGCAAACCCCCCCTTCTACACCCATCAAACCCCCTCCACACCCAGCACCCCCCATACCCAGAAAGAAAGAAAAACCCTTCTACACCCAGCGAACCCCTGTCTACACCCAGCGAACCCCCCCTCCACACCCAGAAAACCCCCTCTACACCCAGCAAACTCCCCCCGTGCCCATCAACCCCCCACGCTGCCCCCCCCCCGCACCCCCTGATGCGCCTCCTTCCTCTGCACCCAGCAGCAGCATCCCCCCCCCCCCCCCCCCCCCTGCACCCAGCAAAGCCCCCCCCCACATCAGTGACAGGAAAGCATGCAGTTCTCCTCTGAGCCTCCACACTTCCACTGGAGGTTACAGTTCCTCCAGCTCATCTCCTTTTACAAGGCGAGGCCATTACATAATGACCCACTGTCAATTAGATCACATCCTGTGCCGTGCTGCCGGCTCAAGCCAACGTTAATTAATCATTGGTCCCCAGAGGTTGCTCCCCCGTCATGATGTCATAGCCACCGTGAACCGCAGCTCGGGGGAATGGTAGAAACTCCCCCGGTCATCGTCGGAGCCGAGTTTCCTCTCAAGCTCTTTCATATCAGAAAAAACAGGGAGTGGAAGTGTGAGTTTTCTGTTTGAGTTCTTACACGGCGGATCTGAGCAAGTAGGTCATGCTCTGTAATACATTCCTCAGCTTCCTTCACTTAGTACATCTCAGCAGAATCCTTAGAATTCAATGACCCTCGTAAACATCCAGGCAGAATTATGATGAGAATATTGCAGATTTATCTTGTACACTTTGGTTGTGAAAGCAAGTTCATCTTGGTGGATCCGACTCCACTTTGGAATTTCTTAACAGCAAGTATCTAGATCTGGCACCTGAACCGAAGGTGTTGCACTCCTTCTCTCAAACGTTCAGCCTTCCGGTCAAACCGACTCCACAGAGGTGAGATGACCTAAAACACTAACGGGAACTTTTCGATGGATGTACATGTTGTTCCTGAAGTGTTGTCTGAGAGTGAAAAGCAGTAAAACGCTACTGAGACGCTGAGGTCAAAGAGCCCAGCGACATTACCGCTCGCTGTAGCATTAGCGTGTCACTGCGATAGGAAACATGTAAGAACATCAGCTTTAGGATGAACATCACATTCCACGGCATGTTTGTGATTCAACTGAAAAGAAAAATGTAGAGTCAAACAGAGAGTTTGGAATTTCAAACTTATTTTTATTATTATTACTACTGTTGAACACTGTTGTAACTTTGGGCTTCTGGAATCAAACACTTCTTCGCCATCAAGAGCTGTGAAATAGAGGATTGCAATGAAAACAACCCTGCCGCTAGTCTGTAGTCATTGAAATGTCACACTTTAGTATTTTTCAGAAAACAAACTGTTGCTTCCATGAGTCTTGCTTGACCTTTATCACTAATTACACCTCACACTTGGATCCTCCAGATTCACTGTTATTGTTCATTCCTATGACATTTACTTTTAAGAGAACTTCTGTAAAGGTGTCAACATGTGCTTGTTGTATCCCTGGTCTATTTTTCACTCAAAGGCTTTCTGATATGAACATGTGTTGTTGTCTACTGCTGTGTTTTGTACATGAAACCACAGAGAACAGTCAGATGTACCGGTGTCAGCTCCTGTTCTCTGTCGGTCTCCACTCAGTATCTGTGTGAAGAAGTGTTCTTCCCTGTATGCAGATGATGGTGTAGTAAATGGTAGGAGAGAGCTTGAAACACAAGAGATTCTCCTGAGCGGGAAACCTTTTTCAGCACCAGGTACGCTGTCATCCTGGTGGGTAGGCTCCATTTTCATTTCTAAAACCAGATTCACGACTGAAATAGTAGCTAGCTCTGCTCGCTATAGTCCAAAGGTAGCGTGGTCGTTAAAGTCAGATCGTCTATTGTTTGAATGCAGTCAAACAGGGATGCTCCTTTTACCTGGAAGTGTGTGTCAATGGAAGTCTGGGTGTAATCTGTGAGCTTGTGTGTCGCTGAGTGCACGCCCTTCTGCATGTAGTTTTGATTAATCTCCTGTGTGTGTGTGTGTGTGTGTGTGTGTGTGTGTGTGTGTGTGTGTGTGTGTGTGTGTGTGTGTGTGTGTGTGTGTGTGTGTGTGTGTGTGTGTGTGTGTGTGTGTGTGTGTGTGTGTTGTCATAGTCTCTCAGTGCCATGATCAAAGCAGGTAGGCCTGTGGTCACACACACACACACACACACACACACACACACACACACACACACACACACACACACACACACACACACACACACACACACACACACACACACACACACACACACACACACACACACACACACACACACACACACACACACACACACACACACACACACACACACACAACATTCCACCAAACGGTTGTTACATGCCAGAGTCAAATTAGTCCATGGGCTTTTTAAGTGGCACAAAAGGTTCAAATTAGAGACAGGACTTTGAAGCCGTACAGTTTGCAGGGATAGTCTGTAGCCCCTCGCGGTTTTGGCCTCCGTATCATTCTCTCAGAAAAGAACATGTTCACATCAAAGGTTAACTGGGGCATGTGTACTGTAACTTGTCACCAGCATAGCCCTGATTTCCAAACAGCGGGGAATTGGGACAGAATGGTATGTGGGCCGGGAAGACGCAGAGGGTGTAATTACGTCGGGATCTGTGGGTCGCTCTCAAGCCTCCTGATTGTACGTGAGAGGAGGAGGTTGTCATTTGAAGAAAACTCAAAGATTATTGTGGATCATGTTCATGTGGTAAGAAAACATTCATATAGGCCTTCTGGAGCAGAATGAGAGCAGGGACGTATCAGTGGATGCTTCATCATTGATATTTCAGAGTTCATCCATCTAAAACATCCTCTATGCATCTTTAACTATAGAGTGTATATTAGATTGGACAGTAATGTGTTTGAAAAATGGTGCTCAAGTTGTTTTTCTCCTAATATATTGAATTTAGACTTTTTTTTTAAGGCACATCTAGAAATTAAAGCCGACCTGCCAGCCAAATACAATGACCTACCAATACATGTGTGCTAGTGTGGCAGTGATCAAACTGTTTTTGAACAACCCAGTGTCCAATGAAAGGAGACAACACAGTGATCAGAGATGTGTGGACCTTTGCTGGAGTGAAGATATATACTGATGACTGTATGGATCCTCTGTATGACAAGTGACAGGCTTCACCACTAATAAGTACATGTGTGGGCTTGTTTGTCTTTTGTCACCCCTGAAGCCCTGCCCAGACGTTTCAGTAATATAAAACTAATACGTGCACAATTCAGACTATATCTGTCGCTGTCTCTTATTAAAACTAGCATTGTTTAACAAATCATGTGTGTGTGCATGTGTGCGTGCGTGCGTGCGTGCGTGCGTGTGTGTGTGTGTGTGTGTTTGGAGCCACATATGGAGGAGCCACAGGCAGTCTGCTACTGCTAATAGCATGGCTCTTAACATCAGCTCTGCTTCATTGTTCAGAGGGTTAACAGAGGACAGAGGAATGGAAAGGGATGCTTCCAGCGTGTGCGTGTGTGTGTGTGTGTGTGTGTGTGTGTGTGTGTGTGTGTGTGTGTGTGTGTGTGTGTGTGTGTGTGTGTGTGTGTGTGTGTGTGTGTGTGTGTGTGTGTGTGTGTGTGTGTGTGTGTGTGTGTGATATATCTGCTTGAGCAAAAACAAAACAAAAACAACAAAAAAATCCTTGTGTTTGTTAGATTGCAGGCCTCAAAAAGTGTTTTCCCTGTAAATACAGAAGCTTTGAGGTTGATTGTGGAAATGAAGTGCAGGTGGAGTGTTTGCCGTGCGGTCAGTCGGGGCGGCGTTCACTCTGATATCAGGAAGAGTCCGGAGATCAGAAACATTTGGGGCTTGTTTCTCCTCTCATCCAAGTCTTTCAAATATCACACAGCAATAAAAGCAGGAGCTGAATAACAGGAGCCAGACTTAGAAAGTTAAGTGGATTACATTTTCTTTTTCCACTTCGGTTTCAGCTGAGTCATATTTCCATGGGATATGAGGTCGACAGCGTTGCGTCATTATGAAAACCCTCAAAATACTCAACGCATTAACGGTTTGAATCGTGTGAGGTAACATCTCCCTACACGTACCTGAATGTGTGTGTGTGTGTGCGTGCGGGCGTGCGTGCGTGATGGTGTTATCTCCATCTTCACCTATCCTGACACTTGTGTGGCTCATCAGCAGCTATGTGAAGTGACAGGCCACATCCTGGGGCAGCTGGCAGGAGCTGGCACATCACAAAAGAGCAGCACAACTGCATGAAACACACACACACACACACACACACACACACACACACACACACACACACACACACACACACACACACACCTCAGGCCATTCCCCAGTCTTAATTCCTAAACGCATTTGCTCCAGTTCCTGCTGAGGCGCTGCAGGGGAGACTGTTGGGGGGTAGAGGAGGGGCAGGATGCACGGAGGACTAGTTCTTCACACACTATTATGGCCTACACACACACACACACACACACACACACACACACACACACACACACACACACACACACAAGGTTATCTCCCACCTCTGCCTCCCACACAGTGAAAGGGATTGGGCCAGAACAGCCCCCCCCCCCCTCACCCCCCCCCCCCCCCCCCCCACCTGCCAGGGTAACGGAGCCTTCAGAGGCAGGTCAGAGGTCAAACCCTCATGCTGGCTCACCTCCACGTTAGTGTGTTGACTGGACACGTCTGTCACGGGGTCGTCAGGAAAGAAACACTGAAGTTGTTTTCATATTTTCTTGCATTAGAAAATGACATTTCCTGTCGGGTTGAGTTGTTTTGATTATGTGACTGAAGTATTGTGAATATTGTCATCGCATGAAGGATGGAAGTGTGAAGTCGTATTCCCCAGGTAGTGTGAAGGCCCGTGCACACGCCCTTAGGAACTCATAAGAACAAGAAGAGATGTCGGGCTGTAAAGAAGCTGTTCAATTTGCGCGCCACGCTTCCTCCAACCAGGCGCACATCTGTGACGCCGTGTTTGATTTTTTTCAACTGCAGTTCATTTCTGGCTTCAAATGTTTCCACAAACACATTTCACTGAACCGTTTCAGTGATAAAAGAGACATTTTGTGTCGGTCGACTGCAGGAGCCGACGGCCCCGAGTGATGCATTCAGGTGCATCATGTAATTCCACAATGTGACGTGTTAATGAGCACAGTAGCAAGACGAGATGCTAAACATGATTAGAATATGAGTGATACAGGCGAAGTGTCAGCAGTGCAGCACCGACAGACTTCAGCCCGGACGGTCGGCACAAGGGAACGATGTCACTTTGTCCGGCTGGAGCTCGGAGTGCTGAACTTTCTTCTTGTTCTCATGGAGGATGAGAAGCGTTGAGAAGCATCCTTCAGCGGCGGAGTAACTGTGGGTGGAACAACAGATGAGGAGGTATCGAAGAGTATCACTCAGTGTATCATGGATTAGATGAATCAAACTGGTAAATAGCAACATTCATATTTGACTTCATCATGGTGTTTTGTTTAGTTTAGTTTTTTTTCCCACCGTCTTTCTACGCTCGTATGGACGAGCAGCATGAGGAAGGTACTTGCTTTAGCTTCTCCTGAGCTGCTGACCTCACAAGCAGAGTCGTGAACGCTCAACATGTGATGATTTTGTATTTTGTTTTTATTAACATCAAACTTTGTAATGAGATAGTAATAATGAAAGGTGAGCAATAACACATGTTCCGTTTTAAAAGCGCATCCGAAGCCTTGAAAACAACATTCATAAAGTGCTTGTCGGCTCTTTGCTTTCATCGTTGGCGTGAACTTTGTGTTGGTTCACAGACACTCGTGGTTTTCACGGTTTGGAGATTCTCTCTGAAAACATTACGTTACAAAATCTGATTCCTTTATTCTGTCTTCTGATAAACTTTCTGAAGTATATATTCCAGAGTCTCTACATGAGAAGAGAGGTGCAATGTAAAGATGCTCTTTATTCAGTGTTTTAATTTAGTTCTTCCGAATTGAAGTTTTACATCTTTGTAGTGAAAAGAATATTTTGTGGCGAGTAAAAGGTATTATATTGGATGCTGGTGTTATCATATAATATATTACATGTTTCAGACAGTATACAGTCTTACGGCTGCTTCACGGTCCGTCACAAACAATTCTTTAAGGCCAAAGGAAAGTCTTAAACTCCCGGCTGCTCCGGCCTCCCCATCGACGTGACCTTCCCGTGCTGGAAGATGCTATTAGCATCGATTGATTACGATCTGGGGGAAAGGAATAAGACTTCTCCAGAGCCATTTGTCAATGGGAAACACACGTCAGTGGCTTCACGGAGAAACAAACGTTTTCTTTCCCAGCAAAGCCCAATGTTTACTTTGTGGCACAAATAGACACCATGTCTTGCAGCTGATTACATTTCACACTTGCGTTTGCACTAATAACCTTGTGGGCCCTCAGAAATTAGCCCTCAAATATCACACTGAGTTTAGCAGAATTAGTTGAAGGGCTGTGCCCTCGGGTCGGGCCTGCAGGACAGAGGGGGGGGGGGGGGGGGGGGGGCAGAGATGAAAGTGTCTGGAGATCTCAGCAGAGTCAAAAACAAATCTATGGGTGAGTCGGGGTTAACCCTTTCAGCCGGCCGAGGCTTTGAAGTTCTCTGCCATACAGTTAATTGTGGGAGGTGGGATTAGAGGAAGGTGGCAACACTTGAACCCGGACCGGGGGGGGCTGGGGGGGGCGGGGGGGCGCCACTCCGGCCTATCAGGTGTTTGCAGATGTGCTGAGTGCCTTGGGAAGAAATGACAGCACGTTCTCCCAGATGAGAGGAATGTTTCACCTACCCATAATGCCTTGTTTGTTTTAGCCTGTATTGCGCTGTAATTGGTTGGGAAGCAGAGCAGCTGATTGGACAGCTGCTGCACTGACCCGGTCCTGGTTTGGATGCTGGTCTGCTCTGTGAAGACCCTGGTCTCTCCCCTGGTCTCTCCCCTGGTCTCTCCCCTGGTCTCTCCCCTGGTCTCTCTCCTGGTCTCTCCCCTGGTCTCTCCCCTGGTCTCTCTCCTGGTCTCTCTCCTGGTCTCTCCCCTGGTCTCTCCCCTGGTCTCTCCCCTGGTCTCTCTCCTGGTCTCTCCCCTGGTCTCTCTCCTGGTCTCTCCCCTGGTCTCTCCCCTGGTCTCTCTCCTGGTCTCCCCCCTGGTCTCTCTCCTGGTCTCTCCCCTGGTCTCTCTCCTGGTCTCTCCCCTGGTCTCTCCCCCGGCCTCCCCCCCTGTCTCTCCCCTGGTTGCCCTCCTGGTCTCTCCCCTGGTCTCTCCCCTGGTCTCTCCCCTGGTCTCTCCCCTGGTCTCTCTCCTGGTCTCTCTCCTGGTCTCTCTCCTGGTCTCTCCCCTGGTCTCTCCCCTGGTCTCTCTCCTGGTCTCTCCCCTGGTCTCTCCCCTGGTCTCCCCCCCTGTCTCTCCCCTGGTTGCCATCCGGTCTCCTCCCTGTCTCCCCCCTGGTTGCCCTCCGGATTCCCCCCCTGGTCCCCCCCCCCCCCTCCCCCCGTCTCCCCCCTGGTTGCCCTCCAGTCTCAGTAGTTCCTCTGATGCCACCTTCTCTCTGTCTTCATGTTCTAAAGTTGCTGGTTCTGATCCCGGCTGTCTCCCCGCCTCTCCTCCTCCTGTGAAACACCGTCTGACTCCAAGCTGAGTCTGCATTTGGAAAACAATGTTCAACCTCTTTGCTCATTTCTTCTTGCGTGCATGGCATACGGACTGACGTTCCACTACGTCAGCAGTACAGGTCGAAGCACCCCCGCCCCCACGTCTACCCACTCTTCAGAATCTATCTGTCATTTGTACTTGTACCTGTATATCTGTATGCAGTACCTTTCAAAAACCTCTTCCATTCTGTTTCGGTGTGTCGCTTGGTTGGAGATTGGATTGAAAGGTTTTTGTTTTGAGTCTTTAAAATACTTCCCAATGAGTTTGTTTCATGCTTCTGCTGTTTTAGCAGTTTTATTTTTTTAGATTTCTTCCCCAGCTCAAATCAAGAGGATCTCTATGGAACAGGAATATTGGACTGACTGGCAGCCATTATAAAATTACAGGATGAAGTAAATCCTGTAAAAAAAATGTATACAAGTACCACAATAAAACAGGTCATCAGACACACGAGACTTCTGGGTAACGCAGCAGCATTCCTCCTTCAGCAGGGTAAATAATACCGCGGACACTTGGATTCCTGCGGGTCCTTAAAGCTGAAGAAGCAGAATCGCCAACTTCACTAAGTCAGTGCTGTCGTTGACGATCTCTCTAATCACCGGCTGATGAGGCTGAAAAACAGTTTAAGTATTTCCTCCCTCGGTTGTCTCGTAGTGAAATTACAGCAGGCCATAATTAAATGCTAGAAACTTCTTGTTCTGGGCATAAATATGCAAGCCAAACACTGCGGTTTGGGGAAGCAGGACAGATTGTTATTAACAGCCGTCTTTAAGTGAGGCAGAGTCCACATGAAGGTCGCACATGCTTAATGTCTGTCCAACACTCCACCCGTCCACTTACCTAATCAGGGTTGGACCCCTCCCTGCACGGACCCTCTGCGTTGACAGTGGGCATAAATCAAGAGCTGCTGAACTGTTCAGTATGACGATCATTTCCAGGGTTACAGAGCAGTGCTGTGAAGGAAAGGGGGGGGGGGGGGGGGGGGGTTGTTTCAGGACATTTTGAAGTGACTGGAGCTCATCGTGTTTGTCCCTGAAAGGGGGCATAGGGTCAGCTGGCTCCCAAACTGAGGATATATGACAAAACCAAGATGTTATGAGCCATCTATCAGGAAACTGTCTGACTGGTCTGTAATGGTCACAACAATTATCACCCCCCCCCCCCTGAATGTCTCCCCCACAGACCAGAAGTGGAGGGACTTTGTTTTGGTTTTTTTTTTAACCCATTGTACTGTGAACATCAACACGTCCAGAGATGGAAGTAAGTGGTTTGGTTTGACAGCCATGTGGATCTTTACAGCTTAGGTGCTCCGTCAGCATGTTGTCACGAGGTGCAAAATCTCTCTGTACTCCTTCATGTGTGACAGCTCGGACTCCAGTCAAACTTGCTGGTTGCCGTGGAGACAGATGTGCTGTCCTCCCAGAGGATGTGGCCAGCAGATGCTAATCAGCAGCCAAAGGGTGGAGCTAGATAGACTTGGCCATGATGCCGCTAACACATGTAGCGACACTTCATGAAGACGAGGCAGAATGCAGAATGTTAGGTTAATACTCCATGTGACACATGAATAACGTGAACTCAGTGTTTATTGGTCGATCAGCTGCAGGCTAAGGGCGTGCCTATACAACTACTCCGTTTCATGTAAGCATCGTTTCTGTCCTATCAGCCACTCGGCGCCAAGTCTTAGGAGCCCAAAGACATTTTGGTTTCTTGTTTTTGAATTGCGTTCCAGAGTTGAGAAATTTGAAAACACCAACTTGGCTTTGACTTCTGGACAGACAACATGCATTTGAGCTTAAAACGATGATGTTATGACCCCGCCTCTCGACGCGTGATGTCACTTAACAACAACAAAATGGTGGACTTCCTGCTCCAAAGCAGGAGTTGCAGGAGCCGCTGATGCTTGTTGCTTTAATGAGGTGATGAAGTTGGATTTGTGAAATACAAGGATGACCAGTATTCTCTGTGTTTTCTCCTTTCTGGTGTGTTTGTTAAACCCCACATAAAGGCCTGGCATATATTCCACATTGTTATGAGCCGTATTCATAGTGTGGACGGATTGTTCCTTATGAACGACGGGGAGAATAAAGATGGTTTGGCCCGTGTGGGCGGGGCCTAACACAGTAGATGTGTGTGGCCTGAGCAACAGGCTGCTGCCTCTTGTATGTGCAACCGGCAGCTGTGTCCTGTATCAGTACTTCTGGCTTTGTCTCCAGGCGTTAACGGAAGTGAGGCTGAGTTTTGTTCCAGGCGTCCAAGTCTCACGTTTGATTGGCAGACAATGCGGATGGCCCCACATGACCCGGCCTCCTGCTGGGAGGCAGAATAGCCTCGTTGTTCCCCAAACAGCGTGCCGGTTGGAGCTGCAGGCGACCCAGCGTGGGACCTCGCTTCAACATAGGATATAGGCACATCAGCACAGTAAATCTGATGAAGCTGTAAGGACTTCAATTATATACAACAAAGTGCCAATGCAACTGACATCAGTTGATTTGAAAAGAAAGAATGCAAGCAAATGGACCATTTGATTGGTCGGACTTCCTTTTGGTTGGACGACACTGGAATGTATTCAGGCCAGGATAAAGCTGTTTATTTCTTTCTTTCACACAGTGAAATGTTGACATACAAGAAAGTGATCATCATATTGGTAATACAGAAATATATACACAGAACATGCAATTTGATATTCTCGTCAACAAGTGTACTATAATCAGCAGCAGGATAAAGCTAAATTAAACTACTGTATAAATCAAAATGAATAAAAATAAGACACAAATAATATAAACAGTCCTAAGATAGAGCAGTTAAATTCACGAACTACTGGAAATATAACACTTTTTAAAAAATGCATTTAATCTGAGTCAGACGCTTCCACCTTCAGTTCCTGACACGTTGATCATAGAGAGACATATATCAGTACATTCCTCATTAAATTAGTTCTTCTGAGGATGGAAGTCCGTGACTAAAATGACCTTTACTCACTGAGGAGCCGTACGAGCCGTTTTTGGTCAATCGTCCACATGAGCTGGTTTTAGAAGTAGGAAAACTTTTTTTTTTTTTGAACATGGGTCCCAGAGTAGGGAAATTCTAAAACCCCAGCTTGACCTATAGAACTCGAGTAACATTGAGGTTTATGAGCGGGAGTCTGCTTCTAAAGTTCTATGTGCTCTGACTTCTGTGTATTTGGGGAGTCACAGCGCCCCTAAAGGCCTGGCATGGGTACTACATGCCCTGAAGCCTCGTGTTGAGGTGTGGACAGAATTGTCTTTTTTGAAAACCTCTGGGTGGAAAAAAAAAATAGTTTTGCCTGATGTGGATGTGGCCTGAAGCACAACCTGGTTTAGTTGGTGGCAACACGCTGTGAGGGCTGTGCGGAGGGCTCAAGCTCGTGAAAGGTTCTCCATACAACCCGGCAAGTATTACGTGACATCATGCATCAGCAAGGTCGCCCGCAGGTACGCAGGAGTCACAGTGATGTCCACGGTTCATTAATGTTAATGGGAAGGACAAAAGTAAGACGGACTGTAAATGATGTTATGACAATATCAAGAAGAAGGGAAATAGTCCATCCAACACCAGCAACTGGATCAGCAGAGACATTTGGACCAGCAGCGTTAGAACGATGTCACTCCGTAGTTGAACTCCTCAGAAAGTAACTGAGCCGTACTCCATGCTACATGTTCTGTAACGGCTATTTAGTACAAATCAAGCCACGTTTGCCCATTGTCACATAATCTTGGTATAATTTAGCAGTTAGCAATACGTCATCTACCCTACTCTGCCTTTGATTGGCTCGTCAGCCCTCATGCTGCAAGTCAACGTTGATATTAACCAATGAGATTAGAGGACGCAGTGAGTACCAGCCAATCAGAGGCAAAGTAGGACGGGTCCCCGAGACAAGGCTGGTGGAGGTAGTTCATGGGTTAGGGAATTCGTGGTACTCCACTATTCCTCCACCCCTCCAGCCCACCACCTCTCCATCCCACCACCTCGCCACCACACCACCCCTCCAGCCAACCAGTCCTCCACCCCTCCAGCCCACCACACTACACCACCAACTCACCACTTAGCCACCCCTCCACCCCACCACCCGTCCAACCCACCACCTCTCTACCCCACCACCCCTCCACCCCACCACCTCTCCACCCCACCACCTCTCCACCCCACCACCCCTCCAGCCCACCAGTCCTCCACCCCTCCAGCCCACCACCCCTCCACCCCGCCACCCCACCACCTCTCCACCCCACCAGCCCACCAGTCCTCCACCCCACCACCCCTCCACCTCTCCACCCCTCCACCCGTCCAACCCACCATCCCAATGTCACTACATTTCTTCTGCTTTATCTGCCTTGCTCAAGGCCCTGTCTTCCCCCATCAGTAGATTTGATTTCACAAGGTTGTCTCGTTTTCTTTCTTTGCATTTGAGCTCAGGCCTTTTCACATTTTTGGAAGTCTGTGATCTAAATTGAAGGCTGGTTCATTCACTCGGGTTTAAGTGCAAATCTGTCTCTTTCCTGGCCTTCCTGATTTAATTATCTTTTATCTTCTCTTGTGCACCACTGCTTTATTGCTTCACTGTGTTTAATTGCTTACAAGGCAGCTTTGCGAGCTCTGTTTTACATTAGTTAAGGCTTAAATTCACAATCCAGGTCACATTAAAAAGCCATCTTCCTCTGTCCTCATAGCTTTTTATTTGTACATTTTTTCTTCTTTTCTTTCGCACTGCGGCTCTTTCTTCCTCTCTAATACCATCCTCTCTCTCCCTCCCTCCCTCCCTCCCTCCCTCCCTCCCTCTCTCTCTCTGTCTCTCTCTCCCAGTCTATCATCTCTTGCGTTTCTTTCCCTCCTGGGTTCCCCGGTGGGGGTGTTGTTTGTAAAGCATTATAATTTATAACGGAGCAGAGTGGATTTAATTTCAGTGCGCGGGGGCTCGCCAGCAGGGCGCCAGCCTGCAATCAGGGGAATCAGCAGCTCGCACAGAGGGCCTGCACACACACACACACACACACACACACACACACACACACACACACACACACACACACACACACACACACACACACACACACACACACACACACACACACACACACACACACACACACACACACACACACACACACACACACACGGCAGGGCCCTGCACAGAGCCAGCTACAACGGAAAGTATTATCAGTGGCCACAGACGGACAGTGTTTCTCGTCACCCAGCTCCCTGGATGCTCCCTCTGCAGCCTGGCACCTTCTCAGCTTCACTTTCAGCCCCACTGCAGCTGCTCTCGCTCTCTCTCTCTCTCTCCCGCTCTCTCGCTCTCTCTCTCCTCTCTCTCTCTCTCTCGCTCTCTCTCTCTCTCTCTCTCCCCCTCTTCCTTTCTCGGCTTCTCTGTAATTTCTCTGTCTGCGTCTGGCTTACATTATCTGCATCTCCCCTCCCCTCCCTCTTCCTCATTGTCTCTCATTACCACTCATTACCTATTTGTCGGGGGTGAGAGTGTTTCTCGCTGCAACACTGCAGCCCTACAAAGACAATGAAGGTTCATCAGGAGGTCAAATCCAACTTCTAGTCCTGCTCTCGTCCCTGTCAAATATTTGTTTTTGTGCCTCTCTTTTTTCTCTCTTTTCCTTCTCCTCTGCCCTGGGGGTGCCCCCCCCCACACACACACACACGTACACACCCCCATTTGCCAGTTGCAATTTCCCCTTCATAAATCCTGCTTCTTCTGCAAACTGTGCCAGACGGTGGGATGATCCTTCCTTACAGAAGGTCAGAGACCGACTAAGAGGTGGAGGAGGAGAAGATCATGTTTCTCTGTGGGTTCTCATATTGCTTCGCCTCAAAACGTAGCCGTCACTGGACAGAGGCCCTGACGGTCACACGTGAACTGTGGATTCTTTCAGCTTCAGGTGATACAGATAATCTGGAACTGGACTCACTAAATGGAATCAAAACTAAAAATGACTTTACTCATGTGTATGATGGATGTTTGAGGAACGGCTTATAAAAGTATTGACATATTTAATGTAGAGCAGCCCTTCAGCCTCTTATTTGACTCTTATCTGACCCGTCGAGGTGAAAATAGAACATTTAATGTAAATCAAGGTTGAATAGTTGATCAGTGGTCAATTCGTTAACAAAACACGTCCATTATAGTTTTTGGCCCTATGCATTTACACTCGACTAAAATGAGATATAAACTATATGTAAACACATGCATGAGCAGACGGATGACACAGACGCTTCGTCAATAAATAACAAAACAGGAAGTTATCAATAATAAGACACAGCGTCATGTGGAAGGGCGGAGCGGTGCAGAGTCGTCCAATCAGAGGTGAGAAGATCAACCAGCTGGTTCGATCCACCTGCAGGCCACGAACCTCGACGGACTGAAGGAAACTCACCGACAAGATGTTAATAAAGAACCAGACGAGCTGACGTATGGAAACATTGCACACGTGATATCAGAATAAAGACAGTTTGGAAACCATGTGCAGCGATTAGAACTACGAATTATTTCGCAATAAAGTCTCTTTGACAAACACTTTTTGATTTATGTTCATGATTCACAGCAATTAGGCTTCATGCTCTTCGTCTTCAAATGTGCTCGAGAATTCTAGTTGAATTTTCAAAAATGTTAAAAAATCTGCACTTTCCTTGTTCTCTTTTTTAAAATGTCTGCTAAAGTAAACTTGTGCTTTTTAATCTTTATATTCCTATTAAACAGCCATGTAAAGTACATAGTTTTTTTTATTTTCAAATACAGAAATATATAAGTCATTAGTTGTAATTTCAGAGAAACACTTCCTCATTTAATATTACTTTAGTTGACTAAATTCACTGCATATTTACTCAACTAAAATATTGGCAATACTTAAATCCTTGCATTCACTTAAATTAAAAAATATTTTGACGACTAAAATATAACTAAAACTAAATTATGTTCTGACACATGACTATGACTAAAACTAAATCAAAATTAACACTGTAGATTTTTAGTTTTCCCGACTATGTGTCTATTTTTCCACTATGTCCCAAATGTATTCTCAGTTTCTAAAGTCTCCTCTTGTTAAGATACCCAGGATTAAGTCTGAATAAAAAAAATATTTTGCCGACAACCTACTGCTTTACCTGGAAGTAAAACAGGTAAAATATTTCATGTCTCAATGAAAAACAGTCTAAACCCGTCCAGTACAAATGCAGCAGATGTACAGAACATTGATCAGTGGACCAGAAATTGTTCCCTTTTGCTCCCAGCATGTCCAAGTATCAAAGCGTCCGCGTGCATAAAAGCTAAGCTAATATTAGCCGCAAACACACCTGACGATGAAACAGAGGAAAGTTTGTTTCTGTTTAAAAACTGCGGTAAGATCGCAGCTGTGCACAAAATGTCAACAAACAATGTACACATCACTAAGAAATGCATGTATTTGTATTAGCTCTATGCTAACTTGTAGCCATCAGCTAATGCTAAACCTGTAGCACAAACTAATTGAACATTACATTACAAGTGCAATGACGTGATCACAACCTTTCTTACTTAGCTGTTAATTGGCATTTTATTTAAAACAGAATCCCACCACGAGTTTTATTGTGATATATGTGGAAATAGTAGTTCCTCTCTGAGGACATTGTCACACTGGAGAGCCGCCGATGTCTGCATCGTGTCCGGTGGGACGCTCCAGTCCTCCGTCACCCCGGTGGAGGCTGGTGTCCAGTGTCAGCATGCAGGGGTTCAACCCCGCCTCTGCCAGGTTCCCGTCGGCGTGTCGCTACGTCGGTGTTATTGGACGGTTTGTTCATCCGCTGCGGATGATGTCTTTTTTTTTTTCTTGCTGTCTTGCTGGTCTTAATGCGCCGCGTCACCGCTGTCTTTTTTATCCTCTGGCTAGTTTTAATCTGAGGCCTCGGCCACTGTGTTGTTCTGTTCCTGCTGCCATATTAGGATGATTGGACATCTGCTGTGGGGGTGCTAAGCTGGGAACACTAGTCCAATCTGCAATAGGACATTTGTCTGGCTCCACGGCGTTATTCCTCCACAGTGTGTGCGCTGCACATGCAGCCATCGAGGCCACTGCGGTGTGACTTTTTTTAAAGGGACGCGATGACGTGTGCGGCTCTGTGACGGCCGGGGCATCTGAGGTCTGCTGCACATGTGTCTCCTTGCCGCTTCGCACCATCTTACTCCGTTTAGTGTAATTAATACCCTGCACTCTCCACTCTCGCGTTTTGCTCGCCTTTATCTAACCCCAACTAACGACTGCGAGAAATGCTGCGTGAGCTCAGAAGAATAACATACAAGCACAACAGACGTGGGCTGCTGGCGGCTCGGCATCGCAGAGCCACAATTAGCTCATTTATATCTGCTGGACATTTTTTGGAACCACATGAATTGGACAGGAAGCAGGTCATTTCTCTCCCGGTTACATGCTCCAGCAGCAAAAGTTCAGAGGAAGGGCTCATCTCATAAAGACTCCAATATGAGGCCATTTTTTTTTTTTTTTTTTTTTTTTTTTTGTGATTGGGGGATATCTGAGCACGCCACCCTGCCTCACCCTGTTCCTGATGAAAATGAAACAGTATGCTGAGGATTAGTCATCTGGTGTCAGCAGCAGAGCAGAGCAGGGTGAAGTTTGGCACTCTTTTAAAATGATTTGCTTTTAATGACACGTTGAGCCGAAGTCTTCGCAGAGTGACGGCTTGTGGAGACGTTTATAGACATCAGAGGCCCAGGAGGAGCCGACGTGGGCCCGCTCAGCCTTATGTGGCCCCAATCTCATTGCTTTTGCTGTACAAACTCTATTATTTCTGCCTTGAGAGGTCTCACAAGTTGGGCCGTAGTACAACCGCCATTGAGACATCAGTACGCATGTCGTGGGACGGACTGAACAGAGACGAATGACGCTTCTACGCTTCGCTCATTCAGAATCTGCATCAAACGTGTCGGTCCAGTCAGAGGAGTCCTGCTGCACCAGACCGTGTTGACAACAGAGCCCATTCATTTCATTATTACAACATCACATCAAACCTGCAGACAGCCACGGACATGTGTTGGATCCAGAATGAATCAGATTGAACATGTTCAGTGGTTCAAACTGGGTCCGAGAGGGGAAACGGCACGGTTCTTTAAAAACAGACATCCCAAAAGACAAAGATGCTATTTTAGTTAGGATAATAGATGTGGTTTAAAATCATGTGATTTATTGAAGTAAATATATGTAAATAGATTAGATATATGCAGATGTATGTAGAATAATATGTACAAGAGAGAAGCTGATTTCCGCCTCTTTACTTTCCATCAAACTTTCACTTTTTACCTCTTTTATATCTTTCATATTCAGGCTTCATTCACTCATTACAAATGAAAAGTACCAAGTTGGATTGTTATTATGGTGACTGTCAAAATAAAACTACCAAGTTGTATTGTTAGTATGTTGACTGTCAAAATAAAACTACCAACCAAGTTGGATTGTTATTATGGTGACTGTCAAAATAAAACTACCAAGTTGGATTGTTATTATGGTGACTGTCAAAATAAAACTACCAAGTTGGATTGTTATTATGGTGACTGTCAAAATAAAACTACCAAGTTGGATTGTTATTACGTTGACTGTCAAAATAAAACTACCGAGTCCCAGGACAATATAGACTGGGAGTCATGACACTTTTGTTTCAACGGAAACCATAAAAAGGAGAGTTTAGCATTTTCACTTGCAAGTGTTGCCAAGTTGTTGTATCTGCTGCTATTGAGATGTTTTATTTCTACCAGGCTTGAGTTTCTCACCTTCGCTGCAGTTTGATCATCCACAGTGTGTGTCGCTGAGTGTGTATGACTGAGTGTGTATGACTGAGTGTGTATGACTGAGTGTGTATGACTGAGTGTGTATGACTGAGTGTGTATGACTGAGTGTGTATGACTGTGGTTAATGTGATGTACACACAGCATATTGCACAGGTGTCTGTCACTGAGTGTGTCGCCTTGTATTAAGAGGTCAGTTCACACACTGGGGATAATCCTCATGATTATAGCTTCTCTTCATCTCGACATTCACATTATGAAACGTGTGATCACGTCTGTCCAGTCACCTCTCAGAACCTCTATAATCCTCTCAAACTCCACAATAAAGACTTTCAGCAGCAGACCAGGTTTCAATACTGCATATTTAAGGCGTTTTTGTTCATGTGTTTGTTTGTTTATATATTTAGTTGAACCCACTCCACCACACTGATTCACTGAATCCCATTGAACCACTTCCACTCTTTATTTATTTTTTTAACATTGGTATGTTTTTTTGTGACATATCACAGTTTTTGTTGTTTTTTACGACTGAAGGATCATTTCCCCTAATTCCATTATGATTCCCAAAAATTGGGAACCGCAATTGAAATTCTGAACAATGTACAAGTCAATTTGGCTGAACGACAAATGTGAATAAAATCCCAGCGTCTTCACTTCGATTTCCCCTCGAATCACCGTTGTGGAAACGGACCTTGATACTAAAGAGTTGTGTAATGTGGTGCTCTCAGATAAAAACAGGTATAATCATCCCTGAATGGGAACGTTTCGGTCAACGTAGCAGCTCTGGGAATAAAACAAGAATTGAAAACCTCTGATGAATAACTTTAATCACAGGAATGAGCTGAAATGTGACTGAGCAGCAGGTTGATCCTGACAGTTAGGAGCCATTTGATCCAACTTCTGCTTCAAACAAGCTTAAAACGTCACCGTATGTCCATCGACGTTGAAGCTTCTCTACAGTTTTCACAGACGCAACCTCAGTTTATGTATTTCAACAACTTTTGTATTTGCTATTTAATCTGTATTACATAACTGTAAAACGAGAACGACACTTGGTAGATCGCAGACTTTCGCCAACGCCACATTCGTTTACGTAACCAGGTTAGCATCGCTAGCACGATAGCTGTTAGCTCATAACTAGGTAAGTTGGTAAAATACATACATACATACATACATACTGCTAAATAAGCAGTATGCTGTGTAATATTCTGACTATGGAGCCAAACCTTTAAAGGTGCATGTAGGAAAATGGTGCATGTTTAAAAAAAACCCCACTGTGCTCCTATAACCTCCCGTCTGCGTCGTGGTAGCTGCTAAGCAGAGATGACATATTGCTTGGTTTTGTTGATTCTGATGTCTGGACTTCTGCACTCAGAAGTCTCCGGTTTCACCGGAGTGGTCTGTACATATGGACCGACACTCTCTTCCAATCATATTTGTTTATTCTGACAAACTAAAGTGTCGCCGGGCAGATTGCAGCTGCCAGAAGCATTTCTCTGCCAATGGAAATAAACCTAATGACCCCGGTCGCTCCGCTAACTCCTAACAACACTGTGTGTGTGTGCGTGTGTGTGTGTGTGTGTGCGTGTGTGCAGCTAATGGCTATGGAGTTCTAGTTGTTTCATTTAAGTCAGAGTTATGAAGTGTTATGGAACCCTTTTAGGTTTTAACCTCCCTTGGCAGCAGTTAGGATCTACATTACAAAGGTTAGAAGGCTTTGCAGTCATTCTTGTTTTTGCCTTCACACACACTCACACACACTCTCACACACACTCACACACACACACACACACTTGAATGAAGTTGCACACTGGCCATGGCTCTAACACATGATATCCTCAAATTTAATCAAAAGTCTTAATGGTTTCTGTGTGTGATGTTCCTGTGTGTGTGTGCGTGCGTGTGTGTGTGTGCGTGTGCTGGGGCCAATGGGGGGTGGCAGTGGTGGTGGGGGTGGTGGTGTTGGTGGTGGGGTGGTGTGTGTGTGTGGGGGGGGGTGTGTGTGTGTGGGGGGGGGGGTGGCTTTGAGGTAGCAGCGGTTGATTGGAGGGCACATGTGTGCGATGTGGCTGAGAGATCAAACACACACTGTTGATGAATGTGAGGGGGGGGGGGGGGGCACTCTTTTCTCCACTTCTGATCAAGAACACACACACACACACACACACACACACACACACACACACACACACACACACACAAACATACACAGAAAAAGCTGAAAATGTGTTCCTATTGTTCCTCATCTTATAAAAGCATGGTGTGTGTGTGTGTGTGTGTGTGTGTGTGTGTGTGTGTGTGTGTGTGTGTGTGTGTGTGTGTGTGTGTGTGTGTGTGTGTGTGTGTGTGTGTGTGTGTGTGTGTGTGTGTGTGTGTGTGTGTGTGTGTGTGTGTGTGTGTGTTGCCAGTAATGAGGTCAATCTCTTGTGTGGAGCTAAAACCTCTGTGTGTCTTTATCTCTGTTACATGGCCAGAGGATTATTCTCATCACTCTCAGCACCGCTTTCACTCTCGGCCCTTTTTCCGACCCGTCCTCCATCACTGCCCACATTACACCACCACCTCGTGTGCTCCGTCAGAGCTGCCCTCGCTGCTTTTAGTCCCTCCGACTCATGACGTTTGTCGGGTGGAAGCTGTGAAATGGAGGAGGCGTCGCTGACAGAAAGAACAAAAGAGCAAGCTTGTGCTTGTGAACGGAGGTGAAAGACGCTCACGTCCACTTGTTGTTGTGAATCTGAGTTAAGAAGATAACCGAGTGCTCTGTTTTCTCCAGCTCAACTGAATCAACACAACATGGAAGGTTATCTACAATAACAAATGAATCAACCAAGCGACAAACGTGTGTCACCTTCCTTTTAAGATGACTTATCGAACACAGTTTCATCAGACATACAACTTGATATCTGTCCATATTGCAACTTAGTGTATTGATGTATGTTTTCCACTCGCAGCCTGAAAGGCTAAACACAAGCCCATGAAAACTTTCTCTGCTGTGCGATCAGCTCTGCAGCAACGTGTGACTCAACAGCTCCTCTGTAGTGACTTTGTAGTGACTCTAATGAGTCTGTAGGGACTCTGTAGTGACTCTAGTGACTTTGTAGTGACTCTTGTGACTTTGTAGTGATGCTGTAGTGACTCTTGTGACTATGCACTGACTCTGTAGTGATGCCGTAGTGACTCTTATGAATCATGTGATGCTAGTGACGCTGCCGTGACTCTTGTGACATTTCTGACTCTGTCGTGATGCTGTCGTGACTCTAGTAACTCTGCCGTGAGTCTGCCGTGACTCTCGTGATGCTGTAGTGATGTTGTAGTGACTCCGTAGTGATTCTCTAGTAATGCTTTAGTGACTATGCAGTGACTCTAGTGACTCTGTAGTGACTCCGGTGACTATGTAGTGACTCTAGTGACCCTGTAGTGACTCTATTCATCCTAGTGACTCCGTAGTGATTCTTGTGACTCTATTCATCCTAGTGACTCTGTAGGGAGTCTTCATCCCCGTGACTCTAGTGACTCTGTATTGACTCTAGTGACGCTATACATCCTATTGACTCTGTAATAACGTTGTAGTGAGTCTGTAGTGACTCGTATCCTAGTGACTCTGTATTGCCTCGAGTGACTCTCATGACTCTATTTATCCTATGTACTCTGCCGTGACTCTGTAGTGACTCTAGTCATCCTCATGGCTCCAGTGACTCTGTAGTGATTCTCATGACTCTATTCATCCGAGTGACTCTGTAGTGACTCTTCATCCTAGTGATTCAAGTGACTCTGTATTGACTCTAGTGACTCTGTAGTGATTTTAGTCACCCCAGTGGCTCTACTGACTCTGTAGTCACTTTGTAGTGACTCGAGTCATCTCAACTATAAAAGTACCAAGTCCACGAGAGTCTATACTAGGAGTCATGACATCACGGCAGAAACGTTAGAAACTCTACTGAGTGTTTTTGAAAAGTTCCACTCTGGAAGCCATTTTCAAAAAAAATTGTGTTTTCATAGCATAAAACGCGATGAAAGTTTTGCGTTGTGTGTAAATGAGCCCTGAGGCCACTCTGTAGTGTTTAGTGCTGAAAACAATTTAGTTGAATTGATTTGATTTTGATTGAAGTGATTTTCTTGGAGCAGCAGTGTGTCGCTGTGGGATTACAGTCACATCAAATCCACACTGTGAGCTTTTATTGTTGTAAAACATTTGGTGTCGTGTTGGTAGGGAAAGGTTGAGTTCCAGGTTTCTCTCATGCATGTGTGTGTTGTGTTGTGTGCATCATTTTCATATTGTTGCTGGAGCCTCTCTGCTTTAAAGCAACACACATTTTATTTAAAGTAGATTATTGTAAGGTTTCACTGGTGCAGCTGGGCAGAGATCATTTGACCCTACTTGTGTAAAACGAGCCCGTCATTATCCAAATCAATGTACTTAAATCATCAAATCCAGTCTCAATATGTGCAGTTGCCTTCTGACACACGACTCTTCACTTCAAACTCTGACGGATGCAAACACCTTTTATGTCTTTGACCAGGCTGTTCCTCACGCTCACCCTGCAGGCCTGACCACACCTGTACCTGAGCCATTAGGAATGTAAACCTCCTGGACCAATGTATGAACATTTATGAAAACACGCACGCACGCCACACGCACGGTCACCATATTGCCGCTGAATGCGAGGCTTTAATAACCAGGGTCCTGCAGCTCACTGATTCGCTGTTTTCTTTATACGTCCGCTGCTTGCCTTGCTCCATGTTTGCTTCAGATTTTACTAAGCACTTCTGTCCACCAATAATCTCATATATCTATTTTTTCCATATAGGATAATCTGTGTCGACACAAAGCTGGTGTGCTGGAGGTTGTTTGTGTGATGTGCTTTATACACGTCGCGGTTTGTGCTCCACCGCATCACTGGAAGCTTCAATACCAGTGACAAACAAAGAGTTGCTGCTCGATGGTTCACATATCCAGGTGTTTGACCGCCGATTTAGACACACACACACACACACACACACACCGTGTGGTGACCAGAAAGTAGACGTCAACACACACTCACAAGTGCTCGATTCAGGAGGTCGTCAATATGTGCTGGTTGTCTAACAGCTCCTGATTTACTGCACAGGGTTGTTGTGGTTGATGCTCTGCTCGTATTTCTCTACATGCCCCTGTGCGAATGCACGCACACGCACACACACACACACACACACACACACACACACACACACACACTCTCTCACACGTGTCTGCCTCTCTTTCAGTCTGTTTCACCATAATTGCTAACACCCCCCTGCCCTCTGTTCGCTTCACACATGATGTGCTCCACCTTTTCACCCATCTGTCAGAACTATTGTGTGTGAGTGTGTGTGTTGCGGGCTGTCATGCGAGGCCGGAGCGGCGTTGATCAGCGGGCCAAGCCGATGGCATATGGCCATGTCCTGGGGTGCCGTGGCATGTAGGAATGCGAGATAGCGAGCTGAGCGGACAGGAGCCCGTGCACATGGCTGCACGGATCCTGACGTGCCAACGGTGCATATGCAACTCATCAAGTGGAGTCGGGAGCATCCTGTTGGCTCTTCCTCTTCCTGCTCCGTCCTGCTGTCCCTGCCAACACCTCCGCTCCGCCCGCACACTGGAAGACGTGTCCGGAGCATGTCCATTCAGCGTCATATAGTAACTCTATTACTATGACGTGCAGCACGCTCCACAGTTACAACTCTTCTGACTTTGACTCCATCGTAGAACGTTTGTTGCCCTCGATAGTTTCTGTCCCTGTGAGATACACAGTCTGGCTCTGAAGTCAACACAAACTGAAGATGTTGCACAGGATGTGACGGGTGTCTTCGCCCTAGTCTGCTATGCTGGTGTGTGCAACGGGAGAAGATAGTACACATTAGAATAGCATCTCTTGGCGTGACTAAGGAGGTGAGCCCTGCAGAGCAGGGTGGAGACAGCAGGGTTTCAGACCGGCTCACCTGCTGCCTGCCGAGGATTCATGAATCAAGCAGGTCTTCATGCAATCGCCGCAAAACCGTGGTACCATTTAAGATTGTAAAAGCAGCACAACTTTCCAACTCTCTTCTGGTTTCTGACCTGAGCTCAGATCTCGTCTCTGCAGATGAAGCCGCGTCGGGAAGATCCCCATGGTCTCATCATCTGTGCTTCCCTACCTGTCTTCAGTAGGGCGAGCTAGCTTGGACTTGGTATCTTTACGTGTTTTCCAGGTGGATTTTCCTGCTAGGATTTGACTGGAAATCCTAAACCAACACATCTCCTCTTAGCCCATGTCATGCACCATGCGGGGAGTTTGCCGGAGGGCAGAAGTCAGTCGTGGACAGTTTGCTAGTCTGCTTCAGGGTTCACGTTTAGCTGTGGGGGTCAGAGGTCAGACTGTCCGGTTATCATCAAGACTAATAAACTGATCCGATCGATCAGTCAGACAATCGATGCCATGAGGCTTTGTGACATGATCATCTTCAGCAGGAGGTGTTGAAGATGATGTGTTAGCTGTTGTTAGCCAAGAGATGACCAGTCTCCGTTCCAAACCAGCTGCTTCAAATGGGTATATTAGATCCATTACATACAGGTGAGTAGTGACTATCTCAGCTTCATTAACCCAGCTTCATGGACAATACTCCAGAACACGATGTTCTCCTGTTGGATATGAGTGCAGTTGGGTTGTAGGCCACAGGATCTCCTCGCTCTCTTACTTTGTCAATTGGCTGCAGTTAGACTGGATTCATGACTCGGTGTGACGTGTAGTGGACTTCTGAGTCCTACAGACGTAAAGAAAGCTCTCCGATCCGGTCAAACACTACCCTTACATTTAGGGAAACTTTAGTTTTGATAGACCATTGTTTTCCTGCTCCTGCTGGATAATAATCCCAATCTAATTTGACATGTGGTGGGTGGGATTAACGGGTTTCACACCCAATGATTTCTACTGAAAACAGCAAACCTTTGTTAGGTTTTCAGTGTTTACACCACAACTGTGCTCAGAGTCATGGAATGCAACTCTGTTGAACCGGCTCCAGTGTAGGCAGAAGTACTGGTCCTGGTCCTGGTCAGTGGTACTGGTCAATGGTCCTGGTCCTGGTCCTGGTCACCACATTGGTAGGAACCAATAGTTCTGCACATACTCAGTGGATGGACAATAAAAACAAAATCTCCCCCATGGCGTCATGACTCCCAGTACATATTCTCCTGGGACGTGGTACTTTTATTTTGACAGCCACCATAAAAACGATCCAACTTGGTGGTCTGTCCACTAGAATGTCCGTGTTCTCCCTGTGTTCAACTAACAACGGCGCGAACTAGTGGACCAACATGGTAACTGCATTGCCTGTGGAAAACGGAAATCATTTTCAACACGCGATCATGTAGACGTGAAACTTCTGAAACAAAAAAACCCAGAACTGATGCATTTTCCCCTGAAACGTTGTGGCGTCACCGGAGCCTGTCTGCAGGTCAAATGGTTCCAGTGTGTGAAACGACGACGAGACAACAGAGACATCAGAGACGAGCAGAACTCCGTTCAACACAAAGGTTCCGTAAGAAGTCAGAGTACAGTTCTATTGTTGCAGCACAACAGACCGTCTGTGATGTACATAGAACTAAAGATCTGGAGAAATCATCAAAATGTTAAAGGCCAGTTTGGCATGAGAAAACGGGACTTCCACCTAATTTGCTGCAGCGGATGAGCTTTTTCTGCACAATATGCTATTGTTTGTTAGGAGAGTGGAGAAGCCTGATTCATCTGGACACCTTTTGCTTCAATGCAAGCTGAACTTTGAGCAATGATGACATGAAGCTAATTCTCAGTATAAAACTTCCCCTGAGCACTTTGCACATTTGGCTGATTCACCCGCTGACAGATACAGTATGCTCAGCCCCACAGACCTCCGCCACTCTTCAGCCTCCATTACTTGATTTTGCATGTGTTTCATAAATTACGGGCATTGTGTCTTCCGCCTCAGCAGCAGCCGCAGTGATTCATTTCCTCAACCTTATACGGACTGGCGGTCCAGGTTTTAATCCAGTGACTTCACAGCAGCAGTATTATAATGATGCTGACAAAGGGAGGGAATGTGAGCGAGAGGAAAAAACACCGACATGGCCGGCGATAAAGACTTAACCCCTGCTCCTCTGTGTTGTGGATTAAACGTAGCCTGTTTATTACGAGCCGGGTTTGGGGATAGAGGATTAGCTGGTCCCTCACCTCGACGAGAGCAGCTCTGGGATTGTCACGGGATCCGGGCGCTGCATTAGGACCTGGTACTTATCATGTGGCTCACAGTGGGAGCGCAGGGAATGTGATCACTGACAAGTTGACTTGACCTCTCCTTTGATTAGGACTTCAGGAAGATTACAATTGGACAAAACCCCAACAAAGAGAGCCTTCTCAGATTTACAGAGATCCTGTGTCACGGTGCAAACACCAGCAGTTTTTTTCACGGAGTGGTGGCAGCATGCAGTCCAGACAGCTTTTATCTCTGCCGCGTCCAGGTACTTCCTGCAAACTCAACATGTGGACTAAATATTCCTTATAAAAGATGCAACTGCTTTCCTTTGAAACAAACAACCATCAGTCCCTCCAAGTTCCAAACATGTTAATGAATGTGGATTTTTCAAACTATGAGAAATTCAAAACAGGTAACAGCAGGAATTAAGGGGTGTATAGAGAGGAAGGTGGGCTGGGTGGAGCTTCAGCCCAGAGAGGAAACCAGAAGACAAAACGTTCAGGTTCCACAATGTTTGCTTTGATGTCTTTGATCAGCTGTTTGTAGCTGGGATACTTTGAAACTCATGATCAGGATCTCATAGTTCAGTTTCCTCCCATCGTTTTTTCAAGTCACACTGCATTTAAACACACACACACACACGCACGCACGCACACACACACTCACACAGAGCTTTACCATCATTGTTTCTCTCACAGCAAGGCACAGGGTCGATTGCCAGTTGTAGAGCATTATCTCTCTGTGTGTGTGTGTGTGTGTGTGTGTGTGTGTGTGTGTGTGTGTGTGTGTGTGTGTGTGTGTGTGTGTGTGTGTGTGTGTGTGTGTGTGTGTGTGTGTGTGTGTGTGTGTGTGTGTGTGTGTGTGTGTGTGTGTGTGTGTGTGTGTGTGTGTGTGTGTGTAATAGGTACTGTGTGCTTGCTGAGGCCTTGTTTGCCCATATTAAATCAATTAAAAGGAAATAAGGCGGCTCTGACCGGCCTGTGAACCAGCTCCCTCAGCTGGGAACACATCTACACACACACACACACTCGGCTCTGCTGATGGAGTGTGTGTGTTGCTGCTCACCTGCAGCTTCAAGTGGGCTCATTCTCAGTCTGACTTCCACGTGAGGTTCTCAGCAGACCCATCCTGGCGTGCAGCTCGTCTCACTGAGCCGCAGAGATCAGCAGCATCACAATATTGAAGACTGAACGTTTATGGAGGACGACTATGAAAAGTGATATCAAAGCTAGCGGGGTGTGTTTGTTCTCTTGTGACCAGCTCAGCACCGAGTAGTGTGATCAAACAATGATTAAAAAAAAAAAAAAAAAGTCTCATTCAACATATGGGGTTAGTGTTAGAGCGGTGTGACGTTGACATTGCATTCCTCCAGCAGAGTAACTTAAACATGAGAAATAAGTGGCTCCAGTCCAAGAACAGACAGGAAGTTGTTTGAGGGTGAAGCAGGAACCCATCATGAACAGGACGACCCGGTTTCACTGAGTCCTCCTGTCTGCTGGAGGTGATTGACGACATGTCAATCAAAGCGTCTCCGTCCTGAGGTGTCTCTTCACCGGGAGTCTTTGCAGCTCCAACATGACAAAGCTGGAGACGTGCAGTCTGAGTTGAACCTCTGCATGAAGTTTGTGAAGTGTGTCTGTGGTCTCCACGTCCAGGACGGACTGAGTCCCCGCATGTGTCTGTCCTTCACGCCGCCTCCTCGCCCTGCATGCCCCGGAACTACCAGCACAAATACTCCGCTATGTGGCGCCGGCAGACGTTTAAAGATCGACTTCTTTTATTTCCTGTGTCTCTCCTGCAGGTTATTCCTAAAAACGAAGCTCCTCGCTCAGCCAGTTTCCATTTCACTTGATTTCTTTTGGTTTTGCTTTTTTTTTCCCTTCGCAAGCATGCATCAATTTCAATTCATTCATCCACCTGTCCATCCATTCATCCCACCCCCCACCCCCACCCCCACAACCCTACCATTGTTTTATCATTGGTGTGTGAGAGAAGAGGACAGGAGGAGGAGGAGGAGGAGGAAGAGAGGACGATGGCCCGCTCTCTACTTGTCCGTCTCTGTTTGTCTGTCTCTTCATTGTTTTTTTCTGAAGTTTCAACCGTCCAGTAAAGTCCAGCTCACATTTTCACACCATATTCAGTCAAAGAGTCAAATACAAATGTATTAATGGAGCCAGTGAGATGAAGAGTCTGAGGCTGTTTGAGGATCCAACACAGGAACAGATCAGCTGTTGATATCACCTTTCAGGAGCTTCACGGGATCGTCAGGAGGAACAGCAGCGTTCAGACTAGCGTCACATCTCAAACCAGGTTTCAGGCTCACAGGCAGTGACAGAGCTCACGATTCTTTTCCTCTGAGTCAGATTGAATTGACAAATGTTTGACTTTTCTGTTGGACACATGATCAAAAACAATATTTGTAGTTTTTAAGGTATTTGTATATGCCTCATCCTATATCAGCCTTATTTACTCCCTCAATAATTGAGTAGTTTGTTGGTCCCAGAGTTGCTAAATCAAGCAGTGAATGTGTATCAGACGTCGCTGCTCGTTCTCCCTGCTGCTTGAGCCGATCAGCCGTTCTGGTCCACAGGTTCAAACCGGGCGCATGAAAAGTGCTTCTCTGGCGGCGGCCAGCTGAAAGAGACAGAAGCACCGGGCTCAGCTGGGCCTTCAATTATCATTCAGTATTTCTATGGAGCACTCACACACACACACACACACACACACACACACACACACACACACACACACACACACACACACACACACACACACACACACACACACACACACGCGCGGCAGCTTTTGCCCTTTAGGCAGAGTATAAAGCTTGTATTATACATCCAGCTCAGGATGAGATGGGAAGCATGGTCACAGAAGGAGGGAGGAAGTGCACAAGTGCACTTGTGTCTTAGCAGAAGCGTGAGGATCCTCCTCCATGTCCCTATAGCTGTCCTTGCAGCGCCTGCATGAAAATACACAGTGCCGCTTGTTTTTTTTTCTTTTAAAAATAAGAATGAAGAGTCCTTAAATGGCCCTGTAGCTCCTGCTGTGTTCTCCAGGTCCACACTGGGAGATCTTGACTCTCCCATACGTGTGTGAGACCAAGTAGGTGAAGAACCGGTTGACAGACCCGTAGTTGTGCTGTAGATACTGTTGGTATTGGTTGTGTGGTCAGTCTGGTGACGGCTCAGCAGCGTCGGTCTTCAGATGTCAGTGAGGATCACCTCCTTTTCCTCAATGACAAACATGAACGTTCTAAGTTACAGCCTCAAAAATGTCGTTGTGCTCGTCTCCCCTCCCAGACCGTCAGCCTAACACGGACACAAAACAACTTTAGTAGATTAACCGTCACTTCAATTGGATGTAGAAACACCACAGCAGGACATTTATATGAAATACAAATGTTAAAAGTTTAAAAAGGGAAGAAAAAAAAAGTCACTGGTTGAAATACCACTTTTAGAATAAAATGGAATGAATGGAACTTTGAAAGTTTCTCACTGGATTCCTGTTAAACAATCCTCTATGTTTTCACAAGTCCATTTTCAGTCTACAGCCTCAGTTTACTCCAGTATTCTAACTATTATTCACATATAAGTTTACCATTATCTCACCTACTAAAGAACTGCTGAAGTCTTGAGTATTTATGATATTAAATGTGTGGACACGTCGTTCATATTGGCTCCATACAGAACCACATGTTGTGACCACTGCTTGTTGATACTACTACTGCACACCACACACACACACAAGGAAGATCTGATGGTGGATTTGCTGAACAGAACCTCCTGAGTCCTTCACACTCATCTGAAGCTGCTATCAGGAAGATTAACATGAATCTGTTTATTACAAACTCTGAGCTTTAAATCAAACAAGTCCATGTGTTTACATTGCTTATAAATATACTTCATAATATAAACACCACTGTGTATTTGGAACACGTTCACCAGAACAGTGTGTGTGTGTGTGTGTGTGTGTGTGTGTGTGTGTGTGTGTGTGTGTGTGTGTGTGTGTGTGTGTGTGTGTGTGTGTGTGTGTGTGTGTGTGTGTGTGTGTGTGTGTAACAGTTCTATTAACTGTAACTAATAATATAACAGAACACTGGTCACATAAAACACGTGAGTAAAGAGGTATGTTGTTTTTCCTCATTGCTCAGGCAAAGCATGTTTTTTTCACCTTAAATATATAATAAGGTTAAGAACTGCTGGAAGAAGAGACTCGACATTTAGCATACTTTTTGTGAATAATAGACCCGTGAGACTGTGGTGCTTTACATAGTATGTGAACAGTGAACAGAAATCCAGTCTTAACTCAGACTTGTTATCCTGATGAAATGGTGAATCGTATTATTCTCCATGTATTTCATCATGTGCAAAGACACTGACTTTAATGTAGTGAAACATCTCCAGACCTCCGTCTCGTGTTACTTTAATGAATGAAAACGTAAGTGGAATACAGAGTTCTATAGACTGAGTCTAGTGTTTGTGTCTTCGACCAAAACGTGGATATTTGGACAAGCTTCAGAAAGGCACTGTAATATATTGAGCTTTGTGTTTGTGCACCGGTGTCGTACGAAGTGACCGTGATGTCGCTCCTCACCCAGGTGAGTTGAAGCTTTACTGCAGCCAATAAACTCAGTTTGTGTGTAATAATCACCGAGGGTTTGATTTGTGTCTCTGCAGAAAAGCTCATTGTGGATGGAAGCACTGTCTGTACACACGCACACGCACACACACACACACACACACGCATGCACACACATGCACACGCACCATGTTTTACCTGAAGCTGTAAATTCACTCGTCAGGGCCCACATCTGTGCAGCCGCCCACGCTTCACCATCTTTTCTCAATTCCACCTCATTTGAGCTTCACAGCTAACTGGTGTGTGTGTGTGTGTGTGTGTGTGTGTGTGTGTGTGTGTGTGTGTGTGTGTGTGTGTGTGTGTGTGTGTGTGTGTGTGTGTGTGTGTGTGTGTGTGTGTGTGTGTGTGTGTGTGTGTGTGTGTGTGTGTGTGTGTGTGTGTGTGTGTGTGTGTGTTCTTGCTTTCCCTCTGTCTGTATTTTATGAGTTTTGATTTGCCTGGAATGACTCAATAATTAGAAAAATCAAACAATTATCAAAACCAAAAGTGAAAAAAGTCCTGCACCCCCCCTGACCTCTGACCTCTGAGCTCCAGACTTGGTGAGTGAGCTGATCTACATGCTCCTGGTTTTTCTCAGTATTTCCGTCACATTGAGACAAAACATATTTCCCAGAATAATCATCCAGTCAATTTCACCAACAGACTAAATAAATAAAACAACAAACAAATGGTCACTTCCCATCATCTCAAGTGAAAACACAAACGTTTCAATTAGTTTTTGTTCATTTTTAGGCAACAATTCTGCTCAGTCACTGAAAATACAACTTTTTTAAAAACGGCTCCCAAAGTAGAACATTTTGAAATTGTCAGCCAAGAACGAGGCATTTTCACTTGAAATGTGTAAATGAGTGAAACTCTTGATTAACTCTTGACTAACTCAGGCTGCACATACTTCCTCAACAAGTACCACACTTACATTCAAATTACATTAATATTTTACTTTTGCTATTTCAACAAAACTCAATAACGTATGTATCCTTGATAAATATATGTGTACATGTGGAGGCTTTCTACAGTGGAAGTAAAATCAGATGCCCCTGAAACACTACATGTATTATTTTAAATTCCATGTACACTTTAAATGATTGCATTAATTCTAGCAAAACCATGACATTGTAAAGCTGTGAGTTTTAGTATTATTGCCCCCCCCCCCCCCCCAGTAATACATTGGAAATCTGGCTGCAGCAGAGGAACTTTGACAAACAGAACCATTATGACCCTGATGAGTGCAGCAGCAGCAGCTAACTATTGACATGTTTACATACAGCGTGTTGCAGCAGGAGGCTGTAAAGCTGTTCACAGTTGTTGGACAGTGTAATTGTCCAGGTGCTTCTCATTTACAGTTGAAAACAGCACCGGGCAACTTTCTTTATTTACATCTGACGGAACGACTTGACACTACGGGGAGTCCATACGCAGACCGAAGCATCCCGATGCAGCACAGACCACCCAGCGTGGGACTCCGACCCCCCCCCCCCCCCCCCCCCCCCCTCCAGCCGTGTGACTTGTCGAAGAGGAAGCCGGTTCCTGAGGCTGCAGGATGGAAGGCGTGCAGACAGACCGTGTCCCCGACTTCACATTGCTCTGTGCACAAGTTGGCGTAGAGAACTCCTCTCTCAATCTGAGCCATTACCCTCCACTTTGTAATCAGCTCCAACAATTAGAAGCTCGTGGTGCCTCTGATTACTGTCCGGGTGGATTTTGGACGCTTCTGGGAACACAGGAGGAAGAAGAGAAAAAAAAAATAAAAGAGCTGATGCTGGTCGCAGCAGAACTGGAGGTCACACACATTTACAGTAACCCGGCGGTGTGTTTGTGTGGGACGCTTTTCCTTTGAAGTGCTCGTTGCTCCAAATTACAGTGCTGCCATAATGAAGTATTACCATGCCATTCCAAGGCACAGGACGTGTGTGTGTGTGTGTGTGTGTGTGTGTGTGTGTGTGTGTGTGTGTGTGTGTGTGTGTGTGTGTGTGTGTGTGTGTGTGTGTGTGTGTAGGTGAAAGTTCAGATGGGATGCACGTTTTGTAAAACGCCATGTGCAGTGCCAAAGTGAGCGTGCACGTGTGTGCTGTGGGCGTGCACGTGGCTCTCGCGCTGCGGCCGCCGTGCACAGGCCCGTTTGTGTGTAACAATGCATCTGAGTCAGAGGAAGGCTGCTGCGTGAGTGTTCTCCCAGTTGTGCGGCTCCAGGCGGTTTGACCCCCCCCCCCCCCACCGGCTCCCACACACACACACACACACATGTGGAGGTGCGGGCGTCTCCTGGCTGCAGGCTGCACCGGCCTCACCTCCGGCCTCCCCAGGCCTGCTGAATGTTACATGACTCTCAGGCCGCCTCATACATACTGCATCCGCCCAAACATGGCGTGGGATGATCCACGCTGCAGTGGCACCTGCACCGCCCTCCGCTAACCAGCGTCTGATCCACTTTTCATCAACACTTGCAGTGGGACGTCTGTTTGAGGACAGACGGGGGGGGGGGGGGGGGGGGGGGGGGGGGGTTGTTGCTGATGGAGGATCTCTGATCTGTGCTGAACGGCGGTTCACGTAAACAAGCTGTTTTTGGCCGGCCGTCCACACGAGGCGGCGTTCTGGAAGGCTGAACTTTTTTCTTTTTTTTCAAACACAAGACCCAGAGTGAGGAAGTTCTCAAACC